>NW_026057577.1:122146735-122424316 GCF_023721935.1 Panthera uncia | reverse complement strand
AGAAGAAGAAGAAGAAGAAGAAGAAGAAGAAGAAGAAGAAGAAGAAGCCCCTGCAGACGGAAATTAACAGTCAAAGGCATCCTGAGTCATAGTTCATTCAGTCCTTGCTGTGGCAGTCATAATTCACGATTACCTGAACACTGCGTAGGTTCCTGAGGGTAATTAGGGCTGCCTTCTCAGGGGCCCATTTGCCCAAGATGGGGCACAGTGGGACAAACAGCCCCCCTCTGGGCACTGGGGCTGGGCACCTGGTCCGCCGGCCTCCTGGTTCAGCTCAGCTTCTCAGTTTAGAAAAGAGAGCCTGCCAGCTGTTTGCACCATCTTCCCTGATGATTTGCTTCCTTTTCGGTGAAGTTGCCTAAGCTGGGGTCCAGGAAAAATGCCACTCTGCAAAATACAGAGAGGCTGTGATGGATCCGGGGTTCCGGGTGGACCACATCCCCAGGACCCCGCTGCCTCGCTGTGTGTGAATGCCATGAACCCCGAAGCCCCTGCCTCCTGGGAGGTGTCCCCTGGCACCCTTTCGGCTCCTGTGACCCGAGCGGTTGTGGAAAAGCTGTGCACCCTGATGGCCAAGGGTCTCCCCCCTTACACTTCCCATTCTCAGGGCCGTTGGTTCCCTTCTGGGCCTCCAGCCTGACCTCTGGGTCCCGACTGTTGGCACGGATTTATGACCCTGAGCTGCTTTTTATCTCTTCGGGAAGTAAACGTTTTGGTTGGGAAGTTTTTCAATTTCCTCCTGGCCTGAACCAAACCGCTCAGATTTCCAAGGGCGAGATTCCCCTGTCCACACCGGTCCTCCGTGCCCTGAAGTGTGATCAGGGGCCTCACTCAGCGGGCGGACAGTCGCCCCCCGGCGGAGCAGGCTGCCTGGGGCTGACCAGACCCAACGCTGCAACCAGCCCCTTCTTGGGGCTTGCTCCTTTGTCCTCCACCGGACAAGACCCTCCCAATGTGCATGGGGGTGGGGCGGGGGCACAGACGGGCCTTCCCTTCGAGTCAGCCGCAAATCCTCCCAAGTCACACCTCCCAGGAACGGGGCCAGAGACCAACGCGTCTCCCCAGTGGTCCAGGCCAACACGCCCCAAGTCTGAGAGCTCCTGGTGTAGACCCCGTCCAGTGGATGGACCAGGGTGCAGTGAATTACACTCCTCCTCCTTTTAATCCTCCTGAAACCCTATCGCATCATTCCCCAGAAAAGAAGATGAACCCAGGACGGTCCCACAAGGCCGCACACTGGCGTCTCACCAATGATATAGCTTTTTTTATTTCTTATGGGGAGAAGTTTTCATCCAATTACACCCACATATTTTTTTTTATTTTCCTCCACAGGATCCCTCCTTCCGACTCCGGTACTCACCCTCCCTCGCGGATTTCCCTCTTAGCCCGGTGCCCGACACGATGTCATTTGAAAGTCAGGGAGAGCAGTAAAGTCGAGGCATCTCTTTTATACCTTCGTGAATATCTTCCGTTTGGATGGGCCCTTTTATCCTGAAACACTTCACCCACTTTATATCCCAGGATAACTTCCCCCCACTGAAGTACCGCCAGCCGGCTCAGAGGGTGAGTGGCAGCTGTTGCTCTGTTTAGGGCAGGAAGTGAAGAACATGATATTCAATTAAAACTGCGGGGGGAATTCAGCGAGACAGCAGGGTCTAATGGAGACTGATGGCCCGGGAGATCCGCCGGCCTGAGTTCTGCTCCCATCCCTGCCACCAGCCCATGGGGGTGACCTTGGGCCTGTGGCTAAAACTTTCTGGGCCTTTCGTTTCATCTGAAAACTGGTGGCGATGATACCTGCACCCTCACAGGGATAGTCAGGAGGATTAGGGAGATTAGGAAAACACACAGGGCTCTTTTGATCCCTCCAAAGTTAGCAGCGAAGGATGGATGGATGCAGAAAGCGATCTCAGGGTGGGTGGAATCGACTGCCGATTACAGGATGTGATTTGAGGTGTAATGAAAAGCTGGCCAGTGCCCAGACACCTCCCGTACCAGCCGGCTGAGTGGGTCCAAAACCTCTCTGCTGGACCAGCGCGGGGAGAGCAAGTTAACCCGCAGGAGTGATATGTGGGAGACAGAGTACACGCACAGCCTTCTCCTGACTTAGTTTCCCAAGGGGGAGAAAAGGGCCCTGAGTGACTGAGGCACTAGAACAGGTCAGTGTGATCGGAGGGAGGTTTGGTACAAAGAACGAGAGAGCCAGCCTTGGGGTGATCGTGGTGAGGGACTCGGTGATGAAGGGAGTGGTATGAGAGAAACTGGGTTCAAAGCCACCGTAATGAGTGTTAGGTGATGCTTAACAGTAAGTCTTGCCGAGGCAATGTTTTCCGATGTGTGTCCTTTCTCTGAGGCGCTGTTTCTTACTGGCCTTTGCTCTTCACGGAACTAGCCATGCTGTACGTCTGTGTTCACGGCCCCAGAAAAGACTTGTCCTCGTGAAAGCCATGTGATGGCAGTGATTGGGCTGTGCTGGCGGGTGTTACCATTTCCATTACATCAATGCATGTTTGTGCGTCCTCGGGTGTCATACTTAGGGAGGGTGGCGGAGTCCTGGGGCTTGAGGTGGATTGCCAGCTCTGTCACTTTGCTCTGACATCCTGAAGACTCACCCTTTCTGGGACCCAGTTTCCTCACCTGGAAAACTGAGGTAACAGCTCTACCCCACAGCGCTTTCCAGAGGATCCAGTGAGGTGGTGGGGTGGGGGAAAGGCGCGTGTGTATGGCAGAGGGCTGTGCCAAGGTGGGCTGGGTCATGCTGCGGTGGCCCCAGCATTTAATGGCCTAAAGCAACCAAGGTTGACTTCTTTTTTTTTACTCGTGTGGCACGGCTGCCACAGGCCAGCGTAGGGGGCACTCTGCTCACTGAAGTCACACCGCTGGGTCAGACGGGGAAAAAGAACGCAGCGAAGTCTGCACTGGCTCTTAGCGCTGCTTCTATTTCATTAGCCCGCGAAAGTTAACACCGACTTCGAAACAGCAGGGAAGTGCAATCCTATTGTGTGTCAGCAGGGGGAGACGGAGCCTTTGTCCACAGCCCTAGGGCAGGTGCAGTTGCCGGTTTACAAGTATGGCTGAGCCGTGCCCCTGGCCCTCGAGAAGCTTGCCCAGAACTTACCTCCACATCATTCCCAGAGGCCTCTGAGACCTTCAGAAGGGTGCACCCCACTTTCTGCTGCAAATCCCCCACGCCTTACCCCCACCTTAAAGCTTTTGCCAAAGGCAGCTGGAAACATCCACCTGTCTCCTCGGCCTCTGCCATGCTGGTGGTGAAAACCCCAAGGCCTCAGTTTCAGAGCTGGCGTCCTCCCTTTGTCCTTCCCCCAGCCTGTGAGGGGAGGTGCCCAGGCGGCAGGCACCCCACAGCCACCTCCCCAGGCTGCAGCTAATTGCGCCCTGCTTGAACGCTGCTGGGGAAAACAGCTCTTCGCTCCCTCAAGCCCTTTTTGTCCCAGACGCCTGCTGGCCTTCCCGCCGCCCAAGCTTGGGTCTGTCATTCCAGCTTTGGGAAGAAACAGACAAACCTGTCAGGCTTTGCCCCTTCCAACCTCCCTAGAGCCATTTTCCTGCTCTCCTCCCCGAGTGCCGCCATGTTTGACACCCCCTTCTCCGTCACCCGGAGATTCCAGGCACAGCTTTCCCCCCTTTCTCCTCAATCATGTCCCTTTTCCTTAGTCAGTTCGGTTGGGCCCCTGAAAGAGAAAATAAAATCGGTTTAATTTACTATTATTAGTAACAACAACAAATATAATAGCTTATCATGCGCCAGGTTCTGTTCTTAGCACTTGACAAATATTAACTCATTCGATGTCCACAACAAGCCTACAAGATGGATATTATTAATATCCTCATTTTACAAACAAGAAGGAAACAAACCCAGAGAGGTTAGGTAATTCAGCCAAGGTCACACAGCTAGTAAGTGGCAGAGCTGGGATTTAAGTCAGGCAGTCTGACTGCAGAGCACATGCAGTGATTTTCTATCATAGCAATTATTTATTCAGTGGTTGAGAGAGGTGGTTGGAGTTACAGATTGCAAGAGCCATTCTCACTTTGCGGATGGAGGACAGACTGCCTTCCTGAGGTTTATGAGGGCATGACTGCCCTCTGGCGGTCATTGGCATGCATTGCCACTTAGCGTGCCCTGAGCCCAACCAGCCCGCAAAGCGCTTCAGAGGAGAATTCAGAGAATGAACTGGCAAATAAATACGCGTGCAGCAGCAGCCTACATGCAGCAATGGCATATTGACTGTTTCTTTCCCTAGGTTTGATGCGTTTTACATTTTTCCCCTGGAAAAAAAAAAGAAAGGGGAACAAAGAGCACACCAACAGCTCTCCACCTTTCTGAGAACAAGCAGAAGAAAACTGCAATGATGCAACTAGCAAATAACAAGTCTACGTGTTTATTGTCATGGAAAGGCTATGTAGGGTAGATGCCCATGAAATGTCATCCTAAACAGGTGCAAAAGCACATTTTCAGTCACTTATAACTAAATCAGGGTAAAATGCTCTCCTAAATTAATCAGGGTACTTTTCCACTATAAAAATGTTGTGTGCAGAAAGACTCTTTTAAAACCCAGCCGTTTTGGATTATCTGTGTTCAGATAGAAATCTGAGGTCGTTTTTTGATTTGATAGAATGACAGAGGTGGCCATGTCTGACACGGCTGTAATTGGGCAACTTGGCCTGAGAAGTGGAATTTCAGTACTATTTTTCATGGGGGAATCTGGCTTCTTAGAAAGACCTGGCCAAGACCCATCAGACAAAGTGGTGCAGCCCAGTAAATCTTCAGGGAAGGCGGGGAGGGAAGGATGGAGAGGAAAGGGGATCCCCAACCTGCGGACGCAGACACCCAATCCTGGAGGCTGTGCCTGGGGATTGTACAGTCAAAGCCCTGCTGACGGGTGGGTGACCCAAGGAGTCATGGCTCCCGGAGGTTGGGTTTTCAGCCCCCAGACAGAGAATCACCAGCATTTGCAGTTTCTTCGCTTGGCTATTTAAAGTTTCCTAGAGGGCGCCTGGGTGGCTCAGTGGGTTGACCGTTTGACTCTTGATTTCGGCTCAGGTCATAATCCCCTGTGGTTTGTGGGATTGAACCCCGCGTTGGGCTCCACGCTGACATCACATAGTCTGCTTGGGATTCTCTCTCCCTCCCGCTCTCTCTCTCTCTCTGCCCCTCCCCCCACTGGTGTGCATGCATGCTCCCTCTCTCTCAAAATAAATACATGAACATAAAAAATAAATAAATAAAGTCTCCTTGAGAAGACTAAGTCATGCACAGACAGAACCCAACTCACACCAAGAGTGGATCCTTCATTGGTCAGAGATCCTCTATGTGTTTTTCATCCCCTGCCAACACACCCCACTTAAATAAATGTGAAAATCACAAGAAAACCGCTGATAGGAAGAGTTAATAAGGAGACCTGCTTTTAGGACATACATTAGGATCTGTATGTACTCAGCACCACCCACAGGTCATGCCTGGACCACATACATTCACCCCTTGTACTTCGGTAACTTTTCTCCTCGGTGTTCATACCTTCAGATCAGCATCTCAATATGAGTCACTTGCAAATCTATTTCCTTCCCACCACCTTGGTCCTGAGATGCCTACTTCTATCCAACTGCCCGGAGAAGAGCTCCATCCAGTTGTCCCTCCATTAACCCTGCTTAGTCCGAAGCAGACTCCAGAAGCCTGTCCTTGGAAGTGCCTTTCCTTGGCTTCTCCATTTCTTTTAATCGTATCACCACTCTCCTTGTAACTCCAGCCCAGAACCCAGAACCCCTCAACTTTGCCTCATTTTTCTGTCCCACCCACTGCATCTAGTCACTTGCCAATACCTCCTGTATCTTGCCTCTTTTACTGGGTCCTCACTGCTGGACCACCCTTCCCACCCCATGGCATGATATAATGGGCAAGTATGAGTTTCACAGTTAGACCTGGGTTCAAATCCCAACTCTGCTGTTCATTACATGTAGGAATGTGGACTTTTTACTTAATTCATTTAAACCTCTGTAAAATGGAAACAATATGTACATCATAAGATTGATTCCTTCCATGCAGGGCTGATTTTTCTCAGCAGAGTTAACTCAGTAGCTTCCTAATTAATCCTTGTTTCTTGGCTCTCAATCATAAATATTGCTTGGATACTCACTGTTTGCCAGGCGCTGGACTAACCTCTAGAAAAAGAAACATTAAACAATTCACAAGGCCCTACCCTCATGAAGCACTCTTCAGAATTCTGAATTTTGAGGGACTTTTGAAATTCTGAATTTTGACAGATCCCTCAAAGTACTCAAGTGGTATCAGATGAAACACTCAGAGGGTTTAGCTGCAGATTTCTTAATGAAGAGACTATCAACAGAGGTATGGGCAGGGTTATGGGCATTAAAAAAACCAACAAAAGGTGTTGAAGTCTCTTCCTTGCCAGCAGTAGCCATGCCCTTGGGGGTACACAGATAAAGACAAATCTAGATAAAAGCTTATATCTCCCCACCCCAAAAATGTGGCCTCTTTCTAATGTTGTCAGCAAAAAATCTGGGGAATAACATAAGAGTGTTTTCTTGGGTTGCCTGCCCAAGGAGGAAAGGGGATAATTTTAGCCAGGACTGGACTTATCAATAAAAGTGCACCTACCTATGAATTCAGTTCAATCATCTGGAAGCGATGCTTGTTGTTAGCTTGGTTGATAGACTGAAGCCACTAAATGATATCAAGATGAGATAAGTTTCTTATCATGATGTAGGAAAAGAAGTCAAAATGGGAAAGCTGGAATACATTTAGTGTGTTTGATCAGCATCTATCCTCTGTGTTTCCGGAGAGGGTCCAGTTACCATGCTCTTCACCAAGGCCTTTGGAAATAACATTGGGAAGGAGACCCACCATCTTTGAGTGGTGCTTTTATGGCTATTGAATGTGGACTGAGTATGCTAGTGGGAGGTTCTACGATTGAAATGGGTTCCCTGATTTCAGTGGGGCTGGAGAGCCCTTCGGCCTCTCCATAGGAGAAGCGTGCCTACACTTACCAGACTTACCAGAGACGAAGGTGTTTGTTTACTGTAACAGGCAGCAGAGTGGATTTGGTAATAGCAATGAGCTGACTGACAAGAATCTTTGGCAGAAGTTAACTGATTCTTAGTTCCATGAGTATATGGATAATTCATCAAGGTCCTACTTGATTGGTGTAAGTAAAAGTAACTTTCAGGGTGAGAGACTGTGGATTTGCCAGAATTTAGGTAATATGAACACATGGCCAGGGAGGAACAACACTGAAACACTCCCTATGGGAGTCAGACCTGAGGACAGTGGAAGGGCGTGCCACTTTGATGTAGGCAGAGCATCGACACCAGAGAGGCATGTAGGGTGCCCGTGCCTGACCACTGCCTGCACTTCAGCAAAGCCAAATGTGCACCTTACTGGGAAGCATCAGCAGTGACAAATGGAGAACCCGAAGAGCTCAATTTAACTGGGTCACGGGGAAATCCCTATATTTTTTTTCTTCTTGATTTCACATTTTTGTGTTAAACGATCGATCAATTTAGCGACAGACTTGAGACTTCAGATCTATAAAGACTGAAGTGATAGCATGCCCTGCTGATTCATGATTTACCTGTTATAGTGAGAAGGAATACCTCCCCCCTCCCCATGAAGAGGGCTTGGGTCTGGGGAGATCTCACTTCTTTCAGATTTGACCTATCAGATCTCAAAGGATTATCATGTATGGAGAGCACAGGACACAGTCTTCAGGTCTCTTTATTATTGATGAAGAAGGACGGAATCCAACAGTACTTTGGAATGGATGACCTCCCTGTTGGCAGAGTAGTGAGCGAGATACTATGCTTGTTTCAAGTATTCCAGTACACTGACCGCATGGAAAAGTCCATCCTGTTGGCAACCTGGCGATAAGGCAACATCCCTGACTCGACTAAAAACATGAAGTATTTTGATAAACTAAATCGAACACTTCTCTCTCAGTCTCTGATGCCTCATTTGCAAGTTAGCAATGAAGTTGACCCAATATTATATTACGTAAGCAACTTCCAGATCTTGTGACCATGTGTCTGACTTGAACTAGGCCACCATGGCAGAAGGGGACAATAGGTGGAGCCATAGGCAGCACAAGAAGGAATTGGGCGCCATTAGGAAAGACTCTGCAATCACACCTCAAGCACACTCGGTGGCTCCTCCTCCTGGCTTTCCAAGATACCTGAAGACCACCTACCAGACTAACTGGGTACTGGGGAAACATACTATTTCAACACCAACTATACGCTAACAAACTCTTAGAGACTGGAGGTGCCTGGGTGGCTCAGTCAGTTGAGCATCCAACTTTGGCTCAGGTCATGATCTCGTGCCTGGTGAGTTTGAGCCCCACACTGGGCTCACTGCTGTCAGTGCAGAGCCCGCTTCAGATCCTCTGTCCCCTTTTCTCTCTGCCCCCTCTCTGCCCCCCCCCCACACACACATGCACTCTCTCAAAAAGAAATAAACATTTTTTTTTTAAAAGAACAAATTCTTAGAGACTAAATAGGGGGCTTATGGAGGCTGATGCATTGATAAATGATGTTTTGTCCAAATCCACCTTAAATACAGCTTAATGCGATCCCAAGCACATCTTGGTTATTTCACCAGTCCTTGGGTATATAGTTAAAAATCAGTATTTTAATGAAAGAATCCTTAGCTGTGGAGTAAGATATTTCATGTTTGGAAGGATCCAAAAGACCCCAAAAGCCCTATCAAAAATTTTGTTTTAAAGTAATACAACATTCCTGGGTTGGTGAGGAAGGTATTCATATGAAATTAGTGCTACTTGAAAGATGCAGCCATGGTGATTCCCATCAGGGATGTCCCAGTGCCAGCTGTTGGGCCTTTATGGTTCCAGGACAGTTCCAAGTAAAGGCCCCTCTACAGCAGGTCCCAGATAGCTGGGCGGCACCCCCAGCAGTGCAGGAGAATGAGCTCCTGGTTGTGGGTAAGATGGCCCCCTCTTCTTTGTTTCTACATCCAGAGGGATGGAAACTTCTTCCTTAAACTATAAATCTCTGGTTTGCCTGGCCTTCCCGTTTTTGCTTTCTTGGCTCATTCAGTATTTTTGTAACTGATTCCTGAATTAAATCCTCTATGTTAGAAATGTTTGGCTTGGTATCTGTTTTCCAGATTAGGTCCAGAATGATACACTATCCATTCTTCAAAGTATATCCCTAATGCGTTCTCCTTCATGAAGTCTTATCTTTGATCACCCAGCGAGAGGTATCTATTTGCAATTAGCTACCGCTTTTTGAACATCTTTTGCACTTACAATTTTTCATCTCGCCGAAAACTCACTTATTTTATCCCATCTGATTCCCATTAGTTCGTAATCACATCAGAAGCAGTCACTGAATCCTAATCATTGTTGTATTTTCTACAGCAACCAGCTCAGTTCCACAACTCAGCTGATGTTCTGAGCAAACACTGGTTGATTTGAATTGATGTCCCAGAAGGTAACCCTAAGATCTTAGAGTGTCATTGCCCGTCCTCAATGGTTCTACTGCTTTTGCTATGTTGTATAAGTTGTACCCACAAAATTTGTGGGTTTTTTTTTAAAACTGCGATTAAAGTGAAAAAAAAAAATCCGGTAATTCCCCAAACTGAAATGAAAATATTTGCTCTCCCTATATCCTGCCTTATACCCACTCATTCATTCATACACTTCAAACAGTGCTTTCCACAAACATTATCTCATTTAAAGCTCACACAATGATGTAGAATAGGAATTAATACTCACTTCACGAAGTGCTAAATGGCAGAGTTTGGGCTCCTAATCCAGGCCTTCTGGCTCAGAAGTCAGTACTCCTCCGTGCCTTTTGTTTGAAGGTGGGGTCTGGCAAACCCAGGATCATAATTCTCTAAGTGTTTTCTCCCTGCTAACAAATGCCATTAGACATACAGACTTCCGTGTTTTATACAAAGGTGCAAAAATAACATATTATTAGCGACTCCTTTTTCATATGAAATAAAGGGGAAAATGACCGTTTTATTCCTTTGGCTTAGGGAACGTGGACAATCATGTTCTCAATTTCGCAGTTCATTGCCCGTACATTTATTAGATTAGCACTGGTTTAGGAACGCACCATGGAACCTCCCAATAACTTGGCAGTCGCTTTTTGATTGCTTTTCAGAATTGTACTGTCTTGTTCTCCCAAGACTCTGACCAAGGTTTAGTGAGTTGAAACTGAAATGCTGCAGGCAGAAATTGAATCCAGTCCAGGCAAAGCTCAAGTTATTACTTTTCTCCACCTGTTTATTATTTGGTTTTTCATTGGTGCCACTTCTGGTCTCAGGGGCTGATGTTATAGAAGCAGATATGCTTTCTGGGCCAGGAGACTAAGAGCAACATATGTGCCCTGGTACAAAAGGGAGGCTCATTCCATATTATCCCTGTATTGGCCCCCAAACACCTGAAAATATAGCCCCAGTAAGCTCATCTTGCACTTGGCTGAAAAAAGATTCTTCCCATGGCCAGCTATATGAGGTGTTATTTGAAGGGTACTGGAAATGTCCAGGCATAAATGTCATTTCTCTGCACCACACCCCTTGTCTTACATTGTAGCTGATGCCTAAATTCCACCAACAATAAGTCATTTTTTCCTTTCCATCTGGTTTGTAAATTCCTTTTCCTGAGGAATTTAGCGCATAGATTCTACCTATCTGATCGTGTCCAATCCCCTTATCTAATCATACAGTTTGGCTCTAGAGCCTTAATCACCAACTTGATATAGGCAAATACATGTAGAATACTGCCTAAGGTATGATAAATCCTCAAACAATGGTCATTAGTACTGTTGTTATTATTATTACTATTATTAGATTTGTTTTGTTGGCAAAATCAGCTACAAATGGCTAATATTTATTTTTTTAATTTTTAAAAAAAATTTAATGTTATTTTTATTTATTTTTGAGACAGAGACAGAGCATGAGCAGGGGAGGGGCAGAGAGAGAGGGAGACACAGAATCGGAAGCCGGCTCCAGGCTCCGAGCTGTCAGCACAGAGCCTGACGTGGGGCTTGAACTCACGGACTGTGAGATCGTGACCTGAGCTGAAGTTGGACGCTCAACCGACTGAGCCACCCAGGCGCCCCTATTTTTTTAATTTAAATTTAAAATGTTTTATTTAAAGTCAAGTTAGTTAACATACAGTGTTGTCATGGCTTCAGGTGTGGAACCCAGTGACTTATCTCTTACATATGACACCCAGTGCGCATCCCGAAAAGTGGCCTCCCTAATGCCCATCACCCGTTTAACCCACCCCCCCCATCCACCTCCCCTTCAGCACCCCTCAGTTTGTTCCCTGTATTTAAGAGTCTCTGATGGTTTTGCCTCGCTCTGTGTTTTTATCTCATTTTTCCTTCCCTTGCCCTGTATTCATCTGTTGTGTTTCTCAAATTCCACATACGAGTGAAATTTTATATCTGTCTTTCTTTGACTGAGTTACTTAGCTTAGCAAAATATCCACCAATTCAATCCATGTTGTTGCAAATGGCAAGATTTCGTTCTTTTTCATTGCTGAGTAGTATTCCATTATATGTATGTATGCATGTATGTATGTATGTATGTGTGTATATATATATCACATCTTCTTTATCCATTTGTCAGTCGATGGACACTTGGGTTTTTTCCATAATTTGACTATTGTTGGCTAATATTTATAGAACACTGACTATTTTAGGTATTGTTCTAGGTACTTAATTTACTTTACTCTTTGATCTTTGCAACCACACTATGAAAGACATCCTATTACTTGCCGCATTTTATAGGTGAGGAAATGGAGGAAGAGAGGCAAAGCATCTTTCCTAAAGTTAGAAATTCTAGAAAGTAGCAAAACCAAAATTCAACAGCCAGCATCCCTAATAGCAGAGGAACTGAAGGCAGAGGGCAGCAGGAGTGTTCCAACAAGTCACTTACTTCCGCGAGGGCTGGGAGGTAGAGCCTACCTGAAAACATGTTTGAGGGAATATGTCTACACAAAAGGAAAGATTCAGAGGCTTGTGCTATTAAGGAGTGTTTGGGCCCTTGTTCTCCCCAAAGCTTTCAAAATGGGGTACATAATACTATATGGGAAAGCTTGGACATAGTATGCCTTATGGCAGAAGATGCATTCGAAATATGGTTCTCAACCTTTCTTTCTTCACATTGGATTTACTTGCTTGATGACTCCCCATGGGTGTGCTTAGGTATGTGCACAACTCCCAGCCTTGACCTGTGTACCTCCCCTTTACTCCTCCACTCAGGAGAGCATACTGGAAATTAAGTGAATGAAAGTGATGTCTTTGGGCCAAATAACTTTGGAGATCGGTGTTCTGGAGGCCCCAGTGGGCCATCTCCGAGGGGAAGCTGACCTGCCATGATTCCGGCATAGGTGCAGTTATACCTATGGTTCCATCTTGAGAACTGGGAGACTTCTTGAAAGAAATACGGGAATGAGGAAAAGGACAGAGGCATGACTGCACAAACCCAGATCCCATAAATACATTTAGATGTGGTAGAGAAAATGGTGGTCACGTCATCTGCCCACTTTCCAGCCCCGCAAACCCATGCCCCACTCCTGTCCTCAGGCTGCAGAACAGAGGCCAGCCAACCATTGGTTCTTGGCTGGGCCTGGGCTGTCAACCAGGAGTGCAAAGTGTCTGCTGGAGCAGAAGGGGTGACCATCTCTTGGTGACCATTCTGGCTCTTCTTTTCTCCTCTTTCCCTATTCCTGTTCTTACTACCTTTCGTTCCAGATGCCACTTCCCAATATCAACAGTGTCGGCAGTGGGGAAGCAGAGGGTGGGGGCCCATATTGCCTATGTTGTAAGCTATCAAATTCCAACATGATGTCCCAAAGGCTGGGTGGGGCTGGGTGGGGGGAGTTGTAACTGTCTCCAATGTACTATGGCATGAAATACAGAAGTACCTGAAATCAGCTACGTACACTATGAAACACAGTTCAGAAATTTAGTTGTTATGCTATAGCACACCTTTTGTTTGTTAAAACAAATAAATATGTCTGTTAACATTCTGCAATAAGGAGGGCCACCTTCTCTGTTATTCTCCTCTTCCCCAACTCCTTGTATTTTCCAGTGGGAAATCTGCCCCTTTCCCTTTCTGTCTAGACTTTTTTCCAGCCTTCCTCTCTCCCCTCCTGCTCTTACCCACCCATGTTCCTTCCCTGGCTTCAGACTCTCACTTCACCATTCTTCTTTGTCATCTCTCTTTTACAGCTGATATGTGGATGGCAAATGAAAATGAAAAACCAAAAATCTGAGTAAAAGTGGCTTCCTCCCTTCCCCTAACTTTTTTCCGGGGAATTGGAATATGCATGTCAACATTTTTCTCTTCCCACAAGGCTTGTACATTTTTAGTCAGAAATGGCATCACGCTATGGCAAAGCTTTGATAAATGGAGATCCTCAATTTTCTACAAGTGCCGTGGTGCCCTATATTTAGGAGAAAGGTGAATGACAAGAAAGTAGGCATAATCAATTTTCAAAAGGATACTTCTACATAGTAACCTATTGCCACAAAAATGCTGTGTAACAAATAACCCCAAACCTCAGTGGGATTATCTACCACTGCTCACACAGCTGCAGGTCAGCTGCAGGCGACTGATCCAGGCGGGGCTAGACTGGGCTCAAAGCTGCAGGTTGGTGACAGTTCTGTTCAGAGTCTCTCCTCACCCTTGGATCAGTGGGGTTCTTGAGCATGTTTTTGCCATGGAGAGGACAGAAATCCAACTGGCCAGGCACAATTCAAGCCTCTGGTTACATCACCTCTTCTAACATCCCACTGGGCAAAGCATGTCACATGGCCAAACCCAAGGTCAGAGGATGGGGAAGGAAGAACTTCAAAGTCACATGATAAACAGTGTGAATATGGAGAGGGCTGAAAAACTGGGGCCACCGAACTCAATCTACCATATCCCCAATTCCCGGGACGGGAGCTGCTGCACTCAAAGCCATGAATAGCCAGGATTTGGATAAAATCTTCATTTCAGGAAGCTCTGGTGGCATAAGGGGACCTCTCAAGGCAGGGGCAGAGGTGTGTGAAGGAAAGCAGGCACAGGAGTGGCCCACAGCAATGCGACACCATGTGAACATTCTTTTCTCACAAAGGATTACTTTCCAGGATACTCTCTGCCTCCTTTCATAACTTTCAGGCTGTCATTTGTCTACTTAGAGCCTCCATTTTTCACCTGTAGAGTGGGCAGAAGGTGCTACGTGACCTCCGAGTTCCCTCCAGACTTAGAAGTTTATGTTTTTGACAAAAAATATTAAAACATCCTTACCTCCCTTGCCCCCTCTCCCAATGTTGTATTCACCCAGCAAGACCTCAACCCAACTTTCTGCCTAGTCCACACCAGAACCCAAGCAAGCTCAGTGTTCCTGGAGGGAATCACACAGCAGAGTTGGCTGAGGCCGCTTCACACTTATGACCAATAGCTCAAATGGACTCTTACCATGGAACAGAAGACTACATTTTCCTAATAAGTACACAGTCCCACCTTAACTTTCCTTGCATTTCCAAAATTTTTTCCTTGCCTCATGGTCATTAGGTGACCTTGCTTCATAACTTCATAGAAAATATAGAAATAATCAGTATACAGATGCCTTGCTTTCCCACCAGTTTCACCAGTGGACCTTCAACTCTGTTCACTTTCTCTGCCCACAGCTGATAGGAGCAGTCAGAGCTCAGTCAACTGTTGAAGCCCATGTGACACGAGCAAGAAATAGGCCGTTGTGTTTGATGTGCTACTGAGACTTTGGAGTCCATTGTGGCTTAAGCATAACTCAGTGAAAGCTGACTAATATTTTTTGCCCTTTGTCATACATACGATGAGAGCGGCTTTGTCATTGCAAGCGTCCGTGATCTAGAGTTAAAAGACCCGCATTTGAACTCTAGATCTGACGTTGGATTTGTTGTCTTGGATAAATCGCTCAACCTCTGAACCTCATTTTCCTAGTTTGCAAATTGGAAATAACAAAACGTTGTGTTTTTTCTTTTTTTTCCTGATCACCGTTGTTATTTTGTCTACTATAACCAACAATAACAATTCCTGCCACTTTTTGTTCTCTCATGGTTGAGCACTTACCAGGCACTGGGGCCAAGCATCTTCCCTGGGCACCAGAGTGTCATGAAGTAGATTTATTAGTCGCATTTACAGACTCAGAACTCAGGACCCTGCAATATGAAATAATCTGGCCTTGGTCACACAGCAAATAAGAGTGGACACCAGCTCAACGTGGTGAATTTAACGAGAATGTCAACTTTACAGTTAGAAAAGCAACTTATAAAAGGAATTTATAAACTCCCACTCATACATTTTAGAAATCCAATATTTTTAAGATGCACCGCTCTTCATTCGAATGCCTCACACAACAGCGTAGTTGTGAGATAGTGAGAATTGCAGTAAATTTGGTCGGTTCCAGATTTAAAATATTGTTTCTTGCTTTCACCACGAGATGGCGCCCGAGGCCAACAAGCTCTAACAAGCCAACCTCGTTTGGCCCTGTGTCACTGCCCAGCACCACTTTGCCAAATACTCTGGCACTTTCACGACAGGCCTCACACCATGCTCATGCCAGAGGGTCCAACCTGGAACAGCTGATCAGAGAGTTGAAACATCCACTTGGGTTGCAGCCATTTGGATACCAATAGGCCAACATTCAAACTACATTTGGAATTTTTTTCCCACAGATGTGTTAACATCTTTCCAAGTCAATTTACTGTGGAAATTTCCTTTTAGAAACTTTAGCGGTCCCCAACCCAAAAATGACACACCTGTCCACTGCTGGCCAAGACATTATTACAAATGTTACCATTTAGTGCAATAAAATAGACACTCAATGTAACTTAAACTTTTGAATTTACTGTTGTGTTAAAAATCCCACTGTATTAAGCATGGCCCAAGGAGGACAGTAAGGGCAAAACCTGGGAGCTCATTAGAAATGCAGAATTTCGGGGTCTGCTCCTGACTCACTGGGTCAGAATCTGTGTTTGAATAAGATTCCCCAGGTGATTCATGTTACATTTGAGTTTGAGAAGCACACAAGAGTCAGGAGCCCACATGTGGTCTTCTGTAAATTAAGTTTAAAAAGCACTTCCCTGCAGACAGATGCAGCCACAAATGTGTGAGCACAACAAGATTTCAGCACCCGTTGGCACTTTTGGCCAGGGGCTCTTGTGCTTGGATTTAATCTGCACATTACACAGCAATCCTGGATATTGATTTATTGATGGTCATATTGTGTTGTCTCTCTCTCTCCCTCCCTCCTCCCTCCCTCTCCCTTTCTCTCTCTCCTAGCCATCTCTCACTCCTCTCTATGTGGAATATATATCCAAAGATCCACCATCATATATATATATATATTATATATTATATAGATATTATGTGTAATATTTGTTTAACCAGAACACAACAGTTTATTTACAAAGGTATCTGTGGAAAGCACGATGACTTTTAGCTACTTGGAATATTTATGTCACCTCAATTAGTCCTGGCAACCAGAGTTGGTTATATTCTTTTTTTTTTTTTTTTAACATTTGTTTATTTTTGAGAGACAGAGAGAGGCAGAGTATGAGCAGGGGAGGGGCAGAGAGAGAGGGAGACACAGAATTCAAAGCAGGCTGCAGGCTCTGAGCTGTCAGCACAGAGCCCGATGTGGGGCCTAAACTCACAAACCACGAGATCATGACCTGAGCCAAAGTAGGACGCTCAACCGACTGAGCCACCCAGGCACCCCAGAGTTGGTTATATTCTGGGGTAAACACTCATGCACTCACAACTCACATGGCAAAAAGGATGGACGGGGCACCTGGGTGGCTCAGTCGGTTGAGCATTTGATGTCAGTTCAGGTCATGATCTCAAGGCTCATGAGTTCGAGTCGTGTATCAGTCTCGTTGCTATCTGTGCAGAGCCTGCTTTGGGCTTCAGATCTTCTGTCCCGCCCCCCCTGCCCCTTCCCCACTTGCACACTCTCTCTGTCTCAAAAAAAATACATCTTTAAAAAAAAAATAACAAAATATTCTTGATGGTCTTTGCTTTAATTCTCATCTTGTTCTTCTTAAACGTTTTTCAGTCTGATGCCCAGCATCTGAGGAATTAGGTCAAATCCTCCCCCTGGCTTGGGCCACCCTTCCCAGGGGGCAGTGAGCAACTTGGTTTCACGTGCCACCAACTGAGCTAAGCGTTACCCAAAAGAAGATTACAAAAGGGCAAAAAAAGCACCTATAGGAGCACAGATAAAGAGGCAGAGATAGATGGGGAGAGAGGGTAGGCAGAAGGACAAGAGGTGGGGAGAAGGAAGAGCGATGAAAAAGTGCTGGCAAGCAGGGCTGACCATACAGGATAACAATCGTTATGACCGATGATGGTGATAATACTCCCCGGTTCGTGCAGAATTACATCCGGAGTCCTCACCAGGGCTGGTCACCTGCCTTCCTCACGTTCCCCCCGGACTCAGTTTGAACCCCCCCTCCCTCTGCAGTGATTCCCCGGGCTGGGTAGGCCCCCTCTCCCCTCTGGGAACACTGGTGTAGGCTCCTGCTCAGGGATTTTGCACCTGCTCTTACCTGTGTTGAAACGTGCTAGCCCCATGTGTCTCCAGGTGTCCACATGTCTTGCTTACTCCCACCATGAAGTTTTCTGCTTGGAGTCTTGCCCCTGCCCCTTTTGCCCTCCATCTTGCTTTATTTCCTTTTCAGCCTTTATCACTCCTTGACATCTTACATATCTGGTTGTCTCTATGTCTGACTTGCTGGATGAGAATACTGGTTTCAAGAGAGCAGGGACTTTGTTTTGCTTGCCACCCAGCCTCCAGCATTGGGGACAGCGGCTGGCACAGAGTAAGGGGCAGTGACTTGAGCGTTTGCTGTGTGCCAGGTACTCTTCTAAGTGTGGTGCACATACAGACCTGTTTGCTCACAACGACCCTGTACAGTAGGTTTTGTACTGAAGAGGACCCCCAGGCACAGAGAGGTGAGGTAACTCGCCCAAGGGTTCTTTGGGTTTGTTCTGACTTTCCATTGACTGGTCTTTCTCCAGTGAAGGATGTTCCAGAAGAAGGGTTGGGCAAAGTACAGCTTGCTGGCCAAATCCAGCCCACTTTCTGTTTTTATAAAGTTCTGGTGGACCACAGACCTGCCCACTGGTTTATGTCTTGTCTGTGGCTGCTTTGTGCTAGAATGGCAGTGCTGAGTAGCATGACAGGGACCGTATGGCCTGCAAAGCCTAAAACATTTACCAACTAGCCCACTGCAGAAAAAAAATTGCTGATCCCTCTTCTAGAAAGTCATCCTGTATGAAAACAAAGCAAATCCCACGCTGGTTATCTAGTTGAATGTGGTGGTCCAATTATTGTGTTTGATCATGTCTTTTCTAGGAATTCAGATGAACTAAGAGAAAAAAACTATATGATTTCAATAAATGTGCATTTTCATCAGGTAATCATTTCATGTTGCTGGATCTGTTGTCCCATAGATAGTAACAACAACAACAACAATAGCAGCAGCAGGAACAACAACTCTTGCTAAATGCCAGGCTCTGTTCTCAGCATTTTACTGTAATATGATAGTGTGTGATACTCTAAGTTAATCGGTTGGAATTTCCGTAAATATTCTGACTGCTCTTGCAGGCAGACAGTAGAATCTTGCTTCCACACCCACTTGGTAGTGAGTGTGGCCATGGGCTTGCTTTGGTGAATGAAGTGTTGGAGGAGTTGTTAGAGGAACTTCTGATCAAATGTTCATAGCTTGTGCACACACCCCCTCTCGCTTCCCGCCTCCCATCTTTCCCCTTCTACCGTGGCAACCAGATACGTTGGAACCAGAAAGTGGAAGCTCTGCCAGCTGAGTCTCAGAGTGTGGACAATACAGAGCAGAACCCCTGGTTGATCCTCATTTAACACACTTGTTTTTGGTTTTTAAGCCACTGAGATCCTGGGCTATTTGTTACTGAAGTAGCAGCTAACCTATCCTGACCAACAAGGCAGCCACTAAGATTCTCTCCAGGTCAAACTCTGGAGCTTTAAGAACCCAAGGACCTCTTCCTCTTCAGGAGTAGAATCTTCATTGTCTTTGCCATGGGAAGTTATTAACCTGTGATGTGGAGAAGTGATGGGTGACTGCTGGCTGTGTCTAGGGTATTTTAGTTAGGGTGTAGGAGAGAGGACAGGAGGGGGACAAGGTTCTCTTTGAATGAAGATGGTGACAACCCAGTTTGCCCTGTCGTTACTTCCATTATAGCTTTAGGCAATCTTAACCCCCAAATATCTGCATTTGTGGCCATTTTAAAATTTCATCACTGCTCATTCCTTTGGGTAAAATACTGAAGACTCTTATTAAAATGTGTGTACGTGCAAATGCATGCAGGTGCGCAGTTATAGAAAGGCTAATACATTAGGTTATTAGCAGTCATAAATAAAAACCAATGCATCAAGTTTTATTACCTGGAAGGTAAATGAATGAGGCCTAAGAGAAATACATTTTGAGAAGGATTTAGGGAAAGGCTCATACATAGACATTTCCTGGAAATGGAGAACCCAAAGCAGCCAGGGTTCAAGGTGCTGGGCTTGAGGGAGGGCTGAAAGGGAAAGGAGGAGGAGGGAACAGATACAAATGTTAATCATTCTGACACAATTTCAAATGTCAGTCAGACCCAGGAGTGCTATGAGTTTTTCATTTAAGAAAGTAAAAGAAAGAGGTTGGCCGTTTCATCATTTTTATCAATCCAGTTTTAAAAAGATTCAAATTGGCACAAAAAGAGGTCGGGGAGGGGAGGGAGCGACAGAAATTATGTGAACTGTAAGCCATTTACTTTTTTCCCTTCCCATTTTCAGTCAGAATACTTCCAGATTGCACGTTTGGTTGATAGTGCAGGGCATTTGATGTGTGGAAGGTTCGCTGGCTCAGACTGGCAGACTTTCACCACATTTGGGCATCGGGGGAACTGTTTTGCAAGTTGGAGGATTTCTGCATTGTCCTGGAAAGGGCAACTAGTGTCTGTTTTAAGATGAGCTATGGGTCATTCTGAAGTGTGGGTGGGCTTCTGTGCGACCAGCATAGACAAGGCCAAGAGGCAGCCGTGTCAGGAGGCCTCGTGTGTGAGCAGTGGACGAGCCTCCGTGGTGGGAGCCATTGATTGCCCTTTCCCCTACAACAACAGAGAGCGTGCACTGAGTGCCTCCTCTGTGCCAGCTCACCATCCTTCTCTGAGCATGCCGGCCACCAAGCCAGCACGTCACACAGCTTCTGATGTACCATCCACTCCTGTCAGGGGCTGCGTGGACGCTCGTCCCACGGAACGCAGCACGAGTGCGCTGTCAGGAGTTGTGCAAAGTGGTGACCTTCTCCCTCTCCAGCCTCTTCTTAACATCTCACCTCCCAGATGCCATGGAGAGTGACCAACTTTTGCAAGGCATGCGTCAACTTTTCAAGGCTAACTCTTCTGGGGTCAAGGCAGGAAGGAGTGGGGTCTCTCGAGGAGCTGAGTGAGTGGGAAGAGATGGAGTGCAACCTTGAACTCATGTTGTATAAAGGAGACAAAAGAAGGTCTAGAGCCAGAATGGGATGAGGGGCTTTGGGAAGTGTAGGAACTCCCTCCCCTGTTGGGCAGAGCCAGAGAGGAGGGAACCTGTACCCTGAAAAGTCAACACTATGTTTCAGGGAACCCAAATGAATAGTACATACGGTTAACACATTTCAGGAATTTAGAGGGATGAGAAGGCTTTGCAGCCTAAATCATATAATTTCTTCCAATGATTGCTTGCTTTTTCTTTCCTTTTTTTTTTTGTACTTTGAGTATATATTGCTTTTATAATCAAAGAAGGCAATAGCTATTTCTTTTTGACAAAATTAACTCAAGTGTGTCGAAAAAAGAGGTGGCAACATAAATGCACACCATTAATGTATTATTAGTTATTTACGTTGATTGATAATAATGATAATAATTTATGTATAGGTATACAGTAATTATAATTTTAAAAAATTAATTTATACTAATCATTGGTGATACTGGGAATAAATGAGCATCAGCCATGGCACGGGATGAATTCACCTCTTTCTAGATGTGTGTCTAAGGGCAGGAAGTATTTCTGACATCTGGACCATGAGGACATGTGAACTTCTTGTTTCCAAAAGTTTGTCGTGTCACGTCAACATCTGTGCTTGGTGTACCCAACCCGTTAGTAATTATTAACTGAACTGAAAAGCACCGTATTGATATTTAATAAACCTCTGGTTTGAGGCAAGGTTTTTATTATGGAATTTTTTTTCCCCCTGACCCACCAGTGTTACTTTGATGTGTTCTGGTCTGAGATTCAGAGACCCAAATGCTCCCCAGGTTTCTAAGCTTCCAAACTTTGGAACATCCAGCATATCCACTTGAAAATGTGGACTTTCAAATTAATAAGATTTTGTCCTAGCTGTTTGAGCTCATAACACATGCAATAGCACAGAGAACAAGTCCCATCACGTTAAAAAGCCCCAGACAGGTGATATTTTTTAGCCCACATTATTCTCTAGTGAGGGCAGAATTTCTTTATATCAGTACACACAGTAAAAACGTGGGGGGAAAAATCTGCACTTCATGTCTTTTCTTCCTTGTGTTTTTCTCAAACTCCTTTCTCCCCTGTAATTCCATAATTGTGTTATTTACGGAACCTCCATAAAGTGCTTGGAGATACAGTGTATAGGAAAGATGTCGTAGAAAATGAAGTTGCTATGCAAGCCGCTCTACTATCTCAATATGAAGCATTCTGAGCATGAGGAGCACAGACGTTTTGACAGCAAATGAAAATAAAATGAACAAAATAGTTTTTGATTCATCCTAATAACACTGGCAAGTGATTTCCTGTAGCACTCATGCGGTAAGAAAACCATGCTTAGTTTCCTCTGCAAGATGAGCCAGAGATGTAAAAAGAAATATTAGTTCTCAAGTGGCAGTACCTTCTAAATTTGGAGCGATGAAGAAATTTGAATTCATTTAACCTATTCATGGGTGAGAAAAATCAATACCTAGATAAGCTGAAAAGCTCATGGAAGACCACCCAGAAAGTGGAAGAGTCAAGCTCAGAATCCTGGTCTCTGGTTCCCGGCCATGTGTTTGTGTTTGTTTCCTTGGGTCACAGTGCCTTGTTCTCTCTCCAGTGAGGGTTTGAGTTCATGCAACCTTTCTCTTCCACTAAGCTGTGGTTCACTGTAGCATCAGAATTTGGGGGCCATTTTGACATAAAGCTTATGTCTTCCAATCTCTAGAAGTTTTATAAAAAGCATTGGAGAAAGAAAGGCCATTCTGCTGGTGAAAGCCACACGGTGGAAAAAATGAAGAATTGTGAAGAAACAAAGACGCTGGGTTTTAAGAAGTACTGCTGTGAAAGTTTTGGTTTGCGTTCATGAGCGTGTATGTTTTTTATTTTTTCTGATTCTGTCTCTTCGCAGACTGAGATGTTCAGCAATTGGATTCCATTTCAAAGTCAACTTTCCAACTCAGTGAAGCTGAGTTGAAGTTGTGTGTGTGGCCTCTTATTTTAGGAGGACCCAAGTGTCCTGTCTATGACAACGTTTTCATTTTTTCTTATCTGTGCATTCACGAGGCCTTCTTTTGCCTTGAAATTGAGCTCCATAAAAAAGTCCTGTTTAACTATTGTACTTGCCCCAGTCCAAACAGTTCTCCAATCAAATAGTCCTGCCTAGCACAATACCTCCTCTCAGAAAGCCAAAAACACAGATATGGAGCAAAGGAAGTGCAACTGTGTTAAAGTTGTTTAATAGCCCGCCAGTGTACGGGGTGGGGAGTGCAGGGGGAGAGGAGGCAGGGTGGAAAGGAGGCAGAGGCATCCAAAGAAAGAGCTTTCAGAAACAAAGTTAAAGAACATCTTTTTTAAACGATACGTGGGATAAGAACGCAAAGTGTGATCTAATAATACAGGCTCCACCATCAGCTCTCCCCAGGGAGAGAAAACTTGTCTGGAAAAGTTAAGCAGATGGATGGCTGTTGCCATGGAGATTTTTAGCTGTCTAGGGCAAAGCTCTCTGGGAGTCTCTGACATTTTGGGGTGTTCATTAGATGGGCGAGGGTGTCTTACCAGCCCAATAAGATCCAAGGGGTAAATCCCATTGGCATGGACAGAAAGTCTCCACGTCCTTGAAAGTCTCCACGTCCAAGTCTCCACCATCATCAGGAAGTTCATTCTTTAGTAGTCAGGAAAAAAAGAATCCTTGGTGGGGGGCAGGGGAACATGGAGCCGTCTGGCAAAGTAGCCCGAAGCTAAGGAAGAGAGTTTTTAACAATAAGCCATTGATGATGAAGAATTTCAGAGATGAGACAGAGAACATATTAATGGAAACCATGGACGGGTGGGTTGTGAGGCAAAGCAGAATGGGATCATATCATAAGTGCCCCCAATACAAATAGTGTTCTGGCTTTTCATCCTTAGACTTCTGTGGAAATGTATGCCCCCTGACTCTTGCATGTGCAAATCAGCTGAATGTGACAGAAAGAGATGTGTTCCCTCTCCTGTTGAGTTCTGTGAAGCACTAGATGGAGGGAGTTTCTGAAGTCAAACTGTAAACTTTCTTTTGGGAAGATTCATTTATTAAAAATGACAATGACAACAGGCTGTAAAACATTGCTGAATCGCGTTTTAAGGGTACAAACTGAAGTCTTTTGAGATTTATTTAGTCGTTTCTCCTAAATTATGGTCTTATTTTGAGGCGCACTGAAATCTTCATTTCTCTTTCATTGCTAGAGTATCTTGCCACTGTATTTGATTAGCTTCATCTTGATGACACACAGATACTCATGGCCCTTTTGCTGGTTTCTTATTTCTGAGCCAGGCTCCATTTTATAAGCCAGACTTAGTCTCATCATCTGTCTCAGTAATTCTCAAACATTACAATGCGTAAGTATCCACTGAAAGCCTGTTACACTATGGCTCCTTGGGCCCCACTCCCGAAGATTCTGATTGAGAAGGCGAGGGGTCCAAAAGCCTGCCCTGTGACAAACAATCTAGGTGATCCTGATTCTCACACAGTTGGTCCACCAGCGGCACTTTGAGAAACACTGCCTTGCTTTATCCCCTTCCAGGCGCTGTCCCCTTCTGCTCATCCTGTACTCTCTCCAGTACCTCCCACCAGACACAACTCTTCAGGGTCCACATCAAGGGGAAACCCAAGTGACCCCAAACTTTCCCAAAGTCCATCCCACATGTCAACGGCACCTGAGTACTTGCCCAATCTCTTCCATCATTTAGTATCGGTATCCAATTCCACCTGCTCTAGAATGGCCTCTAAAGCCAGGCAGAATAGGAATGAGATTGGTAATAGCTGTGCTTCAGGCAATCTCCCAGCAGGCGATCACAATCATCTCTTTAGTCCTTTGGTCCATCAGTTACAAACTGAAATAGCTGGGTGACCCCAGTAGTTCTCAAATTTGGGAGGCAGACTACCTACAAGTCTTTGTGTAATACTGTAGAATTTATCATCTGCTTACTCCCAAGAGATGAACTAGGGACAATTTTATTGAATCTTGACCAAGCAATGTAATATCACAACCATGACCACATGAGTAGCAGATGGTCTTTCCAGAAATGGCCACACTCATCTGCATATCACATCCCACATATTCTTCACATGACCTATGTGACTGTCACTTCCATCACTGGGAGGTGGTCTCTGTGTTTCCTCCTATTGAATCTGGACAGAAATTTGTGACTGCTCTGACCCACAGAGTATGGTAGAGATGATACTTTGTGGCTTCCAAGGCTAGGTCCTAAAAAGAATGCACTTGTACTTAGTGTTCCCACCTCCCAGTATCCTTAACACTAGGAGCCCAGCCTCCACATTGTGAGGAAGCCCAAGTATAACATGAGGTGATCACTCTGATTTAGAAAGCTGTGTCACCTAGGTGTAATGACCGGGTTAAGGGACAGGAAATTTTTGCTCTGTCAGCATTGGGACAATCTCTTATTATCTACACCTGTGCTGGTGAGCTTAGGAGTTTTTCATTTATGTCCATTTAGATTTTTTTTTTTAATGGCAGCCATGGCTATCATGATAAAGAGCTTTGATTTTTATTCTAAGTACAATGGGAAACTGTTTGGGGGTTTTAAGAAAAGAAAAGGTATGGCACTATTTATATTTTATAAAGATAATTCTGATATCATGAAACATGGGCTGTATAGGTAAATATGGAATCTGGGAGCCTGTAAGAGGTGAATTTAGGAAAAACACGATTATGGTGTGGACAAAGAAGCAATAGTGGAGATAGAGGTAACTGAATGGATTTGAGAGGCACTTTGGAGGGAGAGGTGATAGAATCTCCCGTTGGATTTGTCATGGGGAGAAAAAGTGTTCTCTTAGCTTTTTTCCTGGATTTCCTGATTGGAAAATAGAGTGTTTACTGAGATGGTTAAGATGGAGAGAGGAGTAACTTTGGGCTGGGGGGATGCAGATATCAATAGTTCTCTTACCAGAGCCCATTAGTCACCCACACAGATATATCAAGTCCAAAGAAGGGGAAGTGTGGGGTTGAGGAGATAGGTCTAGGCTGGAAATGTAAATATGAGCAGCAGCATCATACTGATGCTGCTTAAGGCCTTGGTGCTGGATGAAGTCAGGGAGAGGGGCAGTTAGGAAAATGAAGTGAGTAGGCAAAGCCCTGGGCAATCTCTGTTTGTAGAACCGGTGGAGGGGAAAGGAGGCTAAGAAGGAGAGGACATTGACACAGGAGAGCCGGGAGAAGTTAGCATGCTTTTATGTAAATGGGGAATAAATGAATAGAGGAAAGGGAAGGTGGAGGAGGAAAGAAATTGCCGCAGAAGCAAAGTCCTTGAGGAGAAGAGGACAAATGGAAGATTGGTCTCTCATAGGGACAGGGAGACCTTGGGTCTGACCAGAGTGGACACAGAGCGAGCGTGCACAGAGGCTACAGGCTGCAGGATTCAGTGTGGGAAGATGAAAGAGCCTGGCTTGAGTCACTTGGTATAAACCCACTTGTTTGTTTCTTTGATAATCCTTATGGAAAGCCTGTTTGTAGAAGTCAGCTGGTCTTCGGGAGGATCAGAGGTTCCGTCTGGTGTTACTGGAAGGTGTTTGCATTGCAGAGTTAATGAAGTCAGAGCTAAGATTGGCCCTGGGCAAACAGTGAGGAAGATAGTGCTTCTCTTCAGAAATCCTTCACTGTTTCTTCCACCTCCTCATCCCTTTGCTCAACATCCTCAAAGTACTTGGATAACTCAGGTCAAAAAAGAAAGCATCCAATAAACTTTTCTATTCCAAGCTGTAAGGGCTTGGTCACCCTTCCCAGAACTCTTTGCTTTTTTGGAGAGAGTTCTGGAAACAGACAAGGCAGTTCCCAGTACAAATCCCCAGCGGAGGAAATTCAGGCATGGGGAAGATTTGGGGGGAGGGGCTTTCCACCCATAAATCCCAGTGGGGAAAACAATTATCAAACAATGACAGGATTGAGAAACAAGACACCAACCAAACCACTGTGTGCAAATCTGATTACTGCTCACAGATGCTTTCTGTTTTCTCTTTCAAGGTATTTAAATGTGACGTACTGTGAACCATCATGCTTGGGGGGAGACAAAAAGGGGAAAGAGGAAGGAGGGAGGAAAGGAAATATACTATCTGGCGTAGTTAATTGAAATAGCTTATTGACCCTATCTGGCTATGTAGTGATACCTCTCTAATAATCCAGTTATATGTTTAGTAGCGACCCTGGTGGGAGTGTCTAAGCATTGGGATTAGAACATACTCTAGATCAAAGTGGATTTGGTATGAAAGTTGGCTTGGTTATCACCATGAGTCACTGTGCTTATCTTTAACAAAAAGGTATACAATTTCAGACAAAATGTTTATATGTGTTGTATGAGAGGCAAAGTGAAGAAATATAGCTTGGCTATTTCATAATAAGGAGAAAAGCAGCCTTATTCTAACACCCACGACAGCGGTGATGATAATGGCCATAGTAGCAGCTGTCATATTGAGCCCAAACTATGTGCCCAACCCAGTGTTAGGTAATTGAGATTATCCCATCTAATTATTTTCATTTCATCTTGCAGATATTTTTTAAAGCCCATGATTTCATAAATAAGCAACTGTAAGTTTGCAAATGTTGGAAGATCAGGAATAAGGTGGCCCTCAAAACTTGCAGAGGTCAAGGGGCAGTGATCTTTAGCAGTAGGATTTTGTCAAGTCCGAAGAATATGTGTTCCCCGTGTAGGTTTCTGCCTCGACTTCCCTTTCTCCACTCAAGCCAAAGGGAGCAACACACTTACCCTCTGCATTTGCTATTTTGTCTCAGTTCTACATCTCTGAATTATTTCCAGAATCTCCATGGATGGTGAATGCTATGTAATGAAAATAGTTTATAGGTCAACCTACCCTTGCTGCAGAAAGTTCTCCCTCAATGTTAACCTACGCCTGGCCCCTCAACATTAGCCAGCAGCTCACATTGAAGAATATGCTATTTCAGGTGGGATGGCTCTGGTGGACAGAAGCTGACAGCATCTGAATCACAAAACCTGTCTTTGAATCTCATCTTCAGCTGCTTATTAGCTGTATGGCTTTGGACAAGTCCCTTAGCCTCTCTGAGGCTCAATTTCCTCAGTAGAAAAACAAGGACCTTCTTGTGAGGATAAATCAGAGAGCGTACATACTCTGTAAATGAAAACAAGACGTTGAAATTGCTGGTTTTTAGCACCTCTCCATCTTGGAAGGAAGTGGGCCAACAGAGAAAGAAAGAGAGAGGGAGAAAAGGAGGCAGAGAGAGAAAGAAAGTACTTTGAGGACTGGGAATTGCTTTGCACATATGGGAAACATTTGATTTCTGCCTATAATGATGAACCAATTCCAGTGAAAATGATCCTAATAAATAGCTAACAGTTCTCTCTGTCTCCCCCATCCTCAGCAGTGTGCTATATCTGCCCCACCAAAACTTTGGGAAAGAGGTAAAATCGCAGATTGCACCATCACCTTCTAGGGGTAAGCCTCATGAGGGGAAAAGAAAACAATATGGAGGTATTGGAAAATCCAGTAGCTTGACAAGAGCCCCTGAGTAATTGAGAATTGGCTGTTTATGCATATTGCTTCCTGCTCGTTAGGGAGACGGCCAGCCCAGGGGACACACAGCCAGGGGTGCGTGTCCCTTGCCTGGCCTCAAACTCAAGGTGCGGGTATTTGACCTTAACCTAAGTTCCACCAGGCCCAGGACAGTCTGAGCTGTACTGGGTACAGCATACTGTGTGTGTGTGCTCGTTGTGTGTGCTTCATACGTGTTTCAGATAGAAGTCTGCTATGCTTTCTAATGACTGCAGGGAAAATGAGGCTACCTGTCTGCAAACCTCACTTACCTGGATGCGGAATTAAGAAAATACTTCCACTAGACTTTCTGAAAAAAGTGTTATTGGAATGGTAATTAGACTACGAACTTAGCAACAGGCAATAGGATAATTAAGTGAAATCAACAGTATACAGATAATAGATTTATAAAGTAAATAAATACATAATTAAGTGAAATCTATTTACACTTTACTGGAGTTCACTTGTTTTGCCCTCTTGAATTCCAAATAAGCTGATATTTGAATTCCCAGAAGAGTTAAAAAAAACCAAACTCTCCCGTTCTTTGTATTATTCTGGATGCTACTGCAATGGAGTAAATAATCCTGTCAATCAATGTTTGTGCCATGAAGGCTGTGATTTCTTTTACTCTCCAGCGGAAAGCCCACGTCAGGGGGCTCATTAGTAAGGGCAGATGCCGATACCGTTTCCGAAGAGTGTAGCGTGGAGAATTAAATGCTTTCTGACAATAAATAAGGGCAGCCGCCACCACGTACGTTTCCTAATTTCTGGCCTTTCTCGGTCTGGGAATGGAATGAGGTGGCTTTTCTACAGGCCAGTCTGTCACTTGTGGCGTGTGTGCATCACACAGGACATGAGAACTCAGCCCTCCGCGGGGGGGTGGGGAGGTGGGGGTGGGGACACTGGGAGCAGGCACTTGAGTGGCTCCGATGCCCATGCGGGTGTGAGGCTGAAGGCTAGTGATTCCCAGGGAAGCTGGCTCTCACCCCCTGCAGGGCTTCACTACAGTTTCTTTCCTTTGTTAATTCTTCTCATTTATGATGTGTCAGGTTATGGAAGAGGCACCACCTTTAGAAATAGTAAAAGCAGGGGCGCCTGGGTGGCTCGGTCGGTTAAGCATCCAACTTTTGGTTTCAGCTCAGGTCATGATCTCCAGGTTTCACCAGTTCGAACCCTGCCTTGGGCTCCTGCACTGGCAGCGAGGAGCCTGCTTGGGATCCTCTCTCCCCCCCTGTCTCTGCCCCTCCCCGACTCATGCTCTCTCTGTTCCTCTCAAAATAAATAAATAAACAAAAAAAAATAGCAAAAACAAACAAGTGGATCATTTGCTGCCTTCCAGCACACAGGAGAACAGGGAAAATCGCTGGGGGCCAAGAAGGGACAAGACACAGGGTCTGTCTATAGGAAACAGAGCAAGTGTATTTGCTATAGGATGAAGGTCCCGAGTTTTTCTTAATTAATTAATTTGGTTTTGTTTGTTTGTTTGTTTGTTTTTGTTTTGTTTTGTTTTTTTTTTTTGAGAGAGATAGCTGGGGAGGGGGGGAGAGGGGCAGAAGAGAGAGAGAGGGGGAAACAGAGAATCCCAAACAGGTTCTGCACTGTGGGCACAGAGCCAGAACCACGAGATCATTCATGACCTGAGCTGAAACCAAGAGTCCGACGCTTAACTGACTGAGTCACCCAGGCACCCCATGAAGTCTCTGACGTTTAATGCGGGCTAAGTGGGAACTGAAATCCTAATGCCCAGGGCAGATGGCCATTCTTAAGTCTTGGCCCTGCTGTATGCACAAATATCCCTGAGGTCAGAATCATGCTCTGTCCACAATAGAGGGAATTACTAAACATTCAGAATGCAAAAGAGTCGGTGACCAAAAAGCACATATTTCCCCCCATTGTGAAAATAAGGTAAAAACTTCAGATTCAGTCTTCAAAACAGCCCTGCAGAGGTTGTGTAATTCTTCACCAAATCATTGCCCTTTTCCTCCAGGGCACACAGTGGGCCTGCCTGTCCCAGGCTCCTTGGCAGTTAGGTGGGAACAGTCCTTAAGCTTCACCAGATTGCCAAGTGGGTTCCGTCACACAGAAACGTTTGAGTCTCTGTTTTGGGGGTGATGGGGTTGCAAGACAGAAGGACCCTGTGGTCCTGAATGATTGCTTCAAGCAGAACCCACCCCTTCCCCTCCTCCTTCTCCCACTCTCCCACCAATTCGCATTAAACCTCGTTTCCCAGCATTCTTAGACGGAGTTCTCCTCTGGATGTATCCAAGTCCAGCCTGGGAAGGGGCACAATGGAACTGGTGGTTGTCCATACAAAAAACATGGAGTCGCGTCTGCCCATATACACCACACTTGTGTGAAAAGACTGCTAACCAGCTCTTTTACCCAGGAGACTTAAAGCAGCGAGCCACAAAACACTCTGTCATTTTCTTTTTCAGATTGATATTTCTTTCAATGCAGAAGCCATGGCATCTAAAATATACGTATTTATTTTTTAAGTCGGTTTTAAAACAAAAAGAAATTCTGATGTGGTCATCAGATTTGGTAATTAAACGGCTTAGGAGATTGATTCCTGGTGGCCAAGCATATGCTTCTGGTTATAAGTTCAGCTGTAAATGGCCTTTTTCCCCCTTTGCTTTTCCTGATTTGCTTAACAGAAAAATATTTTTCTGTTGTTCTGTTTTAATGGGCTCCTAATGATGTTCTAAGTATTCAGTTGTACATTATTGGAGAGCAATGGGTTTGTAAGCCTAATGAGGTTGATGGTTACGGAAATTCAAATTCAAATCACATCTTTAACATATGCAATTCTTTTTAAATCTCAATCTACTTATCAGGAGCTAATGCACTGATATTGTTTGACTTCTAGCCTTTTGGGAGGCATCTGGGCAGACAAGACACCTTAAGGAGCATTTCTAGGTACCAATACTTGAGCTTCAGGGAAGCATCTAATGCTCTTAAAATTGGCTTTGTTTTTGAGCTACACAAATCTGCTTGGGGCATATCGCTTTTACATTTTTTAAATGATTTAATTTATTTAAAAAAATTTTTTTAACATTTATTTATTTTTGAGAAAGAGACAGAGCACAAGACAGGGAGGGGCAGACAGAGAGGGAGACACAGAATCTGAAACAGGCTCCAGGCTCCAAGCTGTCAGCACAGAGCCAATGTGGAGATCGAACTCACGAACCGCAAGATCATGACCTGAGCCCAAGTTGGACGCTTAACCGACTGAGCCACCCAGGTGCCCCGATTTAATTTATTGTTGAATAGATAATATAATGCATTTAATGTCCAAACAATGTAAAAGATCATTTAGTGAAAAATAGCAAGTCTGTCTTTCTTTCTTACTTTCCAGAAACTTAGTTTCCTTCTCTAGAAGTCACCACTGTTACTTATTTCCTATAAGGTTGTCCCTTGAATGGCAACAGGGTTAGGGGCTGACCTCCCCAGAAGCCATGGAGTCAAAAATCCACATATAACTGTGACTCCAAAAACCTAACTACTAATAGTCTACAGTGACCAGAAGCCTTACTGATAACATAAACAGTAGATAACACATATTTTGTATGAAATAGGTATTATATACTGTATTTTTATAATACGGTAAGCTAGAGAAAAGAAATTGTTATTAAGAAAATTATAAAGAAGATGGGGCCCCTGGGTGGCTCAGTTGGTTAAGTGTCTGACTTTGGCTCAGGTCATGATCTCAACATTCGTGGGTTCGAGCCCCATGTCAGGCTCTGTACTGACAGCACAGAGCCTAGAGCCTGCCTCAGATTCTGTGTCTCCTTCTCTCTCTGCCACTCCCCAGCTTGTGCCCTGTCTCTGTCTCTCTCTCTCAAAAATAGACATTTTTTAAAAATTAAGAAAAAAAAGAAAATTATAAAGAAGATACATTTACCGTACTGTAGTTATTGAAAAAACAAATCCATGTGTAAGTGGACATGAACCTGAGTTGTTTAAGAGTCAGCCATATATCATTTCAAAAGTATTCTATGTATATTTAAAGAAACATGTATATATTCATTTTCCACACAAATATATTATACTATAAATACTTCTTCGAAACTTTTTTTTTAACTTAACAACACTCTATAGAAGATCTTTCTATATTAATACTTAAGGAACTTCCTCCATTTTCTCTGTTATCTCATTTTACCAATACACTGTGTTCTATTCAACTAGTCCCTATTAATGGACATTTAAGTGGTTTTCAGTCTTTTGCTATTACGATGTTCCAGTGAGATTTGCCCAATAATGCCATTTGTGCATGTGAGAGTGTCTGTTAACCAAATACCAAGTGAAACAGGGTGCTGTCGAAAAAACCACCAGATGCCAAATAGAAGTGAGGCAAGATTTTATTCACGGCTGGGCCAAACCTGATCTCCTGATCTTAAGGAGAAAAGTGCAGAGAATGGCCCCGAACAAAGGTAGCAGTGAGCTTATATGGATTTTAGCAAGTCAGAATACATCATTATTTGGTTAACCAATTACAATTTACAGCATTTCATGGTAGCCAATTATATTGTGACACACAGACGTTAGTTTTGGTGGGAACCTATCAATTTAAAGTTCTTTGTCCTAAGAGGGTTTAAAATGACCAATCATAGTTAGATAACTGAGATGCCATAGGGCAGTGAGTACATGACTTTTTACATGTTGGTCTTGTCTAGGCCAGATCTTGGTAGAGGGGGTGAGGGGAGCGTTTTGCATCCTAAGTTATCTATTTAGCAAGCAGGTGAGGTCACAGAAGCGAGATAGGGCGGTTAGAAATTTCTGATAACCCTAATAGGGAACTACATAAGCCTTTTATCTCAATTATTCATGAAAGGTGAGTTTAAGCTGAACTTATATACAATAAGCTTTCTGATATCTTATAAGTTGACCTGTTACACCAAGGAGAAGATAGGGGCATTAAAAATTTTTTTTAATGTTTATTTATTTTTGAGACAGAGAGAGAGAGAGAGAGTGCAAGTGGGCAAAGGGCAGAGAGTGAGGGAGACACAGAATCTGAAGCAGGCTCCAGGCTCTGAGCCATCAGCACAGAGCGTGACACAGGGCTGGAACCCACAAACGGTGAGATCATGACCTGAGCCAAAGTCAAATGCTTAACTGACTGTGCCACCCAGGTGCCCCATGATAGGGGCATTTTTAATCTGAGAGATATCGTGAAGGAGTATGGTTATATAATAATGTCTTTGCAATGACTGGTGTTGGACTCCTCCACTAGGGAAACTTCTCCCAAAGAATTCCCATGATACACGGAGCCAGCAACTTGTTTGGCCTCTTTGGACCGAGCTGAAGGGCTAAATAGATACAAAGCCTAGACCTGAAGATAGCAAATTTACAAGATGCAGAGATGGTGGGGCTTGGGGGGGAGGAGGAGGTAAGAGAAGAGTGAGAGGGGTAGGCTGGTGACATTTAGAATTAAGGACAGCCTGGCTGAAGGTGCCAGGAATTGCACAAGTTGGGGAAGGGCAGCTACCTGGAGAAGATCAATGTACGAATGTGGAGGGAGAGAGAGAGACTGACCTCATGGGGCCTGGAGTTCGAAGACCTGTGTTTGAGCTCTGGCTCTACCCCTTACTAGAGCTGTGTCACTTTGGACAAATTAGGATAGAACAGCTTACTTTACAGCGTTGTTGTAAGGGAGAAAGAGAGGACGCGTGTGAAAATGCCTGGTAAACACTAAAGTTAACAACTGTTAGTGGAATCCGAATGAATTTAGGTTTTGACATGCATAAGCATGAAGGACTACTCACTATAGAAAGTTCATCAGAACATCAACTCCATGAGAGCAGCGGCTATGTCTGTCCTGTCCACTACTGTGTCCCCGATGCCCAGAATTATGACTGACCCAGAATAAGTGCCCAAAGAACATTCATCGAATGAATAAAGTTCAGGTCATCTCTACCTAACTGGGAAAGGAAATGGCAATGCAAAGAGAGAGGCTGATTATGGCTGGAGATATAGTTTTAGGAGTTCTACCTTTATAACTATTAGTCCTAACATTATAAGGGAAACCTAACCATGTAGGTGTTTTATGAAAATTTGTCGATTTGATTGAAGGAATGAATAAACTTTCCAGGATGCTTTCCAAAATTATTTCATGGAATAGTTGGGCTCCCCAATCCTAGAGGAGGAAGGAAAGAGCAATTTTTTTGTTTGAAATATTTATTTGAAATTTGAAATATTTTAATTTGAAATATTTATATTACAGTGATTTGAACTATTAACAAAGTTACCCCATATTCTATTTTTCTGTAGTTTTTAACTATTTTTTGACCCACGTTCTGGTTGAAATAGATTAATGCCCTCTAGTTCCCTTTTGTTGGCTACATAATTCTAAAGCCTGCTTTAAACATTAATGTGGTTTATGTCTCCATATGGAAGAAGATAGATAAGAAGGAAATTCCTCACACTTTGTCACCAATCAGGGATCAGGTTTTCAAAACTAAATGAGGAAATTGGGTTAGACAGTCTTGGATGTCCTTTTCTGTCTTAAAATTGTAGAATTCTGTGAACCAAATCACAAGGGAAAGAGCAGGGACTTAAAAAAAAAAAAAAAAAAAGTCCAAGGTCTCTGTGGGACAGAAGCCAATTACATTTGGGAGATGATAATAAACACCTCACATTTATAGAGTGCTTACTAAAGGCCAGGCCTTACATACCTTGTTGCACTTAATCCTTACAATCCCTATAAAAGGGTTGTTGGAAATTCTGCCTGGTGACCAGCCGCTGGAAAGAAGGAGATCTTTCTAAGCACATACCACAATTCGAAGCAGCGAATTTGCCAACAATAACAAGCTTTGTAAAAGTAATTGCTGCCCGGAGTCAAAGAACTGTCTTCCCCTGAGTCGAAAGGGCTGTTAAATCTGGGGGTGGTCTCTCCAGCCGCCAAGACCTGCAGAGATAATGCCATCTTTGACTCCGAAGGACTGGGTTCCCCATGACACAGAAGGCTGTGCTGTTATGACCTCACGGAGCGGGGCTGTTTTGCTCGCCCTTTGCCTTTTCTCTAATTTCAGTTCTTCTTTTCCTGAATTGGTGATACTGTCTCCCTTCTGGTGTCTACTTTTGCCCCGAAGTGGCCGAAACCAATTTGGCAGCATAGAGTTTTCAGGTTCTTGCTATCCACGTTGGATGTGTATCCATAGTCAGAGGTAGGTGAGGACTACAGATCTCCAAGCCCGGCGTCGTGCTACAAGTAACACAAGCAAGACTCTGACGAATTTTGCTGCTACACAGTTATTGACAAGCAGGCGTGAAAGCATGCAACTCAGTCAGTGACTTCAGGTCTTTGCCCTTTTAAATGCTCCAGTTATTCCCCACTTAAATGGCACCTTTGGGGCAAACGCCGTAACATCCCACAGGCAGGGGTCAGTTAACCTTGTAGTTGCCACCAGGTAGCCAGAGTCCTCCATGACAGCAGTGGATTCAGAACTATTTACATTTTTTCTTACATTTATTTTGAGAGAGGGAGCGCGCGCGCACGTGGGGTAGGGACAGAGAGAAAGGGGTAAGAGAGAATCCTAAGCAAGTTCCACACTGTCAGTGCAGAGCCCAATGTGGGGCTCAAACTCACGAACCGCAAGGTCATGACCTGAGCCAAAACCAAAAGTCCGACACCCAACTGATTGAGCCACTCAGGCGCCCCTTAGGACTATTGTAGAACTCAACTTGGGGAAACATTTTAATATCTGAAAAGATTTTTATTCTTAAACTCTCTCCACTCAAGGACAGTGTTTCTACACTATTCTAGCTTGGCAGTTGACAAACTATGGTGTACAGGCCAAATCTGGTCGGTGCCTATGAATAAAGTTTTATTGGAACACAGTCATGAGAATTCATTTACATATTGTCTGTGGCTGATTTTGGGCTATGATGTCAGAGTTGAGTGATTGTGGCAGAGGCCGTTTACCTGCAAAGCCAAAAATAATTGACCATATGACCCTTTACAAAACAGGTTTTCTGACCACTGCACCAGCCAATCCACATATATTAAGCAATGCTATTTTTGACAATGAAAACCCATTGCTAATATATATTTTGCTACTTAGCAAAACCTCTGGTATGGATCAGGGATAAAGATAGCTGCAGTGCTTACAGCAGCTGCCTCTGAAATAGGGACTGCTTATTAACTGCTAAAGGACACCCCTGAAATGTGCTTGTCCTACCAGGGCAATAATAGCCTCAGAGTATTTAGTACATTTCCAGAACTTTGCCAGTTTTGGAATTTTAAAAATAAATAGCAATCATCGTAACATTTTCTTTTATTGCTTCTCAAAACCCATTTTCATTAATGATTATGATTAAACCTTCAGATACTCTTATATCAATAACAATATTAAGCCCAGAGTTTGAAAAGTATATCATACAAATGGATCCCAACGCCATAGCTGAGACAGAGCAAGTTTACTATTATCCCATTTTACAGAATAAAAAGCCTAAGGTCTGAAAGTATATCTAATTTTCTCACAATTGCAGAATTGGTGAAAGAGAGGGTGAGACTTGAATGTGAAACCTTCGTTTCTAAATGTGTAGTCTCTCCTCTAGACCATACTCGAGGCTACTACTCTGATCATATTTTTGGAGCAAATTGCAGATTTTAACTTTCAGTCAGTAGAAATGTATTCCCTTTTCAGAGAAAAAAAGCATGCTTAGAAAGTTCTTGATTGTCTTCCAAACTAACTTCACCTCTATTCTTCACATTTTTTATTCTTGAAGTTGTGGAACCATCACTAAGTTGCAGGATTGGCTATTGGAGGTGTGGAGAAATTTCCCAGAGGAATCAAAGGAATGAAAGTAAGTGTTGAAAATGGATCTGTTTCATCAACTACATAAAATGAGACCCTACAAGGTCCAAGAAGCCTTTGAAGGACCACCCTGACTTAGAAGTCTATAATGGTACTACAGCGTAACAAGGCTCCAGTGCTAGTCATAGACTTATACATGTTAGAAGAGGAAAAACTCATTACTAGGTCAACAAATTCACCCCACTTCACCCTTACAGTGCTGGATTGTCCTGTCAGTTGTGTTTGCCTGCATGCAAAGTGAATTTATTATTAATTGGCTAGGGGTTATTAGACCTCGTGTGGTGTCTCCCCAGCCTTTTCCTAGCCTCTTATACCCATGGCTCTGACCCTCAGTTACCCATTATTTATTTCTCCCCATCCCGTGATATCATCTTGGCTGGATTAAGCCTGTATTTGGTGCTGGTGCATTTTGCCTCTTCCACCTGTAGGTTGAGTTGTAGCCTTTCCTCTAGGCAGTCATATACATGGGCTCCAGTTGACCTCTGTTATTACCAAAATTTCTAGGGAAGAAGAAGAAGGGGACAGATATTATATTCAGGAATAACAACATTAAGATTTGAGCTCAAGAAGTAAGTTAGAGGTCATGTCTCCAGACCCCAGAGTGATGGTCTGGCCAATAACTTGGGTCATAAGTCATATAACCATATGGATTTTAACAGCAAATGACTGACCCCATTGGAGACTTTAAAAATTCTAAACAACTTTAAACAACAACTCAAGAGTGTAAAAAGACAAACATAGGTTCAGGTGTGAGTCCACTGGTAAATATTACAACAGCAGTAATGTTAGAAGAAATCTCCATGTGTGTGTTGAAAAGACTTAAGTCTCCTAAAGAAATGTTCTCATTTCTGAATATCTGGGGATCTTGTATGTGATTATTTTAGCTGACTTTTGATGATACATGAAAATAACACTGTGAATGTTGGGAACAAGACAAGTCTTTTCAAAAATTTGAGTTTGAGATTAAGTATTTACGATCCATTCTTAGTAGAAAGGGGAAAACAATGAAATCTTGAATACTGATTTTAGAGGAGAAAACATGTTTCTCTTTTAAAAATAATTTTTCAGGGGCACCTGGGTGGCTTGGTCGGTTGGGCGTCCGACTTCGGCTCAGGTCATGATCTCACGGTCCGTGAGTTCGAGCCCCACGTCGGGCTCTGTGCTGACAGCTCAGAGCCTGGAGCCTGCTTCCGATTCTGTGTCTCCCTCTCTCTCTGACCCTCCCCCATTCATGCTCTGTCTCTCTCTGTCTCAAAAATAAATAAACGTTAAAAAAAATAAAAAATAATAATTTTTCATATAATAGTAATCTTTTTTTCATTTTTTTAATTAGTTTTCTTTATTTTTGAGAGGCAGAGAGAGACAGAGCATGTGTGGGGGAGGGGCAGAGAGAGAGGGAGACACAGAATCGGAAGCAGGCTCCAGGCTCTGAGCTTTTAGCACAGAGCCTGATGCAGGGCTCGAACTCAAAGACTGCGAGATCATGACCTGAGCCGAAGTCGGACGCTCAACCGACTGAGCCACCCAGGTGCCCCTCATGTAATACTAATCTTAAGAATCTATGGTGAATCTTTTAAGATGGGTTAGGTTATCCTGTGGAAACAGAGAACCTCAAAATCTCAGTGGCTTAAAAAAAAACAAAAAACAAAACACAGGATCTATTTTTCATCCATGCGACATATCCATTGTGAGTGTTGACCTCATTCTGGGACCAGGATTACAGAGTCGCCACTCTGTGGATCACGGTTAGTTATTGTGACAGACAGACTGAGAGCCTTGGAAGGGCTTGGACCAGGAATTAAGTACTCAGGCCCAAAGAAATGTTTGTTCTCAACTCATTGGCCAGCATTGGTCACATGCCCTACTCAATCACAAGGAGCCAGGATGTGTCATCCTACTGAGTACTTGGAAGACAAGGAGCCAAAAATATTTTTGAAATAGTACTAATGACTTCCACATGTCATTAAAATTGAAGGACAAGATCTGATCTGGAGTATGTTCAAAATCATGCATGTCAAATCCTTCTAGTAATGTTGATAGTTGCCTTTGTAAAAGTGAATACTCAACATAGCAAGAAGCTCAACCCAGTGGTTCTCTGCACTTGGAGAGTAAACATCATGGTCTCCCCAAAAGTTTAAAAAACACTGATGCCTGAGTCCCACTCAAGAGATTGTAATTGACTTATTTTGAGGTGTAGCTTGTGCATCAGAGTTTTTTAAGCTCCCTAAAGTGATACTAAGATACACATAGAGTAGAAAGGGCCAAGGTTTTAGGATGATTTTGAACTCCAATATTATCCATCCATTTGTGTGGTCTTAAGTCAACGCCTCTGGGTCTCCATTTCGTTATCTGTGAATTTGGGGGTGGAATACAATGACTTCTACAGATCCTTCCAGCCTTAAAAAATCTCTTATAGACCACCGACTTCTATTTAGAAAGTGTTTCAGACCTCAAGTTAACGTGTAAGTGCAGCCAGATTCCTTTGTAAGTTTATCTGGTTAAGCTCCTATAGTTTCAATAATGGAATAAGGGCAGTCATTGGAAAAAGTCTTTATGAGTTAAGGAGTTGTGTTTTCCCACCAAACCAGGAAGCTGGACCAGACCTGGGGATAAAGTCATGTTATAAAAAAGATATAAAGTTAACTCGAGCCTTCGGTTGTATGTGGACTGAGGGTGAACTTCCTGATCTAAAATGAAAAATTGTATTACCTAAGGCTATTCAGATAAAAATAAATTTTAAAAAGCCACTTCCCTCAATTCTTCTTGCTGAAAATGAAAAGTTAAAGGTTTCACAATTTCTTCACCGTGTAATCCTATCTCAGTGCTGCCAGTGTCTTAATAGTGTATTGATTGGCTCATATGCCCGCTATCTTTAAAGAAGCATTATCACTCTGTTGGGCCAAACGTGAAAAACTACTTTTAAAGACCTTTTTAAGAGTTTTTTGATTTTTCAAAAGCTTCTTGGGGGCTTATTGAGCCTCTCTGGCAGCTGGAATGAACTCTACAATGCTCTTTCTCTATTTCTGACACAGTGAATTCATCTGGAGCGGGCAAGTTATCAATGACTCACAGGAGGGAGGAGATAAGGAGGCCCTTGAGATAAATTCGTGTGGTAATTAGTTACATGGACCCCTGTATTCTTAGGCTCTTTCTAAGTGCTACCGTTGCATTGGAAACTCGTGATAATTATCAATAGCCATCTTAAATATGTGATGTCGACTCCACCATTAAGGGGTAGAAAGTGAGGAGAGGAGAAGATGAATTGGAAAAATTAAAACTGTTAGTGCGGAAAATAGCATTAAACTGTTTTTCAATTATCAGAATGCCTGGCAAGCTGAAGTAAGACAAAAATCTTCATTTATAACCTCTTCTGTAGTTATTCAATGTCTGTATTTCTTTTCTTCGTTTATTAAAAAAAAAGCATCAGAATAGTTTTTATTGAACGCTTAGGAAAATATTTGATGATAATACACCAAGATGTTATCACTTTGGTTGATGGTATTGTGGGAGGGTCTTCTTTCTTCCTTGGGAATCTCAGTGTTTTACCACTTTGCTGCATTAAGTCTGTATATTTTTTGGAACTGGCTTCACTCCTCACTGTGTTTTGGGGAAAATTGCTTAACCACCCTGAGCCTCATTCTGTACCTCAAAATGAAGATAATAATAGTACTATAGGGTTGTGGTAAATATTAAGTTAAAGCACATGAAATAGCTGATATTTGACTATCTTTTGGTCTATGGAAATTGCAATTTGAAATGGTTCCACATGATATTAAACGTTTAGCTTTGTACCAGGCAAATACTGAGCACTCAGGAAATATTAGCTATGAAAGAATGTTAAGGAAATACAGAGAGAACAAATTAAAAATAGAAGAGAAGTAATATGCAATTTTTAAAAAGTCAGGCTAATTGAGATATAATTTACATATAGTATACTGTTCTAGAAAAGTTGACAAACACACACTTGGGTAACCACAGTCAATACATAAAGCAGTTTTATCATCCCCACAAAATATATCATACCCCTTGTAGACAATTCCTCCACCCACCACAGCCCCTAGCAACCACTAATCTTTTTAATGTCCCTATAGTGTTGCCTTTAATATGGATTTTTCCCCTTACTTTAATTACCCACGTGTGTTGATTTGCCCCCTTCTTATGTGGATGGGCACCTGCCCCTTTAGGGGCAGAAAGGAAGCCCCCTCCCTCTGGCTGGCCACCAATGGAACTTATTTGAGGGAAGGTCCCTTTCAATTTGCTCTGATGGGTGAAGGGTGTGGGGCGGCAGGCACAAGTATTTGCTGGGGCTTTCTACAACTTGTTTGTTTACAACTCCGTGGGAAAGGAGGCAGGAACCTGCTCAGATGGCCCATTTTGATGACTTCCCAAAATCCAACATAGGTTTTAGACTGATTTTTCTGTTGATTAAAACATATACACCTCCTGGTCAGAGGTCTCATGACCTAAGGATCAATTTAAATCCCAAATCCCCAAGTAGAGTTTAACAAAGAGCCCTCCTTGGTTCAGCTCTCCTTTGAGAACAATGCCCAACCCGTGCATGTAGGTGAAGACCTCCACTTGTGAACATTGGTGCACTTTTAGTAGGATCTAGCTTATGTTCCATGCTCTTTGAGGTATTTTTTTTTCTTGCCATCTTAGAAGATCTTCATCATGGTATCACTTTGCATGAATGTAATCTGCCACAACATCCAATGGACCGATCTTTAGAATCTTGAGATTAGATTTCCACCCTCCCATAACAAGTCTGCAAGGCTCCGTCATGATTTACAGGATGGTATCTGGATTCCTTTGTCTGGCAAACAAACCTTTTGTGAATGGACTCCATCCAGATTTGAGCAGTACAGCAAATAGATTTGATTTATGGAGGCATATAGAACCCAATACCCCACCAAATAGAGAACCTGGAACATTTGCAAACATATGTATGTCACTTATTAGCCATAGAACAAATTTCAAAAATCTCTGAGTATTGGCATTATGGACAGAGGCTGTTTCACATAGTGGAAAATACATGGGCTTGGGAGCCCCCCTGCCTTTGTTTGGATCCTGACTGCTTCTTTTATTAGCTCGGTGACCTTGGGCCAGTTACTTAACCTCTCTGTACCTCAGTTTTCTCATCTGTGGAACTCAAAGGCTTGTGGCAAGGAGAACAGTAGTTCCTCACTTGGGTCACACTCTCCCTAGTTTCTCTGCCTTTCCCTTGCTCTTTCTAGAAACTGTGGAGTATGCCTTCTCCATACTTGGCCATTTGGAAAGACCCATTATCCTTGGAGTTTCAGAATAAAATCCATGGCTTCCTCGGGCAGGCCCCAGGCTCCCTCTGCCTTTTTGAACACACAAAGAGTCCTCTGGCAGCTTCACTGTATGGCAGTTGCTTCGATCTCTGCCTTCTCACTGATCTTTACACTTCCTGAAGTAGGAATAGCAACTAAAACTATGAAAATTTACTAAGCTCTCAGTATTTGCTGAATGCTTATTCTAGGCCAGGCATCATTCTACACATTTGCATATATTAGTTCATTTATCTCCGTAACAACTCTATGAGCTGGGTATTATTATTTTCCCCATTTTACAGATGAGGAAACTGAGGCATGAAGATGCTATGTAGTTTGCCTAACTTCACCCAACTAGGGTGTAGTGAAGATGGAATTCTAAGAGTCCACATTTTTCATCACTGTGCTGTATCAAGATTAGGATTGACTGAATAGAGAAAGGCTATAGTCCAATGCTTTTCGACCTAACTGTGTACACGAATCACTTGGAGACCTTGCAAAAATGCAGGTTCCGATTCAATAGGTCTGAGGAGGCACCAAAATTTTGGTCTGTGAACCACATTTTGAAAACAAGGCCAATGCTGTCGGTCCATGGACCACATTTTGAGAACAAGGACCTAGACTAATGGTTCAAAGCTTTTTTTTTTAGCTCAGGACCCTTTTATACTATTAAATATTATTGAGGACACCAAAGAGTTTTTGTTTACATGGGTTGTCTCTGTCAATATTTACTGTCGTAAAAACTAAAACTAAGAAATTTTAAAAATATTTTTAAAAATAATTACCCATTTTTTAAAAAAAATTTATAATTTTTAAAAATAATAAACCCATTATATATGTTCATGTAAATCATATATATATATATATTTACTTATTTATTTTAAATGCTTATTATTTATTTTGAAAGAGAGAGCACAGTGGGGAAGGGCAGAGAGAGAGGGAAAGAGAGAATCCCAAAGCACTGTCAATGCAGAGCCTGATGCAGGGCTCGAACTCACGAACTGTGAGATCATGACCTGAGCCGAGATCAAGGGTCAGACACTCAACTGACTGAGCCACCCAGGCGCCCTAACTAATATATTTTAATAAAAAATAATTTAATAAAAAAATTTTAATTATTTTATTTTAATAAAAAATAAAAAACTAATATATTTTAATAAAAAATATTTTAATAAAAATAATATATTTTTCAAAATAAAAACATTAGTGAGAATGACATCATTTCCCGTTTCTGCACATCTCTTTAATGTCAGGTTTAGTAGAAAAGAGCTGAGTTCTCCACCGGCTTCTGTATTCAGTCTGCTGTGACATGACATGACACACAGCCTCTGGAAATCTCCAGCAGATATTCATGACTCATGTGAGTCAAAAAGGCAAAATGACATCTTACTATCATTATCAGGATAGTTTTAACTGACAGACTCCCTGAAAAGGTCTCAGAGACCCCATCCACGGACCCCCCCCCCCCCCCGATACCATTTTAAAAAACCACTGCACTAGATCACTCTTGGGAATCCTGGAGGACTTTGAAAGTTGTCATGTTCATTGTGTGGATAGGCTTTTGGTGTTTTGTAAAATCGCTGACTTCAGAAGTTCTGTGAAAATACTCTTTCTAGCTCTAGATTTTGTTTCTTTTCCAGTTGCAATTTACATCCTTGTCTTTGTCCTATGATGGGTCATGGTCATGGTCTCAGCACAGTTAAAAAATTTCTTCAGAAAACCAAAACCCCAAAAGGTAGTACTCCTTTTAGACAGAATATTTGATAAAGAATAACATCAAAATTAAAAACATATTTTATTGAATCCCTGCAAGATTTTTAAATTGCTGCAGAATAGATCATCCTGGGGTGCCTGGGTGGCTCAGTTGTTTGAGTGTCAAATTCTTGATTTTGGCTCAGGTTGTGATCCCAGGGTTGTAGGATCGAGTTCTGCATCAGGCCCCGTGCTGAGTGTGGAGCTTGCTTGAGATTCTCTCTGTCTCTTCCTCTGCCCCTCATCCCTGCTCATACACTCTCTCCTTCTCTAAAATAAAATTTTAAAAGATTAAAAAAAAAACAAGATCATCCCACCTGCTGTTGTATCAATTCAGTTAAAACTAGTATGATTACCCTTTATGTGCATTTACTTCATTTATCTTTAGTTCTTTTGTCCAAATATGTCTTCACATTTTTTAAATATTTTTAATGTTTATTTATTTTTGAGAGATAGAGCATGAGCAGGGGAGGGGCAGAGAGAGAGGGAGACACAGAATCCGAAGCAGGCTCCAGGCTCTGAGCTGTCAGCACAGAGCCTAACACAGGGCTCAAACTCACGGACCACGAAATCATGACCTGAGCTGATGTCGGGCACTTAACAGACTGAGCCACCAAGGCGCCTCAGTCTTGTTCCTACCTTTTTGTACCTTACTCTGATGCCTGGATTTCCAAGCTTATTCCAGGTCTACTCAGGAGAGCATGTGAGTAGGCTCCTTGAGTCCCTCTGACCTCTGAAATGCTTCCTTAGCACATCTGCTTCTTGACTGGGTCTATAGCAACCTGACTCCTCTACCTGTACAAGGAGGGAATTTTGCTCCATGGCAAATTTGTTCATCATCATTTCAGGGCTAGGAAAATACAGTGTCCTGTGGTTCAAGCCTTCAGGAGGTTCCCTCTCTGGAAAAATCTCTCTGCTGGTCCTGTTGGTCTCAATTCAGAGAATCATAGAATCTTAGGATCAGAAGGGATCTTCAAGATCATCTAGATCCTTGCCAGTCAAATATGGCCTCTGGATCAGCAGCATGGGCATCATCTGGGAGCTTGATAGAAATGCAGACTCTCAGGAGCCACCCAGACCTACTGAATCATAATCCTCACTTTGACAAGACCCCAAGAGATGAGTGTGCATATTAGAGTTGGAGAAGTGCTTCTCCAGACCAGCCTCCCATCTGCTAGAGCAGTCCTATCTGCACTGTCCTCCTCCTGACTGCTTCTCCAGTGGTCATCAGCCTTCACCTTCCAGCTTCAGTGTTAACACCTCTCACTCTAGATCAAGAGTTCCCAACCTGACCGTACTCCAAAATCACTCGGGGAGCTTCTAAAAACCCGTGCTGATGCCTCAGCCCTGACTAAATGAGAATCTCTAGGGATGGAGCCCAGGCATTACAATTTTATATTTCTCCTTGAGATTCTAATGTGCATCTAAGTTACGAGCCACTGGTCGAGAGCCACCCGTTTGCATTTTAGGCTATTTACTTCATTCCTTGCTTGGATATTCTGTGGAAATGCAAATAGCCCCTCAGAAAGGCAAAACTGTTATCTCTCATTTGCACTTTGCTTGGGAATAGGGCTCTTTTTAATAGCAGCCTAAATCACTTCTTGCAAACTCTTCCACAGCATACACTAGTAGGCTTGACAAGTAGCAGTACTCGGTGATGGAGGAGCTAGGGATTGGGAATGAGACAAAAGTGTATGACAGGCAGATAGGCTGCTGAGGGGTATACTTCACGCCTCCTGGGAACCAGTTCTCAGCTGAATTACCATGGGCAGGAAGGGGCTGGGCCAGGCCAAGAACCGGAAGCTCTCCTTTGACCAGCCCACTTCAAACTTGCCCACATTTTGTTGCTTTTGCACCCATAGTCCTCAGGGTGAGGGAGGAGAAGGGAGTCAAAACCTCTACAGCTGCCAGGCTGGTGAGCTCCATCAGCTGTGCACGGGGTCGCCAGTAGAGTCGTGGCCTGACGGTGCTAAGAGAAATTTTGCTAACGTCATAATCTTGCTGGCCTAAAAGCAGCTGGCTGTTTTCCTCACAAGGTAGTCCTCTTGAGTAATATGCCCTTTTGTTTGTGACATGACTGTTCGAGAAACTGAAATCTGCTTTTATTTATTTTTGTAAGATTGAAGAGAAAACGATTTTGTTGACGTTTAATTAGCTTTCAAATGATCTAGGTTTCTTTTTGAAGTTTATTTATTTTGAGAGAGAGAGAGCGTATAAGCAGGGGAGGGGCAGAGAGAAAGGGAGAGAGAGAATCCCAAGCAGGCTCCATGCTGTCAGCACAGAGCCTGAAGCAGAGTTTGATCCTACAGACTGTGAGATCATGACCTGAGCCAAAAGCAAGAGTTGGACGCTTAACCAACTGAGTCATCCAGGTACCCCTAAATTATCTAGTTTTATTTAGATACTGTTGCATTAAAGTAATTATTGTTTGGGGAATATATAAATCATGTTAACAGTAATTCTGAGCAGGTTAAATATAGGATCAAGTAAAAAATTTGGGGAGAAGGGAGGAAATATTACTTTAAAAGGAAAATCAACTACCCACAGTCATATTAATTTATGATTAATAAAAAATATAACACACAAACAATAAATTTGGAAGCTCTAGCATTTTAGATTCTGAGTATCATTCACATAGTAAAATACAATCTAGAAAATTAATAGTTTACAAACTCTCTTTTATGCTTACTTGTTTTGCAAAATAAAGTAGTCTAATGAGTTTGGATGTTTGAGAATAAAATACCATCACACCTTCTCCCTCTCATTTTCAGCTTGCCTCACCTTCCAATCTGATAAACATGTTAGAGCATGGTTTAATCATGGATTTGACACATTTGACAGCTTTAGATGCTTTAGGGATTTATAAAGTTGATTCTCAGTTCTTTAACATCCCAATAGGTAATCATAGAGATAGTTTGCTATTAAAGTTTACTCTTTAGACTAAGCAAGTATTGTAGGAAAAGAGGATATGTTTTGGTGCCTTGACAAGGTAAGCTGAGTTTTAGAGTGTGTCTTTCTTTCCTTCTTTTTTTCTTTCTTTCTCGCTTTCTTTCTTTCTTTCTTTCTTTCTTTCTTTCTTTCTGAGAGAGAGAGAGAGAGAGAGAGAGGATGCAAGTGGGATAGAGGGACAGAGGGAAAGAGAGAGAATCTTAAGGTGGCCCCACGCTCAGTGTGGAGCCTGACATGAAACTGAGTCCCACAACCCTGGGATCATGACCTGAGCCCAAATCAAGAGTTGGACACTCAACCGATGGAGACATCCAGGAGCCCCTAGAGTATTTCTGTTTTCTATTATGGAACATGTGGTTTGGCTCCCTAAGAAAATGTGGGAGAGGAAGATGGAGAACATTTTAAGAATGATTTTTTTCCCTAAGTCTAATTGTTTCCTTCCAATAATGAAATATTTGTATTTTTAAAATTTTTAACGAAATAGCAATTTAGATTATATATATTCCACTTTTTTCATTGGCTTACATTTTCACTTCAGTAATGTTTTATCTTTATATTTGAATGCATATAAATTAAATTAAAGCTCGTACTTTGGCTTAAGTGTCTATTTGACTCTCATTCAAAACATTTGGAAAAATCTCCCTGTAGTAACTACTACCTAAAAGTTTTCTTAAAATTCATGAAAAAATCCCCCAAATGAATCTTTTGCATAAATTTAGATTTCTTATAGAAGGACACATTTGTAAAGAGTCATCAGTTTGAACTGGCAATTTTGTTTATCTATTTGACTTATTAAAATGCTAAATAGTTAAAATCTGAAATTGTGCTATCAAACTTCTGAGCTACAGTTCTGTGGACGGTTTGGAATATGGTGAGAATGTTCTTCCTATCTCTGTATCCTCCACTTCTGTTCCTTTCTCCACTCTCCATTTGTTTTCTTGACTTCGGGGTTTTTTTCTTTGTCCTCCTTTTCCTCCATATAGTTCTCTACTGTTTGTGAAAGCCCAGGCATACACCTGCATGGTGAGGATATAGGGGGGCACACATAAATATGCACATGTACTTGCTTACGCATTCAAAATAAAGTCATTATATCACTATACACTGCTTTTCACCCCATTGAAAGTGGAGTGCTTGACCTGTGTGTTTTTGCTTTTTTCCAATTAAACCCACAATTATAATAGAGCTTGGGAACAAAGAGCGATTAAAGCCATCCCTCTCTGTTACCCTACATGCAAGTCAACCTCTCCACTTTGGTCTATTCCTTTGGCTCAGACAGCAGAGCCATGGTAGCATTTCCCACGATAAGTTGCTGGGGTCTAGACACGACTGAGGAGGATGTGCCTGGGGCTACCATGCTCAAACACGGATGCAAGATTGTCCGAGCTGGGAAGGATCTTGAATTCCATCCAAGTTCAGCCCAGGAAACTAATGTTAGGAAAGCAATGTGACTCACCCAGGGACATATAATGAGTAATAAACAACGAAGGAAATAGGGAACATGAAAGGCACGCATACTGGATCAATTAAGAGGCACTAAAGCTGAAGGAAACTGAATAAGCTCGATGGTCCCAGGAGCATCCAGAACCAACGGGCATCCTACCAGTTGTAGGTTTCTCCTACACTTATTTTATTTGTGTGGCTTCATTCATGTTGATGGCTCAGCTATTATTACTTCTTGGGAGAATCCCTATCTAGGATGTCATAATCTTTTGGGGCATGTCTTTCATTGTCCCAAAACACAAACCTTGATTTTCCATTATTTCCAGTTCATGTTGAACGTGTCTGGATCAAAGCTTCATCTTCGGCCTTGAGTCTCCTTTGTCATGCTGGCAATAATCTACTAGCGCTTCTGGAATTTAACTCTGGAGAGCACTTAGCTTGTCTCTGTGATAGATGCGAGTGATAAAATGAAATAAAGCCCACATTCAGAGTTCCAAGTACATGGTATGCAGTGTGCTGGGTCATCCCATCTGACGGGCACAGCCTTCGCGGTGGGTGTTACATCCCATTACACAGGGGAGGAAACCCAGGCTAACTTCTCCCTCATCCTGCACTGTTGGTCTTTCTTCATATTGTCAATTAACTTAAAAACATGAATCTCAGCCATCCCCTCCTACTTTTTGAATCAGCCTTTGAAGCTGTCCCATTCCTCCTTCCTCCCACAGCACTGCCATCCTGGCAAGCCACACAACTTATTCTCTTGCTTAAACCTTTTTCTGTTAGCCCCCTCCTCCCCTGGGGCTGGGTACAAACCAAGTGTCACCCTCACCCAGCTATTTTTCACTTCCTTAACCCCTTGTGCTTGGGGACACCGATCAGATCATACCTTTAAATCTTCTAGTCCCCTCCTCCTCACTTCGTCTCTTAAGAAACGCACAAATAAAAGTATAATAAAACTCAGATGAAGAGATTGGCCTTTTTCTTTTTTCCACAGGTTTTCTCTTGGCATCAGAACATCTGCATTTATTTGCACTGTCACTAACTAACCCAGAAACGGAGCCAGCATTCCTCTGCTTCCTACGCCCACCTCCCAGCCCTGGTCTTCCCTGCCCCTCCTTACTCACACCTCCCCATTTCCTCTGTCTGGATGGACTGGATGTGGGCTGCTTGGAAACTTTGAGTCTGCTTCCTACAGCCTTCTCAGAGGCAAGGAATCGCCTTTGTCCTGCCTTCTCTGTGTGTGTGTGAATGTGTATTAAATGTTTTGTTTTGTGTTCTTTTTTTCTCTTTTCTTTTTTTGGCAAAAGACTATTGCTTTCCAATTTCAAAGTTTTTCTGAGAACAAACCTTTTACAAGACTCCTTGTTTTTAAGTAGTGACATCTGTCTATCTTGAAAAAAGTAAAGAGGCTCTTCCATGGAAGATGATACTGTGAGCCCTAGGACAAGCTGAGACGTCATCTTATCCAGCACTCTTGGTTGATAGAGGAGAAAAGTAAGGTCTAAAGAGGTCGATTGAATCACCAAAGTCCCATTGACAGTTAGTGACAGGGCCAGAGCAAGAGTGCAGGCCTCCTGACCTCCAGTCCGATGAGATTTTCCGGACATCGTGTCGTTCCCAAACAAGCCCTGCATTTTGAAATGGGATGCAGGTTCTCGAGACAGATGTCTTTTAGTGTGGTGAGCAGTTACCTGCCGCCACTGTGGAGCGCTCCTGTGTTTTGTCGTGTTGTGTGTGGAGCCCCAATCTTCAACGTGCTACAGGGTCTCCCTGCATTTCAGGAAGACAGTAGCTCTTTGGTTTTTTCCTTGCACGTGAGATCTGGCAGCACCAGACGGAATCACATGATGTATGATTGCCCTTCATGACCTCCTCCCCTTTGGGAATGCCTGTCTCAAACTCTTCATTCTCTCCCTCTCTCAAGTTGAGTGAGACCTGTGTTTCTTCTCTCGGTTTCTCAGTTCCCATGATTCCTACTGTTACAGCACCCAGACTGACCTGTCTTCTTTGAAAATGCATTCATACTGGGGCGCCTGGATGGCTCAGTCAGTTAAGCATCCGACTTCAGCTCAGGTCATGATCTCACAGTCAGTGGGTTCGAGCCCCGCGTTGGGCTCTGTGCTGACGGCTCAGAGCCTGGAGCCTGCTTCGGATTCTGTGTCTCCCTCTCCTTCTGCCCCTCCTGTGCTCATGCTCTCTCTCTGTCTCAAAAATAAATAAAAAAAACATTTAAAATAAATAAATAAATAAAATAAAATGCATTCATACATTTTTTTCCTAGCCCAGATTAAAATAGCCTTATAATTTAAAAACACAACCAATAAAAAAATAACATTGCTCATTTGCCCCACATTCATCTCAGATCCCCTAATCCCCTTCCCACACTCTGTGAACACCTGCACTCTGTTCAACATCTTGCTTTGTCCACTTTGTCCATTTTGGTACATGAAGCTCTAAATCTGTTACTTCTTAGATAGCTGATTACTGCTCCATTATAATCCATAATGTGTTTTACCTGCTCTCCCCTAGTGATGGATTTGTTTGTTACTTACAGAGTTGTGCTATTGCAAACAAGCCATATCCCACATTCTGAACCTCGCCCACCACAAATTTCCCCTTCTCAAGTCACTTTCAAATTCATACACTTTACCTTCTATAGACCCTGGAGCTGATACTGTAGGTGACAGCTAAATTAGCTAATAAATTAGTCCTTACCTCTTTGTTAACAGGCAGAGTATTAATGAATGACTCCTTTCTCCTTTTCAGGAAGAATATGGCCATGTTAAGAGAACCACCTGGATAAAACTTCTTAAAATATCTCTCTTCCATCTTTCTGTAATGCTCTGTGGGATATAATGGATATGGGCCGTAAACAAGTAATAGTTTGAACTCATGGAAACATTTAAAATGATAGAAATTTCAAGGAAACTGAGAGACCTGTAGGTGAGATATTTTGGAGCAAGTGGGCTTTGTTTATGCTCCAAAAGACATAATGCAAGGTAGCTATCCACTTGGATATACCTGGTGAGAAGTGTAGTCACGGTGTTAGCCTTGAATATCAACTTGGTTGATGCTTACAGAGGAAAAGATACCCTTCCAAAGCTACACTCTAGAAGCCACATCTCCCCATGAAGATGTACCTGTCCCCATCTAAATCAAGAGGGAGCATCCAGTCAAACAGACTTGAGGACTATCCTACATCATACACAAAAATCAACTGCAGATCTAAATGTGGAAGGTAAGAAATAACATTTTCAGAAGAAAACTTGAACTAATATCTTCATGATCTTGAGGTAAATAAAGATTTCTTAAATAGGACATTAAAAATGCTAGATATTAATAAAAACACTGATGGATTGTACATTAAAACTAGGACTTTCGTTTATTGAAAGTCATCATTAAGAGAGTTAAAAGACAAGACAGAATGGGGAAAATATTTTCAACATAAACATCCACCACCAACAAAAAAGTCCTATGACTTGCATCCAGACTATATACAGAACTTCTACAAATCAATAAGAAATAGGTTGACAATCCAATAGAAAAATGGGCAGAATACACGAACAGGCACTTCACAAACTAGGATTCTAATAGCTAATACACAAGTGAAACAGTACTTGACTTAATAGTTTGCAAGAAAACACAAATTAAAACTGCAATGTGACATTACTACACAGTCACCAAAATGACTAAAAAGAAAAAGACAAACGATACCAAGTGTTGGTGAGATTGTAGAATGACTGGAAGTCTCACGTACTGCCAGTAAAAGTGTAAATTGGTATAGCCACTTTGGAAAACTACTTGACAATATCTTCCAAACCTAAACATATGCTTACCACATAACCCAGTAATTATACTTACAGGTATACACAACAGAAATGCATACTGAAGTTTACCAAAGACATGAATGAGAATAATTACAGAAACATTTTTTAGTGTAATTCCAAACTAGAAAACAACCTAAATGTTCATCAGCAGTAGCATGTAAACAAATTGTAATGTGTATATATAATGGAATACCATACACCAATGAAAAGAAATAACCACACAACTTGGATGAAAATCTCAAACATAACATTGAGTAAAAGGGGCTGGACTTAAATGACTATGTCACTGGAAATTACTGGATTCCATTTGTATAAAGTTCAAAAACAGTCAAAACTAATGTTAGAAATTAGAAAATGGTTTCCTATTTCGTTATGGGGTAGCTTATAATTAATAGGAGAAATATAAAGTCTTTTAGGGTCTGGAATTGTTATATTTCATTCTCTGGGGGCTTATCCCATGGGTTTATTGACTTTATAATGACTCACTGAATTATACATGTAGTTGGGACTTACGCATTTTTATACTTCATTGAAAAGTTTACCTTAGAATAAAGGCTGGAGAATCAGGTTGCCTAACTTAATTATAATTCCCCAGTCATTTTTATTTAATTTAATTAATTAATTTATTTATTTTTTAACGTTTATTCATTTTTGAGACAGAGAGAGACAGAGCATGAACGGGGGAGGGCCAGAGAGAGGGAGACACAGAATCTGAAACAGGCTCCAGGCTCTGAGCTGTCAGCACAGAGCCCGACGCGGGGCTTGAACTCACGGACCGCGAGATCATGACCTGAGCCGAAGTCGGCCGCTCAACTGACTGAGCCACCCAGGCGCCCCTCCCCAGTCATTTTTAATTTATGCTTTCAGAAATGTATGCAGAAGGAAGGACAGATTTGGGAATACCAGGTAATTTAGCCTTGTAACTCCAGTCCTGTCCCTGGTGAACCCTACTAAGTATATTAGCATGATTTAAACATTCATGAGGTCGGGGCACCTGGGTGACTCAGTCCATTAAGCGACCGATTCTTGATTTCAGCTCAGGTCATGATCTCACGGTTCGTGGGTTCAAGCCCCGCTGGGCTTTTATGCTGACAACACAGAGCCTGCTTGGGATCCTCTCTCTCTGCCTCTCCCCATTCTCTCGCTCTCTCTCAAAATAAATAAATAAATTTAAAAAGAAAAAAACTCATGGGGTGCCTGGGTGGCTAAATCGGTTAAGCATCTGACTCCTGATTATGGCTCAGGTCATGATCTCATGACATTCAAGCCTTGTGTTGGGTTCTGGGGCTCTGCGCTGACAGTAAGGAGCCTACTTGGGATTCTCCCACTCCCTGTCTCTGTTCCTCCCCTGCTCATGCTGTCTCTGTCTCTCTCAAAATAAATAAATAAACTTAAGAAAAAGGAAATACATTCATGAGGTCGAAGGCTATCTTTTACAGTATATTGCTACATAGGTTATCGTTTGTAATACAGGGTTTTCCTCCCTTGTCACACCAACAGCATGTTGTTGGCACTCTTATCTAGTGTCCTTTTTGTTCTGCTTGGTGGAGAAGTTGACTATACAACTCTCTTCTCTCAACTGTCTTTTCGAGTGCAGAAGGCATTGTTGTATTTTCCTTCCTATAGTCTTCCTCTTCTCTGTACAGAGCCTTGCATGTAGTGGGATCAAATCTCGATTAATGCTTATTTCATATTGGGGATGAGGGATGCTTACATTTTTCACTGATTTATTTTCATTTGTGTATTTTATTTGTGTAACTTTAATTTTCGTTTGTGTATTTAAATGGGAGGTCTGAACTCTTCTCATCCTTCCTGAAGAACATACGCATCTGGAGAGGAAGTGTGAGGAAGGATTACTGGACGTGCTGGCAGTTTTCTTGCTCTCGATCTGGGTGGTAGTTATATAAGTGTACTCACTTGGCTATGATTCATTGGTATGCTTTACTTTTCTTTATATGTTGAGTGATGATTAAAACATGTAACATATGTAAGTAATATACAGTTCTAGTTTGATAAGATACTGTGTTGATGAGAGTTTGTGGAAATAGGCTTACATATCACTTGTGGGGGTGTAAATTTGTATGCTCTCCTAGGGAGGCAATTTTGCCAAATCGTCAAAATGAAAAGGCATTTACCCTTCTGCTGAGCAATGGCTAGTCTAGAAGTGTGCCCTACAGTCTATTATAACATGTGCAAACTGTTATTCAAGGTCATTCACTGCAGTATTGTCCATAATAGCACCATGGGAAACAATAAGGAGAGCACAAATAAATTGTACGTCACACAACAGAATATTCAGCAGTCAGTAAGAGGGAGACAGATCTCTATCTGCTGATTTGGGTGGATTTTCAGGTTAAAAAGCATGTACGAATTGCTCCTGTTTGTGTCAAGTATATGTGTGTGCTTGTATGTTCATAGAGTATGTCTGGAAGGATGCACGAGAAACTGATAACAGTGGTTGCTTCTGGGAGAGGCTGGGTGAAAGGAAACTTATTTTTCACCATACACTCTGCATATTTCAAATTTTATGTGTACATAGAACCTCTTCAAAAAAAATGAATTAGACCTAACGTTAATTATTGGCTGCTTTTCCTGAATCCTGTGTTAGGGCTTCCTCAACATTCTGTCATTGGTAAGTTTGTCTTTGTTTCATCTGAACACCCTCTGAATCCATTCCGTGGAGCAAAGGTCAGACTCTTCTCCCACGATATTGAGCAAAGCAGGCAGGTCACTCTTCTGCTGGTGACCTTATTAATTGAGTTTAAACCTCTGGTGAATTTGAACAGATTTTTAAAAATGAAACATTCAAAGCCTCTTTGCCCTCTCTAGTTCCTCTCCTCCCAGAAGGCAGGAAGGAAGTGAAAGGCAAGTGTCTATTTATCTTTTGTCAGATTTATAAATGCCACAAACTGGTTGTCCAACTGGAAGGAGAGGGAACCTTGGAGGATGTGATTTGACTCTCAAAGGAAGGAAATAACTTCTCTCTAAGGTGTTCCCTAGATTTGTAACAAGCTGATCCCAAGAAGGTCTAATCCAAAGCCTGAGGACCCAGAGCATTTGGGGGCACTCGAAAGTAAAATATAATAATATAATTGAAGGTGATCTCACAAGGAAGAAACAAGTGGGGACTCTGAAGACCCCAAGCCAGCTTCCCAATCACCTGTAGCCATCTGCAAGAGACGGAAGGGAGCCCATGCCAGGGATGAGGAGGTGATATGGGCACCTCCATCATCCCATGGAGGTCGAAGGTATGCAAGAAGGGTGAAACTCGGGCTTGCAAAATTTACAACGGACAGTTTGTTTATGTCTTTTAAAAGGCACATTCAGAGCAAAAAATGTCTTGGACTAGATGGTGCTGTTCATCAGATGATGAAGAGGAAGCAAAACCTGGGAGATAGCAATGACTTCATCCAGCCCCTTCATTTTACCAAGGTACACTGTGGGCAGAGCCTGAGATTACACACCAAGAGCTTGTGATTCTTGGTCTGCTTTTCTGTCTGCTCCCCCTCGGTCTCCTTAAACTCCTGGACTCTGGGACTAGACCAGAGTCAGCTGAAGCTCTGTTTCTTGGGAGCTGCATGATTTTGAGAAAGTTACTTAACTTTTTCATGCCTTAGTTTCCTTATCTGTCAAAGGGGTAATACTAATAATACTTACCTGGTGTGGTTGTTATTGGGATTATAAAGCACTTCAGAGAGGGTGTGTTACCCGGTAGGTATTATATACACGTTAGCCATATAGTGGTTAGTATTACTTCCAATTTTTAGATCAGGGAGAATTATTTTTAAGTGGGAAAGAGTGGAACCAACCTGGAAGCTCTCTTCCTGGTAACACTTGCTTTGTTCCTGGTATCACCCTAGCTCTGATATAAAAAATCACTTTCTCATAAAGAGAACTATCCAACAACTTTAGGGGCGGTGGTGAGGTAGGGTCTCTCTGTCACAGGTGGAGTTTAAACCCAGGGGAATGACCTGCCAAAGACGCTGAGAGCAGATTTCTGCAGGGAATGGGGGCAGAGCCTGGATAACCTCTGGGGCGCCCCCCCCCCCCCCCCCGCCCCCGCAATCCCAAGGGTCTATGATTCTGCTACTTTTGAGCCTAGCAGTCCTGGGGGCAGTCACATTGCCTGGCTTTCAAACACGGCATTGTTATCACCTTGGAAGTGAAGAACACAGTCTGTTTGACTTTTCTACTCTAGCTCTGCATAAAAGGACAAGCTCAGGTGTCACAGCTAAGACTTCCAAATACTCAAGTCAGAGTGGACTTGAATTTATTACGGGCAGTCGGGCGCGGGAGAAGGCCAAGGGAACATATTCTCAAGCTTGGCAAACAAACAAGATTGGGCTCATTATAAACCCTCTAGCCATGGGATATTCATTCCTAAAAAGAGGAGGAGAAACCTTCGGGGGCGGGGAGAGCTAGCAGCTCTCAGCTATCAGCTGACAGATATCAGCTATCAATGCCCTTCCCTCTGGCTCTCCGAAACCTAGGTTAACAATGAAGGGCCAGGACACCCAGGAGCCTCCGCAGGACCGCAGGGTGGAGAAGGTGCAAGGTCCTCCCAGCCAGCAGCCACTGTCTCCCTCTGCGGGGCACTTCCTAAGGCCTTTGATCTTTCCCCAGGGACTGGCGAAGACTGTTTTCTTGGTTTATTTATTGTATCTGCTTTCTCTTCTCGCTGGCTTGAAGATCAGCACGCCAGTGTGTGTAACTTGACTTGAGTCTCGGGGTCCCCGCTCTCGCAGTGCCACCAGGAAACCCGGGAAAAGGCGTATTTTACTGAGTCTTAGGGCAGCAAATCCAGAGAAGGGAGCCGACCCGGGAACCTAGATCCCGTGGAGTCAGTGGCCCGGACCTCGCGCCCGCCCCTAACCCCAGCCCAGAGGGAGGCTGCGGTGTCCCGCTCGGGTCTTCTCCGTCCGCCAGGGGGCTTGAGCTAGGATCCCTCACCCCGACGCCAGGCTTAACCTGGACTTTCATCTCTTCCCCTGGAGGGTCTCAAGTTGCTTTCCTCTGCCCAGGGAGGGGACCCCAATCCCCTGCGCTGGGCCCTAATCTCCACCCCGCGTTTCCAATGGAGTGGCGTGGCCTCCACTCTCCATCTGCGCGCCTTAAATCCCATTTATCTTCTTAGCGCCCGAGACTCGGTCGGCCCCGCCCCCTCTTCTCTTATCCTCCCCCACTTGCAAATCGCAGACAGTCCTCCTTCCCCCAAGTGCGCTGGACCGACCCGAGCAACCTTTGGAGGTGTTGGGGAAAGTCCCCAAGCTGGGTGGAAGTGACCTAGAGGGGAGCAACAGGAGTAGGGTACAGCCCGGGGAGGCGCCGCATGATTTCGGGGTCTGAACCACAGCAGAGGGTCCTGGGCTCACAGTCACCCAACTCCTGCCCTGCGAGACTCTAGTGGTTGAAGTCGGCCCCTCCTAGCGCCCCAATCTAGGTCACCAGCAGGGAAGGGCCGAGCCAGGGGGATCGCTAGAGGGCGAGGGGCGGGCTGCCTGTCCCCGAGGTGGGCCAAGAGTAAATGGTCTCAGGGCCTGCCCCTCTCACTTCCACTCGATTGTAATTCCATCCCCCGGCGGGTCGAGCCTCCCTCCCTCCCCCGGCTAGCAGGTCCCTCCCCGTCGGCTTCCTTCGCCGCCCCCGCCCCCCTCCCCGGAAAAGCCCTGCGGCTCGCAGCCGACTTCACTCCCGCACGCCGACCTCCCGGCTGCTGTCCTGCCTCCTTGGACTCCTCGGTCGTTCCTGGTCCAACCTCCCTCAGCCCTGCACCACCTCACCCGGGGCAGGGGATCCACGGGGGCCGCCTCCCCCCTAGGTCCCCCAGGAGACGCCCTTTCTCTGCGCGTCCGGGACTTGGTGAAACTTTGCAGGCGCCCGCGGTGAAATGGATTTAATCCGAGGCGTCTTGCTCCGGCTCTTGCTCCTGGCTGCCAGCCTCGGACCCAGCGCAGTGTCGCTCAGAACGGCTCTCCGAAAATCAGGTAACGCGCTCAGTGCGCTCGGGGGACACCACGCCCGGAGCGCCCGGGTCTCGGTCCCCGCCAGGACGCAAAGCGGGCGACGCACCGCCCCTCTCTCCCCTGGCCGGCGGCGGTTTAACTGGGTCCATCTCTGCCCAAAGCTGAGAAAAGGTGCGAACCTCGCCCTCTCCCCGGCTCAGGCGGTTCCAGGGATGTTTGTTTGTTAAAGGAATGATCTGTTTTCCAGACACAGTATAGATGGAGGGCTCTGTATTTGACCACGGAGAGCTGAGAGTAGGGACAGCGATCATGCTGTCTCAATTACAGAGGACTGCAACTGTGCAGAAGTCAAACAGCTCCTCCAGTGTCTCTAAACATCTTTATTGAATTCATATTGCCCAGGGCCCGGCCATTTCCTGTTAAGCGTCTGAAGATTTGCCTGGAGTTCCCTATATGCCCATCTCTGGTCCTTACCCTGCAGTGTGTAGGGATGTCGCCTCTGCTTTTAAGGATGCTTCCCTCTCTGGGGCCATTTTCTCAGAAAGGGGTGCCCAATGTTTTGAACTCCTTTGTTTGCTCGCCAATTTAAACACAGATGTATGGTGTACGATATTACAAAGAATTGTAGAGAACTGGAAACAGTAACTTGCATTTCCTCTAGTTATGCGGGTAAAAAGTTCTTCATCTATTTCTGTCTACTTTGACTTGGTATGTGTTGTGAGATTATTCCAAATACAACGTCCTAAACAATAAAGTTCTAAACATTATCTCCCAAATAACGATTTTTATTCTTCTTTGCTAAGACTAATTTAGAATTCTGAAAAATCTGTGTTTTCCTGGTTTTGAGTTTTGTTTTTTTTTTAATTTACTTTGTAAGCAAAGTTGTCTTATGGGATTAATTACATCTTAGGAACAATGGAAAACAATGTAAGTTTACTTGAATGCCGTCTGCAAAACTCTGCAGAAAGTGCAGTTTGTCTTTACAAATAACGTTTCTATAAGAAAGAGACCAACCAGGGGAAATTTATCAGAGGGCAAAGAAAATAATTTTGGCGGTTCCCATATGGCTTCTTAAATATTTTCACTGCTCAAGGGTCTTTCCATTTGCAAACATGACTTGTTGCCTTTCAGCTCCAAGAGACGTACTCACTCTTCAAGCTGTATCTACTATTACCTGTGCTTTGTTACCTGCCTTGAAATTTAGAGTCATTATCCTAATCTTCAACGCACTGAAATTACGAGCTATTCTATAGCCTCTGTTCAATTCATTTTGGAGATAATAGCAGCAGTCCAAGGCAATACTATATTGTTTTACTTCTTACATGCACACGTACACACATCTTCAAGGATTTCAATGAAGGGGCTTCTTTCTAACTTTCCTTCTAAAGTGACCACCATCTAAAGTGATCATGATCAATTGTATTCTGTGGGTTTATTCACATAAAACCATCTAGTCACAATTTTTGAATAACGCATAGTTACACCTATAGTTCTTAAGCTTAAGCACTGTGTGTAATATTCTTTTAAGGATAGATTTCAACCCATTTAAGCAGAATTTTTTAAAAAGCATTTCATAACTGTCTCCTGTATAAAACTGCTCCTATGGTTTACCATATTTCCTTTCTTATGTTTTGTAGTTTGTCTCCTAAAAATATTTTCTACCTAGTTCATCTAGGATCTCATTCTGATACTCATGCCATGAATGTGCCGTTGTGGCCTCTTTGGTTTTATCTGAAGCATGGATAGGGTTTTGATAGTGGAAACTCTATCTTTTAAATATTTTTGGTATATTAAATACATCAAATTTGAGGTAGAGGGGGTGTTTGGACTAGGTTCAGCCCAGAAGAGCTTTTCATTACTTTATAATTTTATCCAGACACTGGCTTTCAGGTTGGACAGCTGCTCAGATTAAAATGACAGCTACTTCATAAACTTCAGGGTAAAATTTTCTCCTGGGCTCATTTACATCCCTTGGAAAGACTAGTTTTTGATCCGGAAAATTGGTCCAGATTAAAAACTGAATGTGCCCTGCTTGGCTCTGATGTGAACAGCAACCAGCTAATTTGTAATCTTCCCCAGACACCAGCACGTCCTGCCAGGATCCATATAGGAGTTCTTCGTACCTTGTTTCCTCAATAGATATCGGTTTGTGAGCAGTACTTGGAAGGTAGTGTGGCTGCCATGTAGGTGTACTGGAACGGTCCTGGTTTTTTGTTTTTGTTTTTATTATTACTTTTTTTATTTTAGAGAGTGAGAGGGCGAGAGAGAGAGAGAGAGAGAGAGAGAGAGAGAGAGAGAGAGAGTGTGTGTGCAAGCTAGAACAAGGGCAGAAGGAGAGAGAGGAGAGACTCCTAAGCAGACTCCACGCTGAGTGGCGTGGATCCCGCAACTCTGGGATGATGACCTGAGCCAAAGTCAAGAGTCAGACACTCAACTGACTGAGCCACCCAGGTGCCCCCAGTCCTGTTTTCTTTAGATGACCCTGTATGTTTCCTAACGACTCTAAATCTACTTTTGACAAGTACAGCTTTGGTAGAGAAGTCTTGTATTCAAAATCAACCAGAAAATTCCCCGTCCCCACCTACCTCTAGTGGGAAAAAAAACAAGTAAACAAGTAGCAGGTTTAATTATGAGTTTAATTTGAGTCAGACGTAGGCAGCCTTTCCCTCGACCCCAAGATAGCTCATCTGCTGTCATCGAGCATTAATAAAGAATCCTCTGCATTTGCCGAGACTAACAAGAAATGACAGCTTTTAAGTTAAGTCAAATTAAATAATAATAACTAACTCTAATGAAGTGCTTGCTACACTGTTCTAAGAACTTGGCACATACTGATATTTAATCAACCCAATAGCTCTGTGAGATGGGTACTGTTATTACCTCTGTTTGACTGAAAATGAAGTTGTGGCTTAGAGAAATTAAATATCTCTTCCGAGGTCACACAACTAGTGAGTTATGGAACAGGATTCAGGCTGTGATATTCAGGACCAGGAATGGGAGTCCTTAGCAGTCCTGTTAGCAGGGGTACGCAGCCTGCCTTGGAGGGCATCTTCCTCCTGGCTGAACCAGGAAGCTCCCATGGACAGAGCTGGATGGAGGGCGTTATCCCTGCTGCTGCGCATGGGGAGCCTGTTAAATGCTGTTAAACGTTTGTACATGGGATCATGCCCAGGCCTTTAAAGATAACAGTGTGAGTGATATACTGAGAGGGAGTCCTGGAAGCCACTGTCTACTGAGCTCATCTGCAAGAATCAGGGGATGTAATCTTACAGGCTCCTGAGCCACTTCCTTTCTCTTGTTGAACTCCTGGGTGCTAAGTCTCGGGAGGGCCAGAGGATCCATCCAAGTACCTGGAGGTAGAAAAAAGAGGCTTCTGAAGATAGGTAGGGTATAGGACACTGTCATCTTCTGGGTCTTCATGGCGTGGAAACATAATATACCCTTCATTCCTTTTCAGATAATGAATTAGAATCATAGACCTGGAAGGAAGTGAAAAGCCCTCATTTTACAACTGGGCTGAGGGCGATTAAGGGGCTTGTCCAACTTTACATCAGAAGCTGACCCGGAACTAGTACCTAGGCCCTCTTGAGTGGGTACTTCTCCCTTATCCAGAGTCTCACCAGGAAGTACGGGAAAGACGGTTGTGTTTCTGATGTGGAGCAGGAAGATGGGAAAAGGAAATCCAGACACATGTGCTAGAGCCAGCGCTCATCAAGCCACACACACGTTTCCATAGGCAGATTGGTAACTCGTGGTGTTAATTAAGTCTCTGGCACAGAGACAGGAGCTGGAGGACTGCGTAAAGGCCCTGCCTTTCCTCCTGTCTTTCCAGTTTGCCTGAGGTCCCAGGGTCAGTGAGATCAGGTCAGGTCAGAGTTGAGAATTCAAGGTCATCCCTAGGAGAGCTGGGGCTCCAGAACTATCGTTAGGGAGATGCGGGTCTCTGATCTTTTCCTTTCTGCTTCTCAGCATTTCCTTGCCTGTAAAATCGGACTACAAGGAAGATCCAAAGAAACTCAGAGAGCAAAAAACAAAAGTCTGGAAGAGTGGAGTTAGCTCATGGGCAGTGATCTTGCTCGTTGATGGTGGTGAATACACGTGCCTCTAGGTGGTTTCTGCTGCTGCTAGTGTGAGGTTCAATGGCTAGGGGTCATGGATCTTCCAGCTCTACTTCCCCCCATGCCAATCTGAACAACCTGCTAGTGGCAAGAGACTGGTTATGACCTCATGGCTCCCATGCAAGCGCCCTTCTCAAAGCATGTCTTTGGGGGCTCATGTTTTCTATGTGTCTCTCCTTGTCCCTTTTCAACCCGAAGTACCTCATTACAGTGCTATCCAGATTGTCTGGCTTCTTGGGGAAAACCGGAGCTCATAAAGGCCACGTATATATCCCCCCATAAATGCTCTGTGTGTGTGTGTGTGTGTGTGTGTGTGTGTCCCCAGGACCTAACTACTAGCATCCATGCAGTCCAGGCAATGTAGCAGAAATATTTCCCCTGCTCTTTCATTTTATTAGCCCTCCTACCCTCTTATTTGTTTCTACATCATATCTAATTCCTCTAAGAAGCCCCTGCATGTCTTTCTCTCTCTCCTTTGAGTCTCTGTGAGGTAAAGGGACAGAGAGGTCAAGGTCAGGGGTAAATGTCACATAACATGTGGCAGTACTTGTTTCTCAGAATTCTTTCTCATGGAAGAGTGACTTGGCCAGAAAGGAACTGAGTGGTGTTTTTTGTTTTTGCTTTTTGTTTCTTACCCTGAGCTCAGGGCTTTCATAACCTCAGAATCCTTTTGGGAGTAGTTGTCCATCTGTCTAGCTCAAAAGGGGTCCAGTGACGCAGAACTAGATTCTGAGAAGACGGGGACTCGGGCGTCTGAGGCCATAGTGGGACCTCAGCTTCCACTGGGCTGTCCTGTGGATGTCCTGAGTCTTCCTGCCACACCCACTCGGTGAGCAGGACTAGTTTTTCTCAATCGACTAAATGAATGATGTGATGTCATGATCACAACAGAAAATCTTTTGAGCTGGTCAGGACCCCTGCCACTGATTTTGGTCATAAGGTATCAAACTGCAGATATGGGAAGTATACCTGCTATTTCAGGGATAGAAACAGGGAAAAGGATAAGAGGTACCTCAGAGCCTAAATGGCACTTGGTAGTGGACACCCCCAAACCCATCTTTGATTCCACTCCTGTTTTGAAGAAAGACCCCAGAGTGTGGCTTCAGCTTCTTGAAATGAGCTGGAAGACATTTGCGTCCTAGTCACTACTTGCCCCCCAGTCTCATGGGATCGGGGGTGGGGACGGGCCAGCAAGGGACACAAGGGAAAGTCAAGTCAAACCGCTGTCAGCAGAGGATGCACTTTTCAGAGCTGGCTCGGAGCAGATCTGACCTCTGCAGATCTCAGGCCAGTGATTCCTGACCTTCCATGTGGGTTAAGAATTCTTGGAGTGCCTCACAGGCATCTGCCTTCTTAACAAGAACCTCAGATGACTTGAGGTGATTTGCAGGTCCCATTTGAGATGTGACAAAGGAGAGGTTAGTCTCCTCTCAGCCTCCTTCTCCTCTGCACCTGCTCCCCAAATACTCTGCAGGACACTGACAGCCTCTCCTTCCTTTGTTCATCCACACCACATGTGATTGGCAGCAACAACTCATTGCTCTGGGTCTATATTGTAACCTTAGATCCCACAGGTCTTCTGAAGGTTAGATTTGGGGCTTGTGGTCTTCAGAAGATAGCTGAGCAACATCTCTACTAGGCAAATCCCCACCCCCCACCAGCCCGTTCATTGAGAGGTGGCTGCACAGAGGGAAAGCCTGTAGTGGCATGAACAAGAAGCCACATGGAACTGTGTGTAGCTAGCCCCTCGGCCCCCATTTTCCTCAGACCCACTGTACCCTCCCAACCCCCACCCTGCACCTGTTCTTTCAGCCTCCAAAGCTGCCTCCTCCTTGGGTGAGAGCACAGACTTTAATATTTGGCAAATTTGGGTTCAAGTTCTGACACTGTTTTTTGTTAGTTACTTGATGATGTAAGGCAAGTTATATTAGCTTGGTAAACCTCAGTTTCTTTGTCTGTAAAAATAAGATGAGGAAGGAACCTGACATTAAGGTTGCTAGAAGGATGCAATCCTTCTAGCGATACATGTACTCAAGCGTTTAAAAGGCACAGAAGCCTGAGGCTGAAGGCAATATTTATGAAACTGGGATTGTTTAATCTGGACAGAGGAAAAAAAAGAAACAGAATGAATATGTGTGACTGAAAGAATATGTTCCAGGAACAGCAGAAAACACAGACACTTAAGATTTCGTGTTCCTTTTCCATACATATTAATATATGATTGATTACATGTGATTTAATTTGTACTGAGTTGTCAGATTTTTCAGATAAATTAATTGGCATATCAGAAGGACTCTTTGGTCAACCACATGCCTTGATTTTTGGTTTAGAAAATGTAGTTGCCAGGTTTGTGGTCTTGCTTGAATGGATTCCTTTGAGAAACAGTAACCCCAAGGGTGGTGGATGATTTTTGCCTGGTAATTGTCTTGGGGAGGTTTTGCAGGGTGTGGGGCGCAGGGGGAGCAGCTGTTTCTAAACGAGAATTAGCCAGACTGATGTGTAACTGGGAGCGGAGAAAATCTCTGTGAAGCTAGGGAGTTAAGAAATGGTTCAGGTTTGCTCATTGATCGGGAGATTGGAGTAATTCATGAGCCGCTACCAATGACAGGGAATGTTAGAGGTCAGGCTCCATTGGCTCTTCTTTTCCTATTAATGATTCTTGCATTTCCTCGGCCATGCAGCCCCTGCATCCCCCCAGATAACCCACCGGCTTATTTTAAGAATTGAAGGAAATAAAACAGACTAGTGCTTTGCAAGAGCCGAAGCAGTAGATAAAGATGGGATATTACCATTCGACAATAATCATCGTAATTACTATTACCTTACCAACTAGCCAAGCAAAGATATACTTTCCGAAGCTTTCGTCTCGTTTCCAGTCTCTTCCTCCTCACTGCCCTGAAGACACTTGAAGATTCTTTCTTCATCTGACTCTGCAAATCCTGAGCAATTTAAATCTTAACACTTGTGTTTGCTGACAGGGCACCCAAGATCCCGAATCAGATTTAATGCAATGTTAATGCTATTTATTTATCTTGGCACAATAAGTTTCTGTTAGCCAGTTAATGGTTTACATTGTGCAAAAGGAGTTGTATCAGCAGGCACTTTTCTGTAACATCTGGGCAATTGGAAACATAATACTTAAATACAACCTGAGTGTAGAGCCTTCCTTGGACAGATGGCTAATTTTATTGATCTAATTTTACACTTAGGAATAGGTCCCATGATCCTTTGCTTGTAATTCTTAGAGTGAGCAGAGAAATAAATAAAATGGGTGGTGGCTGTGAATTAGATGCTTGTTACATTGCTTGTAATTTATTTTTAAAATACTTCTGTATAAACAGTCATTGTGTGAATTACTTTAATCTCTACCCTAAGGGTGCTTAATTAACACTTGAAGTAATCCGGCATAGAAGGTACCACTCCTGCATAAGACTTTACATTTTATTTTAATCTCTCACTGCCTGTGCCATACCAGTGGTTAAATATTTTGAACTTGATCTCTTGCTAGGCAGAAACCCACACTCCAGGGCTAGGGAGTTACCACTTGAACTTTTAAAGTCCACTCTCAAAAGTGACTTGGGAAATACATGAAAATAAGTATTAGCAAAAATCCAATCTAGAGGTTTTGTTAACTAGCATAAATTATGTTAGAAATAATGTTTCCACTGGTGAAATATGTGAATAGCTAGAAAGATCATACATGTCCCTCTATTTTTTGAATGGAAAAAGAATAGGAAGCACTAAACCCAACAGTCCAGCCGCTTTAGAGTTGGGCTAAAGCTTCATTCAGTCCTAGATTTTGCTCACTTAACAGTAGACTCATTTGCCTGCTCCCCTAGATGATTTGCTGATTCCGCCATTAGAATGTTGATGTACCTGCCTCAGCAAGGTGCTTGCCGCTGTAACAACCCCAAATCTCAGTGGCTTAACACAAGATTTATTTTTTATTTACTTGTAGGTCCAAAGTGGACGCTCCTCGTCGGGCAAGCTCTCCTGGACTGCTCCCCTCCAAGTGTGACTTGGAGACCTGAGTCATTCTTTCCCTGTGTCCTCTGTCTTGGAATGCCACCGTCTTTAGAATGGGCTTCCAAGCTATCATGGAAGGAAAAGAAAAGGAAGGCCCCTGTGGGAGATTTTTACTTGCCAGGCCAGAACCTGGTCCTGTGGCTCCCACCTAACTGTAAGGAGGCTGGGAAGCATAGTTTGGCCACGTGCACCGGAAGAAAGTGACCCGATGTGGTGGATAGTTTCTGACGCAGTCCTTTGGAGTTTCTAAACCCATAGACAAGGGATGTTAAAAGAGTAAAGTTTATGAGAATTTTGGTGACCTCTTGCCAACGAATATTTGTGTACGTGGCAGAACTTGGCCTAGAATTTGCATCCATTATAGTGTGCAGTCTGGCTGAAAAGCAGATGGCTACCATCTATCTATGTGTTGGAAATCATCATAATTTAACAAAAGATCCTAAACACTAAGCAGTCAAATTGACTTAGATTGGTTTGCAAAAGGATGCAAAAATGGGTATATGTTTGCGTGAATATATGCTATTTGTTGCCACTTTTTTTTGTCCATTTTACGAAAAGTAAAACTAATCCCTTTTAAAAAGTAAAATAACTATCCAGTTGGTTAAATAGAGTAAATTTCTAAGGCACATCGACCAGAACTCCAGTGATTTCCCTATAGTTTTCTGGAAGCTCCTTCTATTTGTGTCCCATAACAAAAAGGACTATTCATGGTAGGATAATTTATTCAGTGAGATACACATCTTAAAATATAAAAATCAGTTTTTAGACACCACAGCCTGCTTTGATGGAACGAAGATGGTGTGGACTGATCCCAACAAAAATAAATTGATACATTTATTGAACCACTGCACTTCCTAAAACACTTTCATCGAAATGATCTCATTTGATCATTTCTACTGGGAAGTCCAGAGCAGATGACTTAGCAAAGAGGAAGTAGGCATAGCCAGGACATGAACCTAGGTCATTCAGCCCCTAGCCCTTGTTGCTTCCCAGCATTCCAGAGGTATTCCTGCAGCTAACAGATAAAAACCTGATCACTACAACATGCCTGAGCAGCTCTGCAGTCATGACATGCAGTCAGGAGGAAACTTACCAAGACTTGCCACTCTTCACTTGCAAAGGCTCCAGTGCATGTCGCAGGACACCATGTAGAATGATCTGGTACTGGTACAGTCATACTCCTGGCTGGTTAGTTGTGCATTTTGTCAAGTACACGGTGACTGAGGGGCTATTTACAATCGAGAAACAACTGTGGTAGCTGGAGGCTAGCTCCAGAGTCCCCCAAGATGTCTCCCCAAGAATACCCTTTTGGAGTCTCGGGGACCACTCAGAGGACTCAGCCTGGCCTTGAAGCTTTCCATTCCTGTACTGTTTAGCCATTTTCTTTAGTGGCAAATGATGTTTGCTAGACCTTCAACGTGGTGTATTTCAAGGTTTATCATTCAAGTCTCAAGACTTGCTGTTGGTTTCTTAAACAGCTCTGTGATATTCTAAGAGTTCCTAATTAGTGTAGTTAAATAAACCATTAGTTTGAAAAAAGAAGCATTCCTCTGTTAGCTGTTTTAAAGTAATACATGGGCTGTGGTTACAACCTACACACATAACACACACCCTTTCAGCTTCGAGCAATTATAACGAGAATCCAGTAAACAGACCTGGGTTTGAATCCTAGTTTTCAAATTTATTCTTGTCTGATTCCAGATAGAGAACTTAATTTCTTTATTCCTTAGATTTCCATCTGAAACTTAAGGCTCATAGTACCTGCCACAAAGGTTCTGTGTGATGAATAAATGAGATGATTTCTGGAAATGCACCTAGGAAAGCACTTAGACGTTTGGTACATAATTACACTCCAGAGTTAGTCCATATTAATTTGATTCATTACAATTTGTAGAGTTTGTACAGCGGTGGAGATCGTAGCTTTTTCATACTCGAGAGGCCTCAAATATTGACAACATTGACACAGATGTATAATTGAGTTTAGTTAGGCTCCCATGAAAATGGAATTGAAAATGGTTTCATTTCCTTAATTTTATATTATAGATTCTTGGAGTTTATGTTGTTAAATGATGACTCTTGGTATCTAGATTAGTCATAAAGATCATGTTATCGATGAAAGATCTGGAAGTGGCTTAGAGTTTAATAAAAATAGCCAACATCCATTTTGGGCTTTGTATAAAACCGAGACGAAAGAATCAAGATCATATATCAAAATTATATATAGCTACTAGAGTAGTAACAGATTTTCATATATCAGCTGTATGGCTCCTTACCCAAAAAGAGGCTATTTGCAGTTAGAATATAAACAAAAAGTTTCCTTAGCTACCTTCTTTACTGTGGTATTAAGAGAATAAGTATAAAAGATGCTATTTCTATGATATCTATTCTCTCCCCATTTTGAGTCAACCATGCTCTCTGCCAGAATAATCTTCCTAAAATGCAGTTCTAATCCTGTCACTCTTGTGTTTAATATTCTTTTCCGGCTCCCTGCTGCCTTCCAAACTCTAAAGCTGAACATCCAAGGTCTGTCACAATATGGCTCCAACTTACTTTTCCTGTCTTCTCACTGAATACACAACCTGTATTCCAGCCAAACTAGATTATTTGCTATTCTATAGTCTACTTCTTCGTTTTTCCAATATGAGCCTGTCGACATGCTGATCTGCCTCCTTGGAACATCCTTCCCACGTCTCTGCTCAGGGAAATGCAATGACCCTTCAAAGCATGGCTCAGTTGCCCCGTTCTGTGAAGTCTTCATGTTCCCTCCCAGCCAGGATCCATTTCTGTTTTCTCCCATTCTCTGTTGTATTATGTTATCGGTGTGCCTGACTCATGCCTTCTATTAGATTTGTAACTTTGTTGAGGAAAGCACTATGACATCTTTCACCTGTGGGTCCCCTCCATCGCCTGGTGGAGTGTCTTGCATGCAGTTGGCCTTCCCCAGGCAGCTGTGGAATGGAAAGAGATGGCCTTGTTGTGGGCAAACACCTTTTTACGTCGTGTGATTAATTTGATTCTGCTCCCCGCTCCCGAATTCATTTCCTCCCTCCAGCACAATACAGGAGAGGTGTCACTTCCATGTGCCAACAGTTTTGCTCAACCTGAGCAGACATTTGAAAACCCGCACTGCAGTCTGGTTTAGAGAAGGAAATATCTCAGCACTCAGTCTGCAGCAGTATGTAATTTAAATCCTACCTACGTGCTGCCAAAGGCTATTGGAATTGTGGGTTCTTAAGGAGTGTCTGATCGAGTCCAAATTGTGAAATATGTCATTTTCCATACATGGAGAACAGGTAGAGTTTGAAGTAACATGCAGGGCTGCCTCAGATCTGTTTTTTATCATGTCTTGGAAGGTTAAGAAGCAAAGGCAATAATACCATTTACTGGTACATCAAAAGATAGTGGGGGAGGAGGAGTTAACAGTCTAGTGTTCAATTCCCCTCCTTCCCCCACCTGTCTTTAAAACCGAAGGAAAATGAGGCTGTGTGGGAATGGCATTGGTGGCATGATTGAAAAGGTCAGGTTGCGGGAGAAGGGATAAAGCCAGTCCTTCTCTCGTAATGAGATCTGACTGTGAGGTCGGGAGGAAAACAGTACTCAAGTTCTTCAACATTCTTCTTCAGTTTTATTGTGCTGGCCCTGGCTTGCTTAGGAAGATCAATTCTGTAATCCCTGGAAAGTAAAGCAACCAAAAGCTGGAGTGTTTGCAAAGGTTTTTCCAGTCTTTGTTTTGCAAGGACCAACATGTCTGATAAAATGAATGCCCCTGGGCAGCCCAACCAAAAGCAGCTTACAGAGTTTGGTTGATTGACCCATTGATTGACCCATTCACCGGTTGACTTCCATATGTATATATGTATATGCATATATATGACTTGGATATATATGGAGAGAGCAGAGAGCTGAAAATGAGTTGCATTGTAGTAGCAATTAAAATTGAACTAAGTAAATGATATACTGCCAAAGTATTTAGGGGGAAGCTTACTGATATATGAAATTTACTTTGAAGTACATTAAAAATAAGATGCCCTGATGGATGGAGAAGGGGTAGATTGTTGGATACATATGCGATAAAGCAAGTAGTAAAATGTCAATGGTGGAATCCATGTGGTGAGTGAATACATGTTCACTGGAAAACTCACTTTTCTGTACGTTGAATATTTTCATAATCAAGGGGTGGAAAGGGTGAACTGAGTATTAAATAAACAACGACTACAGAGTTTTACCCATGAAGACAGATTCTAGCGTATTGTGCTGTGCACCCACACACCCTGGGGTTTATCATCTTTGTCTTACCCCTCACCCCACATCCACTCCCTCTCATCTCTGCCCCCCTCCTTGCCCTGAGGGGCTCCTTAAGGCATTACTCAGATTGCAGTGCCTTTTGCTTCCCCCGAGGGTTCAGCCAATGGGAGGCACTGGAAGGAGATGAGGGGGAGCAGGGGAGAGAAGCCAGTGTATTTCTTCCCTGATTCCCCCTGCTGTGCTATTGCATTTCTCAGAAACCACCGCTCCTGCCCCTTCATGGATCCTGGCCCTGGCCAGCTCCAGTAACCTGGTTTTTCTCCACTTGCATTTTCCGCCCCTGTTTTTTCTCCACACGCATTTTCATGGCGTAATGGCAACACTTCTGGAGTGCTGGGCTCTGGGTTGCCATCAGTATCCCTCGCTGTCCCTTAAAGCAGCTCACATCTCTGTAAGTAGTCTTTTAATTAAAATCTTTTTTAATTAAGTAAATTCTTCTTCCTGCTGGGACTCTAACTGATACCTTTGGTACTACTGCTTTGTAATATATGCCCTATTTCTACGATTTCCCTCCTTAGGCATAACCATAATGCTTTGATTTGTATGTACCTTGCATTCAGATCTCTCTGAGGATCAGGTCTGATTTAGCTTAAGGATGCCTGCTGTAGATTCCTGGCAAGAGTAACAGGAACCTTGATCTTTTTGAGGATGAGCTTGTTCTCTGGGCCCAAATCTGCTGGCTTGTGTAAGAAAGAGCATATTGAGACCAACCTATACATTGCTGTGTGGTGTTGAGAAATGATCGCAGTGATATTCATGACCCCTAGTAGAAATTCTAGGAACCCAGAGCTTTCTAGAACACATAGGAAATGAAGGGAGGATCATTCTTCATTTCTTGAGAAAATCACCATGAACCAAATCTAACCTCTTATAACTCCAGGGAATTTGATCTCAAGGGAAAAGACCATGGGAAGCTTGGACTTTTTCCCAGTTCTTTTAGGTTTGTTGCTGGTTTATAGGCTTTTGATATTTTTTAGACTCTGTTCTGGTTTCTTGGCTATTTGTATCTGATATTCTACCGATGAGTGGAACTGAACTGAAAATGCTTATCGTTCAAACTTAAAAGAATTAATTAGGCTACCCCCTTTGTCTTGGTTTGGATTCCCCAGTAACAGACAAAGAGTTGAATACAAATAGTTTATCTGAAAGGTAAACAGAACAAAACAAAAGCTGAAAACAGGAGCGTGGGGGAGTGAGACTGTCTACTGAGAGGAGAGTCCTGAAGGTTTTCTTGGCAAGCGGGTTACATTATAGATGATAGAGCTTCAACTGGTGGGAGAAACTGAAGGAACTGGTCCAGAACACATGGTTCAGAGTTGTCCTGCCTGAGGAGTAATTGAGAAGGCCAGTAGGAGTTAGAGCCTTCACTACTTATGAGTATGCTCCGTTTAGAATTTGCTTCTAGGTAACTCCATTTGCATTTAAAGGTGTGCATCTTGCTTTCACAAAACAATGACGATTGCCCAAATTTATGTAGTACTTGCTGTATACCAGGCATTGGTAGTGACAGCATAGCCTCCTAAGGCCGGCATCATAGAAACCCTGAATTTTAGCACAAGGAGGGACCTGACGGGTAGCTGTCTTAACTCTGTATGGTCTAGTGAAGGTAAGTCACTGGCCTGAGATCATGCATCTAGTTAGTGGCAGAATGAGCATGAGGACCCAAAGCTTTTGACCTGTGGCCCAATGCTGTGTCTGCGAGACCCCACCACCTCTGTGACCCGGGAGTAGGTAGAGACTCTTATGTGCAACTTCTGCTTTCATTGACTAGCTCTTCTTTCCTTTCAAATGTGGTCTTTGCTTATATGGTTGGAGGCAAAGAGCCCTCAGCTCAGGCTCCTAAAACAGTGCCACATCCAGAGAAACAAATGAGCTGTGAAAAGCTTGCTCCTGCTGCTCAGTCGTGGCCCAAGCTACCTTCTTGGCTCCTCCTGGTTAGCTCTGTACTATAGAATCTGTGAGAGGCACCATCTTCTAAGACACTGAGACCCACAGGTAGATAGCCAGGGGTGTCAGGGCAGAGAAAAGAGTAACGTTGTACAGGATCAGAATTCCCATGTGGAATTACCCCCATAGCATGCTCTTAAGTGAATCCTTCCAGGAGACACCCTGAAGGGGAAATTGAGGAGAAATTTGTGTCATAAGACAGTATCAGTGGCTTAATCATTTGGCTTGCCTCTCATTGTTGGGGGTCACCTTGAGGAATTAATCCATGATGGCAAAGTTCCAGAACGTCTTTAAAAAACACAGTTACAGTCATACCTTGTAGAGCACTGCCTACATAGAATTTTTACATAGAATTGATCCTTAAGAACCAAGGTCAGAAAACTTTCTGTAAAGGGCCAGATAGTAAATATTTCGTTTATTTTTCTTTATTGGGTCTGTATCACAACTCTTCAGCCTGGTATTGTAAAGCAAACGTAGCCATAGGCATTATGTAAATAAAAGTGTGTGACTGTGTTTCAACAAAACTTTATTTACAAAACAAGCAGAGGGCCATATTTTTCTGGAGTTCTGGTCAGCCCAAAGCCTTTAGGTGGTACAGGTCAGCAGGCCTGTTGCTCTCTTTTGTTTGCTTCCTCTGTGGTGTCTTTATGCATTATTAATACCATTGACATTGTCTTTTTCTGCTGAAAGTTTATTTTCTGGCAAATAGCTTCATTCAATTCCTAAACACCAACAAAGATACCATTGGTATAGTGCTTAAAAGGAACCTTGGCTGTTAGGGCAAGTCCAGGGCAGTTAGCTTCACATGGGTATGGGGGTCTAATCCTGAAACAATCAAATTATCAACCAATAAATTTTCCATTTCACATAGATAATAGGCAATAAATAACTATATCTAAAACACACATTTGTAGAAAGCATTATAGATCTGAGCCCTTCCTAGAATTCTCATTCTGCTCTTATTTTAAAATAATGATGATAGCTTTGTTTTAAAGAAAAAATAAAACTCAGTTGTTCTCAAGAGTAACTATTTTCATAGAATTACAATAGAAACCCTCCTATCAAATCCAGTTTGCATTGGTTAGTTAATTGAAAGAGTTAGTTAATGGGACAATTTAAATATAGATACATTCTATTTTCACTTAAAAGATGGCAATGGGAAATTTACTCAACGATGTTGAATAAATTCGTGTGTAATGACACACAAATGTAAAAAAACACAGCGACTGGTAAACTATTTCAGAATTTTTAAATAGCTTCAACATTCATGTGGCTTTACTACATGCCAAGTACTATTTCAAATGCTTAGAAACAATTGTACTTTTACTCCTTTTAACATCCCTTTGAGGTAGGTCTTACTTCATGACCATTTTGCAGATGAGGAGACTAATCCCCCTAATCCTAATTCAGCCAAAAGAAGTTGAGTGGCTGAACTGGGATTTGAACCAAGCCAGACTGGGCTAAAGCTTTTCTTTCAACCACTCCCTTCTGCCCCCTCAGGGGTGAAGTTGCTGCAGAAGAGAGGTTGGAGATTTGACCCAAATGGCCACTCTGATGCTCAAATCTTTTACATTTTAAAGTTCACTCTCATAAGTACAAATGATAGGCTCTCAGCAAAATGTATCACGAGGCATCAGCCTGGGGCATGTTAGGTGAGTACAGCTTTCCAGATTGCCTAATTCCTCAAGGGAGACACGCTTGACTTGGTGGCCATGGTGGACTTCCAGCCCAGAGTGAGGTCTTTCTTGCCAGGGCGTGAGAAGCCTCTTTAATCCTCAGCCACGTGCCCTGAAATTCCAGCTTTTATGGATATAAAATTGCCATTAGAAAGCTGTGTCACCGGATTGAGTATCTGAATATGGGGCACCGTGCCACCAGCGCCATCTTGCTACACTTTACACAGATTATAAAAAGTGAGCAGACATCACTCCTGAACAGTGACTGTGCACCTACAAAGTGATGACCAGTGGGTGAGCACGCTCAGACAGTCACGTCCGACCTAAACAGACCAAGAAGGAACTGAACGCAGCAGGCCTGCTCGGAGCCTACCAGGATGGTCTGGCAAAGCAAAGACTCCACTGATGTGTTGAGTGATACTTGTCACCTTCAGATAGGAGGTGTCTCTGAGGACATTGATGGAGATATAGGAGACTGACGGATGATGATGGTGATAGCTCATCCTTACAGAGAGCTGTAGTTTGAAAAACTCTTGCCATATCATTAGTGTGTTACTGGTGGTAGATTATAGAGTCAGAGTGATTTTACAATCCTGCCTACTAGATCTGTGACTTTGGTCTAGTTCCTTAATCTTCGTGAGCCTCAGTTTTTTTCATGTGTTAAATGGGGCTAAATCCTTTATCTTTTGGAGTTTTAGAAGTTAGGTCCTATGATGCCTAGATGCGCCTAGCACCGAGCCCAGTTTGCCATAGGTTTAATGAAAATTTCCTTTATACATGTGAACAATCAGATCCTATATCTTCTTTTTTTTTTTTTTTAACGTTTTATTTATTTTTGAGACAGGGAGAGACAGAGCATGAACAGGGGAGGGTCAGAGAGAGGGAGACACAGAATCTGAAACAGGCTCCAGGCTCTGAGCTGTCAGCACAGAGCCCGACGCGGGGCTCGAACTCACGGACCGCGAGATCATGACCTGAGCCGAAGTCGGCCGCTTAACCGACTGAGCCACCCAGGCACCCCCAGATCCTATATCTTCTGACTCAGATTGGCAGTCACCGCACTTTATCACACACTGTCCAGAGGCAAGCACATTTCCATTTAATAACCTACAAGGCAAAGGAACCTTCTAGTCAGGATGGACACCCAACCAAACAGAAGACAATGGATCAGTACTCTGAGTTGAGACATGGAAGTGAATATCTTTCATGCCCTGGATGGGGACAATGACAAATAAATAATGTGCTTTTGGTAATCACATACTTATGATTACATATTAATTTATTCATTCAGCAATTGTTTATTTAGTAAGTACCATATGTCAGGTATTGTGCTAACTGCTGGGAATAAAGTGAATAAGAAATATAATAATTTCTCTAAAACTCATTAACGCTTTGCAAAATTCCAAAGATATAATGATTCCTGTTGGCATAGAAATTAGTTAGTTTGTAATTTAACTCTATGAGATTTAAATCATCTGATTACAGATTACAGAACTAATTATAAAGCTGAAAGGTACATTATGAACTACTTTTCCGGTATAACTTCTTAATATAGATCTTTATTAATGTATTTTTACATACATAAATGAAAATTCAGTGCACAGGTCTGTAGTTTAAAAAAACCTGTTAAAGATAAAAGGGCTTATGTATTTGATAAGGCTGTTTTATCATATTACCCAATTTTCTTGACATCTTCTAGCACTTTCTATATAATTAGTAAAATAGCTGTAACTATTGTGAAAGAAAGATGGTCATTTTTAAAACTGGAAAATGGGAAAAACATATTGGTGGGAACCAAAGGACCTCCATTTTGATATTATCTATTATTCATATTATTATTGTCATCTTCTGGCCAAGTAGAAAGCTTTCATCTCACAGTTGTACTTAAAAAAAAAAAAAAGCAAAAACAAAAACAAAAAACCTAAATAATTTTATAAAATGTTATAATATCAAAGAGTCTGATTGAGTAGTCCACATTTAAGGTTTGAGAGTGGGATCTTGAGTTACTGAGACTTTGGCCCATCGGTTGAGAAAATATAGGGCTTCTGTGCATTCTTGGGGAGAAGTGGTGTTCTTTAATTACATAGTGGAGCTGAGGACAATCTGAGTGCTAATTTTTCTTGTACTAAAATAGTCTCTGACTATAAGAAGGAAAAAAGTGACAAGTATTTGCTTTATTTTCCTAAAAAGTTACATAATTTAGTTGTCTAGACAATATTAAATTAACTGCATTGTTGAGCAATCCCTCATCTGGTTGTGTAGACCAGATGTGTGCTATTTCTTCAATACTGGGGCAATTTTGAAGAGGTAGGAAGAGCACTGGGTTAGAAGGCAGGGGTTCCAGGTATGAGCCACCCCACTGTTATGTCCTATGATTGGATCTGTGATCACCATGTGTTGTTATGAGGAACAATGTTATAGGGAAACCCTGCGTGGTTTGCCTCATTATTAACCCTCAATTCCAGGAGTCCTCTGTGGCTAGAGGGGATAGGAAACTTTCTTTTTATGATAGGAAGTAGAACCCCTTTAAACTCATGTCTCATACCAAACCACTTTTCTAGATTGCCTTTTTCTTCTACGGCACCATGTTCCTTCCAGTGTTCCAAGCTTGCCTCTCTGGAGTTATCTCTAATTCCTTTTCTCTCCTCCCCTACTTGCTGATTCTTCTTTCTTGGGAATAACTCTTTCATTTCTCTCCCTCACATTCCAGTTTTTAGGTCTTATTTCAGATCCTTTTTACTTGAGGCCTGCAGTGGCCTTTGAATTGACTTGCCAAAGTCTTTCTGCTTCCTTCTCAGTTGTATTAACCAGACTAGGTTAGGTTATGCTGCAGTAACAAACAAACAGAAAATCCCAGTGGTTTAAAACAAAATGTACTTGGAGTTTATGTTACATGGTCATCATAGATTGCAGGAAGAGGGTCCTGGGTGATCTTATACTGACAGATGTTCAGTATGGCGTGCTAACTTTCACTCACAGTCGCTGGCCACAGGTAGTCACATGGCAGAAATGTGTAACCCTCTCATGTGCTTTTAACAAGTGGAGAGAGAGATAGTGAGGAGCATTCGAAGGCTTCCCTATTCTATCCTACAGTGAAGGCCAGAATCCGACACTGAAGAGCGGGTCCTCCAGTAAAGGCCGGGTCCTCCAAGGAAGGCCATTGGTGATTCTGTCAAAGCACTTCTTTAAGTAAAACATTTCAGTGGTTCCCACTGCCTATCTCTATCAGATGATCTACAATTCAATCTAATATTGAACATTGAAGATTGAATATTCAATCTCTAATATTTATTGAATAACCAATAGTTTTGAAGCACTTATGACGTCAGTAAGATAATCTATTATCTTGTCTGTTTCTCATAACTCTCTTCAAGGCTGCTGTTATTATCCCATATTGCACATAAGGAAACTGAGGATTAAAGAATATCCCAGTTTAGTTTTCTCCAAATTCAGACAATGTGGCAAGGACTCAGAAACCAGGAAGCCCAGTGAGGGAGGGGGTTGTGGTAACAGGAAGAAAGGAGTGTCAAGAATGTGATAGTAAGTGAGTTACCACTGAGGGCTGCGAGGGCTTTCAGTCCAGCTGCAGACCCTCTGAGAGACTGGGGAACAGAGCTCAGCTCTCCCTTATGGGCCAAGGAACTGGGCTAGTTTTCCTCCTGTATGTCATTTGCTGGAGGTTGCTCTTGAGATGTTAACTCTCTAGAACTTATGGCCTGCTCTGTCCGTAAGCCAAGCACATGCTATCAGCCACAACATACCCTTTGGCAGAGGTGAGCAAGCTGTTTTCTAGAGCCATCTTGGTAATCCCGGGGAATACAGGCATTGGCAGCTTCTGCTATGGAGAGGTGAAGTTACTTGCCCAAGGAATACAGTGAGTAAGATTTAAACCCAAACACGCTTGTTCCAAATCCCACTGTTCACGCTGACCTCTCACTACTTACTAACACAGGAGATGGATCCATTTGCTTTAGCCCAAATGGTCACTGATCACTCTTCAAACCATCTTGTCCTTTTTCTTCTCCGTCTCTTTGTTCGTGCCATTCCTTCCACTGGGAGCGCTCTTTGCTCTGTGCCTCCTATTTAAATTCTGTCCGTGATCTCTGCTCAGCTCAAACACTGCCTTCTCCATGAAGCCTTCTTTGATCGTCAGAAATGCAGCCTTTCACCTCTTAACCCTGAAGCAGTCCAGTAATGCACCAGCAGCACTTACCCTGTACTGTCTTACATGGCAGGGATGCACTTATAGGTTTTTCTCTGGATTAGACCAGGCTCCTTGTGAGCCTGGACCATGTTTTATTCGGTCACTTCAAATGCTTAGTGGAGTCAGACAGATAAATATGACTGTATACATGCATACACACATCCATATGCACATTTACTTTGCTTTCAGTCCATGTTGACTGACTTTGCGGAAGGTCATGTTGAAGTCTGGATGTTGGGAGGTTTCTGTTTTTAGGCTAACTGTGCCACTGTCAGCTTCTCTACTCACATGACTTCTGGCCTCTGTGTTGCACTTACAGTTGCCACTCCTGAGTAAGGGCAGGAGCTGACGACTGAGGGCAGGACAGTTTCCAGCAGTTTGTGGCAGGCTCCCCTCCATGTATCATGTCTGAGCAATGTGTATCTGTCATTATTCCCATTAGAAATAGGATTGCATTGAAGATGGTTTGCCTGATTCAGGTGACATGAGAGGAGAATGTAATTCACCTTAAAGTGACACTCCACACCAGGGATGCCTGGGTGGCTCATTTGGTTAAGCGTCTGACTCTTGAATTTGACTCAGGTGTTAATCTCATGGTTCATGGGTTCGAGCCCCACATCGGGCTCCATGCTGGCGGCTAGGAGTCTGCTTGGGACTCTCTTGCCCTCTTTCCCCGCTCACGTGCATTCTCTCTCTCTCTCTCTCTCAATACATAAGTAAACATTGTTTGAAAAAGGTGACACTCCACAATATGCTAAGGATTGCTAATGATTGGGAGGTGACAAAAACCTTTGGCTTTCTTTGGTTCAGAACTGGGTAAAGGGAGATGATTCTGGAAGTGCTTTCACCTGATATTCAGAGTTGCCCTTTCGATGGGTTAGGAAAACGGCTGTAACCTGCAGAAGGGGATTCCACCTGGCCCTCACTTTCAGAGAGGCATTCTTGTGGTGCTGAAGCATGGCTTTCAGATTTCCACTGTACAGCGGGGCTCATGAAAGGAAATAACAGCAGAGTAGATGATCCTGGCCTCATCCACAGTGTCACTTTCCTAGGTTGTGCACCCAGGAGGTTTTGTAACGTGGTAATCCCAACCCCTCCTTATTAATATTGCCGTTCCGTTTCAAGATGCTTTGCCAGAGAGGAGCTTCTGGCCACAGATGGTGATTCATTTTAACAAAGATAGATGACCCTTATCTTTTCTTCCCCCCATGAATGCAAAAACAGATTGCATTCTCAGTCAAATCCTTTTTTAAAAAAAAACTATATCAAATAATTTGCCTTAACAATTCTTGTACAGCAAATTCTAAAATTAATTATGTAGTGGACCAAAAAAAATTCATTTTCTTTTATGTGTTTTAAATAAGTTGCCTTTCGATTTCATTAACTGCCCCCTTATTCTTATTTTTCAATGATTTATTTATTTTTTTTAATGTTTGTTTATTTCTGAGAGAGAGTGACAGAGTGTGAGCAGGGGAGGGTCAGAGAGAGAAGGAGACACAGAATCCGAAACAGGGTCCAGGCTTTGAGCTGTTAGCACAGAGCCTGACATGAGGCTGGAACTCACGAACCCTGAGATCATGACCTGAGCTGAAGTCGGATGCTTAACTGACTGAGCCGCCCATGTGCCCCATGCCTTTTTATTCTCATATGGCTGAGTAAGAGTTTAAGGATGGCTTTGCTGTGTTTCATGTGTTTGTCTCCACTGCTTAGGTAAGAAAGTCTACAAGGAAAACGTTGAAAAAAATCAGCAGCTCAGTTGTGAGTACTTGCAAATACAAGCCAACTGCAAGCTTGCTTTTATACCCCAGATTCTGATATCTGTCCCACTTACACATCACTCATGTCCCCCCATTTACTGTTCTACATTATCCAAGTACCCACAGTCAATGAGTTAATAATGATCCCTTGACCGAAATCACACACAGATCCCAGATGTACCAAGAGGGTAGTACACAGGTGTACGTGTGTAGGCAGCTTAACTACGTTTTGCAAAGGTACATGTTGATATTATGAGACTTTTGTATATACCCGTGTTAGCAGGTCGTCAGGGCCGGGAGGGTGAGTGGTACTTAATCAAGGAGAACTTTCTGGAAGAATCAAATTTTATGCCAGTGTTAGAAGGCAAGGACATAATGCTCTAGAGAGTCATGGAAACATTTATAATTATTGTATTTGGTGATTTAGTTGGTATTTCTGTGGAGAACCGTTAACAATTATTAAAAAAAAATCAATTCCTGCTCTCTTGTCTATTCCTCTCACTATGGAACATATGACAGAGAGTGTCCTTGTGAAAAAGCAGCTCCATTGGAAATCTTTCCTGTTTTTGTCGTTTTTAGGTTGCAGCTTTTCCTTCTGTCTTCAAGCCTCTGACTCCATATGTTTTTCATTTCCACGCATAAGAGTGTGAACTGCTGTTGACTGCGGACTTCCAATCTAATAAGGCTTTTTGTTTTTAACCTTTTAATTTGTCTAGTGTTTCAGACTAGGAAGACCCTGGGCTTTCTAATCTGGGCTGTAGGGCAGCTGTCCTCCTATGCTGCGTGGTGGGAATGCAAGCTCGTTCTGCTTGCCATGCGACAGGCCAGTAAGTTCAGAGGCAAGATTATGGGGTGAGCAAAGTGACTCTGTTTGGAATGCCAGCAAACGGAGGGGATGATGGACTATTGTCCCAAAGAACCATCTCTCTCAGCATAAGATTTGAGCTTCTCCTATGTTAGGAAGGGGGGGAAGTGGGAGGGAGTCGGAGTCAAAAGGTGACTGACGTTTGTAGACATCTGAGAAAGGGCTTGTAACGTCTTTGTCCTTGTAGAGTTGATCTTTGCCTGCAGGAATCTGGTAGTGTCCTTCCTGTAAATCTTAAACATAGCACAGTCATTTCTGTACATACTTCCTTATCTTCTTGAGTGAGGTAGGTGGTGGGTAAAAGCAGGGTTTTTTTGCAAATCTCAGCTGTAAGCAAAATTCCTTCAACAATTAACATGCTTACATGTAGGGCGAAGCAGAAGTTTTTAAGCTATAGATCACTGCAGTAAGGGAGATAGAAACAATATGGAGTCAGATGTGCTAAGTTCCTCCCTGTTATAGGAAGAACATGGGATTTGAATCAGAAGACCTGGGTTTGAGTCCTGGCCCTTTTATCAGTCTCAGCTGTGTGACTTTCGATAAGACCTTTAACCTCTCTGAACATCTATTTCCCTGTTTGCAAAATAAGTCAAATAAGGATAGCAGTACTTTTTGCCCACAGAATTAAAGTAAGAATTAAGTTCCATCATATGCATTATATAATTTTTAAGTTCTTTTTTTTTTAACAGTGCTATAATTGTACTGGCTTTGTATGGAGACTTGGCTGCCAAGAATTTCTCCTTTAATGTCTTCTTCCATGCCTGAAATACTTTAATTGTAAACAGTTAACCACACAGAAAACAGATTTTTTCCTTAGCAGTTGCCCTATACCAGGCCTGCAAAATGTCTTCATATGTGGTTCTTCAAGATACGAACAATGGAGCTGTATGTTTTGTGGGGTTATTTCCTAAGGTCAGTGCATGATGTCAAAATTGCACAAGGAGTCGGCATTATTCTTTGAGTTTTTATTGTTATTATTATTCATTAAGTATAGTGTGTGTGCTTTGATGTCTACACATGTGACTCTCATTTAGGGAGCCATTTGTAGGAAAAGCATTTCTCTTTAAACTCTGAAATCACACTCCATGGGGTTGATACTCACACTGGGAGATGCATGTGGGAATTGAGAGCTATTAAGGAAAAATAGATTTAAGACTCTCATCTCACACTCGCTCCTGGTGCTCATTCATTGAGCACCCTTTATATTGATGTTTCTTTTTTCCCCCTTTTTTCTTTATTACTCTGCCAGCGATTACTGGATAGCAAAGCACTCCAAAACTCAATGACTTAGAAGAGCTATCATTTATTTTCATGCATGTCTCTGCAGGTTGGCTGGGGACAGACCGATCTCGGCTGGACCCAGCCGGGCAGTACTGTTTCAAGGTGCAGGTTCCTCTGGGATTGATTCCTTGTTACAGGTTAGGTTCAGGTCTGCTCCTTAGGTGTCTGTTGCAGGATGCAGGGACTGTCACGGCCATGACAGGGCACCAGAGGCACACCCAAGTGCACAAGAACATTTGAAGCCTCTTATCGCTTCGTGTCTGCTAACGTCTCTTTGGTCAAAGCAAATACTATCGCTAAGCTTAAAGACAAAGAATAGGGAAGTATACATATCTTACGTACCATGAAGCCAGAGTAGATCATATAGCCAAGGCCAATGTGAAGGGCACTGGGAAGTATAGTCCTTCTATGTTGGGGTAGGGAGGTTAAATATTTTTGGTCAGTAATCTAATCAAGTGCAAGTCTTTTGAGTCTTTATTGTTACTATTATTCATTAAGTATAGTATATATATGCTTTGATGTCTACACATGTGACTCTCATTTAGGGAGCCATTTGTCAAGTGCATAAATTGAGTTCCTGTAAGTGAAATACACAGACGTGTGTGGTGCCAGTCTACAGTATAAACAGAGGAGGTCCAATGTCCCTCCATAATGGCCATCCCGGAGTGTCCCATAAAAATGATGCTCACAGGACGATACTCCCATACAGAGTCATTTCCACTGTTAAAAAAAGATAACAAAGACTATAGGTTCTACAAGTTTGTCTTGGTTCTAGCTATAGTTCTACTTTCCCCCTCCCTTTCAGGAAAGTTTACCTCCCTGGACTTATTTTTCAAAAGCAAATCATTCTTAAACTTTGGTACTTTAGGTACAATTCGTAATTGATGGCTTGTGATAAAGCTCACACCGATGGCAGCATGTCATGACTGAGAACCGCAACTAGATTCCATCAGCCACTAACCAGTGTTTGGAGAGCTGACCACAGAGCAAAGTTCATGGAGTGTTGTAGTGACTTGGGCTTTTTTTCACTTTTTATCAGTTTTTACTTGGAAGGGAAAGCATTTTTGCATTAGTAATCAAGACATAGAGAGACCTACCATTTGATCTTTGAGTATATGGGTGTTTTAACATAATATATATGAAAAATTGCAAAAGCATGTGGCTGATGAATAAGACATAGAAGGACAAGCAGTCTAACGTGGGATGACCAAACAGGACATTCCTTTTCTCCTTCTGGGTGTATGTTAGAAGAGCCCCAGTATTTCATCAAGCAGAAAAAGTTAAAAAATAATACAATTGCAAATAGAAATTTGACTCATTAAAAAAATTTTTTTATTATTTTTTTAATGTTTTTATTTTTGAGAGAGAGAGAGAGAGAGTGAGTGTGAGTGGGGGAGGGGCAGAGAGAGAGGGAAACACAGAATCCCAAGGAGGCTCCAGGCTCTGAGCTGTCAGCACAGACCAATGTGGGGCTAGAACTCAGGAACTGTGAGATCATGACCTGAGCTGAAGTTGGACGCTTAACTGACTGAGACCCCCAGGTGCCCCTTGACTGATTTTTGTAAAACTTTGGGCTGCCACTGAGAGAGGGTATACTGATTTGAACTTTGCAGTTTGCTATGCCTTCCCTGCTTCCCAGACAATAAATAAGATTATGGTGCTGATTATCAGACAACTACTAAAGGCTACTTTACACATTTCTAGTAGGAGAGACTGCTCAAGGAAAGCAAAATGTTTTCCATTGCTAAGGAAACCTCCTGCTTCAATTGGCAGTGGATTGCAAGACCATAGCTCTACACTGTCTATATTGCAAAGGCAAGTCTCACAGTGTAGGCAGCACAAGTAGCAATTCTGAAATGTAGAGGATCGCTTGTTTTATATATAGGGTTAGTGCTACTATTTAAACTGCAAAATGCAACCAGAAGCAAGCCCAAGAATAACTGTTCAGACACTTTGGTGAGTTAACAAATCTACTTCTGGTTACACCCAAAACTCCTGGCCATGCAGTGCTTTAGACACGATGTGTGGGCAAGAACGTAGTCCCTGTGGGGTCTTGATAGGGTCAGGATACAAGCAGGGTGGTCTCCACGCAGTTCCTTTATGGAAGAAGCCCAGGCAGAAAGATAGAAGGAACACCTCGTGATTTGTACTGTTTTAACAATTCTAAACCAGACTAAGGAATTGTTCTATAGGAGGCAAATGATAATTTGATGATGATAATGATAGAATCCACTTGCTGAATACTTGCCCTACTAAGTTGAAAAGTTTGCATTCCGAAAGAGGGCAGTTTAACTCCGACGTCTATTCATCTAGACTCAGTGCACACAACTGCCTCTTATTTGAAGGGAATGGCATCTTCTTTACAGAAGACTTCCCATTCATTAATAAATGTTGAAGGAAATTGGGGCGCCTGGGTGGCTTAGTCGGTTGGGTGTCTGACTTCAGCTCAGGTCATGACCTCACGGTTTGTGAGTTCGAGCCCCACGTCGGGCTCTGTGCTGACAGCTCAGAGCTGGAGCCTGCTTCGGATTGTGTCTCCCTCTCTCTCTGCCCCTCCCCTGCTCGTGCTCTCTCTCTCTCTCTCTCTCAAAAATAGATAAACATTAAAAAAAAAATTTTTTTTAAATAATCAATGTTGAAGGAAGGAGAGAAATAGAAAATCACTTAGTCAAATGCTGCAGTAATAACTAATGCTGGCAAGATCCACCAATTAGTAGGTAAAGTTTGAAGAGAATAAGGATAATTCATAGTAACAAAGTATCTCCCCATCCCAGAGAGATTTATTAATTACAAAGAGAAAAATAGTAATTTCACAGTGGAAAAAGTGGGTAGACACTACCTCATCCAAGTGACCAAGGTTAGCATCAGCCACCGATAATAAGACACATTCGTTCCGTACTCCTTTATAGGATGCACTGAGAGGGCATCCCTCTGTGACATTCTTGCCCAGAAGGTATAGCCTCAATGTAACCATGAAAAAAAATCGGAAAGCCAAATGGAGGGGATAGTCTACAAGACAACTGACCTGTACTCTTCAAAAGGGTCAAAGTCATGAAAGAAAAGGAAAGATTTAGGAATTGTTGCAGATTGGAGTAGATTAAGGAAACATGATAACTTAATGCCATAAGGGATCCTTGATTGGATCCTGAAACACAGAAAGGACTTAGTGGGAAAAGTTTCAAAATATGAATAAGAGTTATAGTTTACTTAATAGTATTAAGACAATGGTGACTTCCTTGTGCTAGGGAAAATGTTAACATCAGGAGAAACTTGGCGAAGGGTATACAGGAACTCTCCACTATTTTTGTAAATTTTCTGTAAATTTAAATTAAATAAAGAGTTTAGAAAAATAAAGAAAATAATGGTATAGTTCATTTTTTTTTTTAAGTTTATTTATTTTTGAGACAGAGAGAGACAGAGCATGAACGGGGGAGGGTCAGAGAGAGCGGGAGACACAGAATCCGAAATAGGCTCCAGGCTCTGAGCGGTCAGCACAGAGCCTGATGCAGGGCTTGAACTCACGGACCATGAGATCATGACCTGAACTGAAGTCGGACGCTTAACTGACTGAGCCACCCAGGTGCCCCTCAGATTAAATTTTAGCACATCATCTTTTTTTTTTTTTAATTTTTTTTTTTTAACGTTTATTTATTTTTGGGACAGAGAGACAGAGCATGAACGGGGGAGGGGCAGAGAGAGCAGGAGACACAGAATCGGAAGCAGGCTCCAGGCTCTGAGCCATCAGCCCAGAGCCCGACGCGGGGCTCAAACTCACGGACCGCGAGATCGTGACCTGAGCCGAAGTCGGACGCCTAACCGACTGAGCCACCCAGGCGCCCCTGGTATAGTTTAAATTAATAAAGACTAGGGATCTTATTGTCCCAAACAAAGACTACTATCATCTTTTACTTATCCACAAATACAGATATTCCCAGAGTACTTAAAATACCTAATCTCTTGGCAATGAATTTCAAATACCACAGTTTTGTTTTTGCATTCAACTGTCAGTTGGATATGTTATTCCTTTCGATGCTGCCCTGTGGAGTTTGGGCTCTAAGAACCTTTACTGATGGTACATCTTTCACTGATGTTTTCTTTTCTTTTTTTTTTTCCTTCTGCACAGCAATTGGCATTAGTAAAGCCTTCAGTTTTAATTGACTGTGACTCCGGCCGTATCTGAGCAATGTTGGAGTCATCTTTAGAGATAATTTCCCAACCACTCGCTTTCAGGGCTCTTTAGTTAGGAGAGATGTAAAACACCCCTGCTTCTTGCACCTTCCTGTTGCTCCCTGCTAGCAGGTGCTTTACAAATAGCTTACTTGCTGAGTCCTAATGAGCCCACACGGTCACAGGCCCCTATCTTTGGACCATCCTGGGGCTATTAATCACTTACAAAAGCTCATGTGTTGTCACTGAATTCTACATCTGAAACTAATATCGCACTGTATGTTAACTAGCTGGAATTCAAATAAAAAGTTGGAAAAAAAAAATAAAAGCTCATGTGTGGGGTTTTGAGATGGTATGAAGTCCTCTACTATATATTGAATACTATTATATAACTATTTGAGTGTCTATGAATATAAAATTAAGATTTCCATTAAATTACCCAAATAACTATAAATATAAACTATAAATGCATACTTTACCAATATTAGCTAAAATCATTCAATGTTAATTATATCTAAGCATTGTATTAGCTGATTTAATCCTTGTACGATGCTTGATGTCGGTACAACTATTGTCCCCATTTGTCAACTGAGAAAACTGAAGTACAGAAAGGTTAAAGAAATTCCCCTCAGTAAGTACAGCTAGTGAGTGGTAGCAGCAGATGACAAACCCAGGTGACAGGGTTCAGAGATGGTGCTCTTGGTCCCCTGCCCCCCGGGTCATTGCCTGTATTGTGCAACACGAAAGAATAGATGAGTGCAGGCCAGACTGTGCCTGTTCAGGTGCCCGATACTGTGACACAAAGGATTCTTTTTCTACAGTGTGCCCATGCCCGCCTGTGATTCTTTCCTTCTAAAGCATCCATGCACTACGTGGCTTACATAAAGAAGCTAAAGCCTAGTGAGATGGAACAGAATTCAGGACACTGTGACAAGTGAGACTTGGCTATGGCATTGAATGCTGATGGCTGGTCTCCAATAAGGTGCTAGATAGAATTCACTTGATACACATTTATTGAGCACTTGCTGTATGCCGTTCACCGTCTGAAGTGCATAGGATGCCTCAGTGAGCAAAAGCAGACAGTGATCTCTGCCGTCATGGAGATTATATTCTAGAGGGGGCAGACAATAAATAATAACCTAAAAATAAATATATAAGTATACATTAGTAGTGGTATAGGAAATAAGAAATACTGGAGGGTAAGGAGGATATGGGGTGCTAGGCAGGGCCAGAGATGGGCTGCCGTTTTAAATAGGGTGCTCGGGCTGGTCACATTGAGAAGGCTGGAAAGTTAAAGGAGGGGGAGTTAGTGGTATAAAGTACAATCCGCAAAAACGTCCTAAGGTGGGGGTGTGCCTGACATGTTCCAGAAACATTGGGAGGCCAGGGTGGCTGGAGCTGAGTGGTAAGGGGTGAGAGAGCAGAGCTGCAGTAGGGGGTCAGATATGCAAGGTCTCAAGAGGCAGGTTTATGCTGAGTAAATGAGGAACCAGGGCAGGGTTCAGAGCAGGGAAATAACCTGGTGGGATTTTCTTTTAAAGGTAGCGCTCAGAAAAGAACACAGAGGCAGTAAGCTCATAGATATCGGCCTTAGCGATATTTTCGGAATCTGTGTCCTCAGGCAAGGGCAACAAAAGCAAAAATAAGCAAACAGAACTCTAGTCATCCCCCCCGTTTATTCCCCGGGGGATACATTTCAAGACGCCCCCCCCCGCCCCAGGGATGCTGAAACTGCACATAGACCGACCCCTATATATACTGTGTTTTTCCTATACATAGGTACCTATAAGATTTATTTATAAATTAGATTAATAGCAATATCTAATAAAAAAATAGAACAATTAAAACAATATACTGCAATAAAGGCTATGTGAATGTGCTCTCTCTCTCTCAAAATATCTTCCTGTACTGAACTCACCCTTCTTCCTGTGATGATGTGAGATGATAAAACACCTAAGTGATGATGTGAAGCGGGGCGGGGGGGGATGAAAAGCGGACACAGTGCACTTCAGGACAGTAAATTCAGTTCTCTAGGGGCAGGTAAAGTCCAGCCTGCCCATTACCATAATGAATGATAATAACCCGAATCTCTGCAATAGCACCAAATGCCACTGCGGGACCTAACGCCAGACCACAGCATCGGCAGTGACAGACGGCTCAGATAAGCCACAACGGGGAATGCCAAGTCGCTGATAGCACTCGGAGCCTCCAGGGCTGCCGAATGCTTGATAGCACACAAAGCATGGACACTAGATGGTACTTCATCCCCAGAACAAAAGTTGATCTTGTCTATTAAAGTGCTTAAACAGATTTAGGTGATCTTCCGCAGAGGCTTTCCTAGCTCTTTTTTCTCCAAATCCCCAAAGAGTGTAATTGTTCCTTCTTTCTGTTTTATTTAAGTCACCATTTTGCTCTGCGGTTGCTTCATTTACATCAGGAAAGTGGTTAAGAGCTATGAGCTCTGGAGTCACACGGTGGGGTTCAAAACCTGCTGCATTTAGAAGGTTAAACTGTGTGCCAGTTTCGTCATCTGTGAAGTGGGAATGATAGCACCTGTTGCATGGGAGTATCATAAGGATCCAATCAATTAAACAAAGTAATTTACTGAGTTAAATCACTCAGACTCTGTGTGACACACAAGGGCTCAAAAAGTGTCTGTTATAATTATTCTTTATTTTTTATGAAGCTACCCCTGTACAATTTCAGTATTCTTTCCTGTCTTCTTCATATTGTTTCCTCCTCTAGGAATCTCTTTGGTTTTTTTTTTAATGTTTTTGTTTATTTTTGAAAGAGAGAGAGATAAAATATGAGCGGGGGAGAGGCAGAGAGAGAGGGAGACACAGAATCCAAAGCAGGCTCCATGCTCTGAGCTGTCAGCACAGAGCCTGACACAGGACTCAAATTCACAAGCTGTGAAATCATGCCCTGAGCTGAAGTCGGAGGCTTAACGGACTGAGCCACCCAGGTGCCCCTCTAGGAATCTCTTTGAATGTTATACTTTAAGCTACTAAAAAGAAAAAAAAAATGTGTCTTTTTATTTCTAATGCTTTAAGGTACATATTTGGGCCATTATCATCTACCGTCTGGCCTGAATTTGCAGGTAATTTTCAAGCATAACACAAGGTTGCAAATGTAGTGGCATTGACCTTCCTTAAGATCTCGATCTTGTAGGCATTTTATCTGACATGTCACCATTTAAAACAATGTGGTCAATAAAGCCTTTTCTTCTCACAGAGATCTGTTCACGAGAGCCGAAGAGTGATCGGCCCAGGGCGGTACTGTCTTGTGCCAAAAAGCCTTGTGCTGGGGCCAGCACTGGGGACACTGCTTCCAGAGGTGGGCCAGATGTGGGATCAGCAGCTCCCCTTGCTTAGTCTCTGACCGGGCTCCACCTTCTTTCTCTTTCCCACTTGGGAGGATGGATTGGTTACTAATGACACTTGTATGCAGCAGCCACCTGTCTTGGTGTGTGGGTGTGGGTGTGTATTTTGTTTTAATGGAAGCAAGAATGGAAGTGAATACAAATAAATACAAAACATTGTAACATGCTTACTCTCCCTTCCCTACAGAGATCTTTATCAAATCGCATATGTGGAGCAAAGTTGGTAAGCTTAGAACTGCAAATGCTGAGAAAGTAAAGGAATGCAAAACAGGCTGAAAAACGCAAGGGATGACTAGTGAGGGTCTTGGGCAGTGGACACACTGAGCAGGCGAGAGTATACTTTCTTAACTGAGGAAAAAGAAGCACAGAGGGAAAATGAGAAAAGGGTGGGAGCTATATGTACTGGTTATTTGACAAGGCAGTTTGTGCAGGGGTTAGAAGTGAGGGTTGAGGCCGGGCGGGGTGTGTGTGTCCAGAATCAGATTGCCTCCGTTCACATTCAGGCTCCTTTCTTGCCAAGCGTGTAACTGTGGCCACTTAACGTTCTCAGAACCTCAGTTTTCTCATTTATCAAATGTTGTCCACAAGGTTGTTGCAGTGACTAAATGCAACAATCACTATATAGTTACGAGCACTGGTTCTGCAGTCAGTCTGTTTTGGTTCAGATCTTGGCTCTGTCCCACGCTCGCCAGCTGTGTGATTTTGGAAGAGTTGTTCAACCTCTCTGTGCATCAGGTTCTTATCTATAAAATAGGGGTGTAACACCGAATGACCGGATATCCTATGGGATCAACCAGAACATATCCAGCATTGAATACATGTTAGATGTTGCGCTTCTGCCTTGATTTTGTAAGGCCTCAGCATGACATCTGACTCTGTCAACATTCTGTTATTATTATTATTATTATTAATGATTAAGATGCTTATTTTCCTCTTATAAAAGTAATACATGCTCTTTAGAGAAAATTCAAATATATGGGAAAATAGAAAAATTCATTACTTTGAGCCAACTACAATGAATTTCTGCTGAATTTTTTCCCAGGGTTTTGCTCTGCCTAATTTTGTATTGTGTATACATTCATTTTGTAGACTGCCTTGTTTACATAGTGTCATAACAGAAGCATTTCTCCATGTCATTAGAAGCACTTTGCAAGCATCATTTTAATGATAGACTACCAATTATATATATATATATATATATATATATAATATATGTATATTATATGTTACTGTAATTTACTTAAACATTCTGAATTAATGTTGTTTTTAAGTTTTCAGTATTATAAATATGTTGATATAAACATGTGTATGCATAAACCTTTTTTTCCATAACAGAGATTATTTCTTGGGATAGAGTGTGAGAAGTACAAATATCAAGGCATGTTAGTATATATTTAAAAGTTCGTGGGGCTCCTGGGTGGCTCATTTGGTTGGGCATCCAGCTCCTGGTTTTGGCTCAGGTCAGGATCTCCCGGTTCGTGAGATTGAGCCCCAAGTCTGCCTCTGTGCTGACAGTGCGGGGCCTCCTTGGGATTCCCTCTCTGTCTCTCTCTGTTCTAACTCTACTGGCATGCTCTCTCTTTCTCCCTCTCTCTCTTTCTCTCTCAAAATAAAAAAAAATTAAACATTAAAAAAAAAGTTCTCATACATTGCCCAGTTAATTTCCAAACAAGTTACACCAAGTAAAACTACAGTCAAAATGTATACAAAGGCATCCTTTGAAAAACCGGGTGGTATCATTTTAAAAAATTTGTTTCAGTTTATAGGTAAGCAGTGGCTCTCGTTTTGCAATAAGGTGTCCCTTCTTTTATTTGTTTATTTTTTTAATGTTTATTTTTGACAGAAACAGAGACAGAATGTGAGTGGGTTAGGGGCAGAGAGAGAGGGAGACACAGAAACAGAAGCAGGCTCCAGGCTCTGAGCTGTTAGTACAGAGCCTGACGTGGGGCTCGAACTCACAAGCTGTGAGATCATGACCTGAGCCGAAGTCGGACGCTCAACCGACTGAGCCACCCAGTCGCCCCAGGTGTCCCTTCTTTTAATTACTCATGAGTTTTGAATATTCTTCTGGGTGTGTATTTAAAGTTTATCTTTTTTAATAACTTGTCAGTTTTTCTCTACGAACCATAAAATGTTGCTGTTGTATTTTGTATGAGTTCTTTATATACTAAATGATATGAATCTTTTTTTCTGTCTATAAATATTTATCCTAGGCTGTATTTTAACTTTGATTGTTGTTTTGACAGGAAGAAATGCTTAAAATTTTTTTAGTTTTATAATCTGTTTATTTTGTGTATGATTTCTTCTATTAACAAAAATTTATAAGTAAATATGCTGGGGTGAGTGGGGGTGAATGGGGAGAATCTTCTTGTTTTATGGCTTTACACATGTAAATTTCTCTAATTCTTTAATCCATCTGGAGTTAAAGTTATGTTGGTATGTGGCATGAATTAAGGCCAGAAATTGATTTTCTCTTCTAATTTGCTAACCAACTGTCCTAATGTCATCTGTTGAATAATTCTTCCATTCCCCATTGATCCAAGATGCCTTTCTTATCATAAATTAAGTTTTTATACATTCTAGGGCTATCTGTTCTGTTCTATTGATTTGCTTGTCCATTTCTACGCCAATACCATGGTGTTTTAATTATAGTTGAAGGGTGTTTTAAGTCCACTATTTCAAGAGAGAGCCCAGCAGAGCCAGAACAATTATGTGAATGGGAGAATAGGGGCAGTAGATAGTTACACATGCCTGATAGTTTTGCTCTCCTCGCCCATCTTTGGGCCTTGAACAGAGTGATTGGTATTTGTTGAAGGGAGACATATCCAGGGATGTAGATGGGATGCGGAAGCCTCGCAGGTGCTGGCGCCCCTGGACAGAGCCTAGATGGGTACCACTGTCACCTGCTTCTGGGTTCCACATGAATACCCATTTCTCCACTAAATGACAGCGTCTTTCTTCACATCTTGGTAGAATGCTGTTACTCATCCATAAAGATGATCTGTTGACTAGTTGACTATAGCAGACCTGTTGACTATAAAGGAGCCATGTCTCTAGTTCTGGTCAATGAAGGTAAGTGGGAGTGACATGTGTCACTACCAGGAAGAGGTTTGAAGAGCCAGCACATGTTTCGCTAGGCTCCAGATAGAGGCTACTCCATTAGCCTGGGCCCCACCATGGGGATGGCATGGAGCAGAGTTGCAGTCAACCTTCAGTGATTTTGTAGAACGAATGGTAAAGCAATCCCACTGTTGGAAGCCACTGTGTTTTGGAGGTCATTTGTTACAACAGCATGACCTAGCCTAGCCTGACTGATTGCAGGAATCAAAATATTTAAAAACATTTTAATGTTTTATTTATTTTTGAGAGAGAGAGTGTGCGAGCAGGGGAGGGGCAAAGAGAGAGGTGGGGAACAGAGGATCCAAGCAGGCTCTGCACTGACCGCAGCAAGCCCGACGTGGGGCTTGAACTCAGGAACCGTGAGATCATGACCCGAACCGAAATCAGATGGTCAACTGACTGAGACACCCAGGTGCCCAGGAGTCAAAATATTTAACAATTGGGATGATATGCACATTGACTAATCAAAATGGATGCCAGCCAGGAGGACACCATGGAGGTGCATCCAGCATGACTGTTAGCCTTGTACTTCACTTAAGTCTTGTTGCCCCATCTCTTAAAGGTGACTTTGCATATCTCAGATCTCATTTACTGGTATTGATTTTCTAACTTAGATTTTATAGTCTTTAGTGATCCTAGCCCTTCTTCTCTATTACCTATGGCATGATTTGCTGTGTTGGACAGTAGACAACTCTTCATATTTTATTGCTTCAGTTCGGTTTAGCTTTTCTTCTTATTGATATCATAAGTCCTGATAGGCATGGCCAATGTTTATGCAACTTCAGGGTCTTCACAGGTTATAGCACCATACTGGACCTTCATTCATTCCACAAATATGTACTAACAGCATCTTATGTTTCCAAAGTCTATCTGTGAGATGCTCCTATTACATTTTCTTAATTGACCATAAAAGCTTATTGTACCTGATGGAACAGAGCTGCACAAGTAATGTGGGACTAGGAGCTTTAGAGAAGAGGAAGGGTATTAGCGCCATCCCCCACAAGAGGGAATGCTATAAGCCTAGTGATTGAAAGGCTTGGCTTCCAGACTCCAGCTGACTTAGACCTCTAGCGGTCACTTACGAAGTATGTGGTTAGGGCAAGTTATTTGATCTCTCTCAGCTTCACTTTTCCCATCTGTAAAATGGGGATCTTTGTGAAGATTAGATGAGAAAATATGTGTAAGGTATTTAAGCACAGAATCTGGTCCTTAAAAACCAGAAGTTTTTGTTTTTGTTTTTGTTTTATGATTAGTTTAGCCCAGATGTCTTTGGAGGCCCTCCTGTTCCTCGGTTGGTTGGTTGGTTGGTTGGTTGTTTGGTGAGTTACATTTGGCACTAAAACTCCATGTATCTCTCCTCAAGGCTCTGGAGTTGTCCTCCATTCATGGTCTATCTCCCTCATCTTGGAATAACTACTTAACCACTCAGATCCCTCACTCCTAAGATAGGAAAATAGTAGTGCCTAATTCGCAGGGTTGTTGCGAGGACTGATGATTAATACATCCACTGCTTCTGGAACTGTGCCTGACATATAATAAGCAATCAAAAAACTTCCTCTATTGTTATTGTCCACTTCCACCTTTTTGTAAGTTTGGCAATTTTTGTTAAAGATTTGACCTCTTCTCCACCTTGCAGGCTCAGTTCCATTACATTCTCCTGCCTTCCAAAGCCCATGTTCCCACATGCCCCTTACTACCCCTGTGAAGCTCCTTGAGACATGAGGTCCAGTTCAGCTGCTCCCACTATTTCTTTCTCTCTCTCTCTTTTTATTTTTTTTTTAACTTTCAGAAAAGCACTTTTCTTTCTCTACGATTGATTCACGAAGGAAGGATTAAGAGGGCGTAGGGTATATTTTTCATTGACATTTCTAGAACAATTTTTGAAAAAAGGTTACTCTCTATACTTTGTATACATATCTATACTACAATTGCATGTTCTCATTCTAGTTTTTAAAAAGCATAGAAAATAATAACTCATCTTTAATTTGAAATACCCTACCAATGAGTAAATGTAAGTATTTTTTTCTTTTTTCCAGCTATATTGAAGTAAAAGGAACAAGACTTGTAAATGTATTCAAGGTATACAGCAATAATGTTGATACAAATGCACATTGTGAAATGATTAACACAATTAAGCCAATTAACAAGACCATTATATCTTATAGTTATTTTCTGTGTGTGTGTGTGTGTGTGTGTGTGTGTGTTGAGAACACTTAAGATTTACTCAGCAAATTTTACTTACACAATACAGTGTTGGTTTTTAAAAAAAATTTTTTTAACATATATTTGTTTTTGAGGAAGAGAGAGAGTGAAAGAGGGAGAGAGAGAGAGAGAGAGCGTGAGCGGGGTAGGGGCAGAAACAGGGAGACAGAGGATCCGAAGCAGGTTCCACACTCTGAGCGCAAAGCCCAATGCAGGGCTTGAACCCCTGTCCATAAGATCATGACCTGAGCTGAAATCAAGAGTCGGCCCTTAACCGACCCACCCAGGCACCACCACAATCCAGTGTTGTTAACTGTACCTTAGATTTCCAGGCCTATGGAATCACCACGCTGTACATTAGATCTCCTGAACTTATATCTCTTGCAAAACTGAAGCTTTGTACTCCTTGGTCAGCATCTCCCCATTTCCCCTTTCCCCATGCCTGGCAACCGCCATTCTGCTCTATAATTATATGAATTTTGACTGTTTTAGATTCCACATAAGTGAGATGATGCAGTATTTTTGTTTCTGCATCTGGCTTATTTTACTTAGCTTAATGTCCTTCAAATTTATGTGTTGTCACAGTGAGAAGATTTCCCTTTATAAAGGCTGAGTAATATTCCATTGTGTGTGTAGGTGTAATTAATCATACTTTTTAATGTATTCATACATTGGTGGACATTGAGGTTGTTTCCAAATCTTGCCTATTGTCAATAATGCTGCAATGAGCATAAGAGTGTAAATGTCTATTCTGTTTTCATTTCGTTTGGATATATACCCAGAAGTGGGATTCCTACATCATGTGGTATATCTATTTTTATTTTTTGTAAATAATTTATTTATTTTTTAATTTGCATCCAAATTGGTTAGCGTATAGTGCAACAATGATTTCAGGAGTAGATTCCTTAATGCCCCTTATCCATTTAGCCCATCTCCTCTCCCACAACCCCTCCAGTAATCCTCTGTTCTCCATATTTAAGAGTCTCTTATGTTTTGTCCCCCTCCTTGTTTTTATATTATTTTTGTTTCCCTTCCCTTATGTTCATCTGTTTTCTATCTTAAAGTCCTCATATGAGTGAAGTCATATGATATTTGTCTTTCTCTGACTAATTTCGCTTAGCATAATACCCTCTAGTTCCATCCATGTAGTTGGAAATGGCAAGATTTCATTCTTTTTGATTGCAGAGTAATACTCCATTGTGTGTGTGTGTGTGTGTGTGTGTGTGTGTGTGTGTGTATACACACACACACACCACATCATCTTTATGCATTCATCCATCGATGGACATTTGGGCTCTTTCCATACTTTGGCTATTGTTGATAGTGCTGCTATAAACATTGGGGTGCGTGTGCCCCTTCAAAACAGCATACCTGTATCCCTTGGATAAATACCTCATAGTGCAATTGCTGGGTCATAGGGTAGTTCTATTTTTAGTTTTTTTGAGGCACCTCCATACTGTTTTCCAGAGTGGCTGCACCAGTTTGCACTCCCAACCACTATTTCTCTATTGAGGAATAACTTGCTAGGTTAGTTTGTCCCTAACCCTGAATCTGGGGAAATAAAAATTTTTCCATTTTCTTATGTTACCTTTTAGGATGTTACTAAGAAAGGGCAGAGGACAAGGGAAGACTTGCTGTTTGGGTGCAAAAGCAGAATAAGCAAGATATGCAATTGATAGGATTTTGCCAGCAGCCCCTGCCCCTGTAGTAAATCTGTTGCCATCACCATTCTGATGGCTGTTTCATCACATGATCCTGCGAGTGATTGCAAATATCCCTTTTGGAGCCAAAGAGGTCTGGGGTCACATTCTGGCTATTCTTCCTTCTATGGTCTTGAATGTGTCAGTAATCAACTGTTCTCAGTTTCCTCCTTTTAAAAATGGGTATAACAACACCTACCTTGCAGAGCTGTCAAAAAAACAAGCTTCATAATGTTGGGCCGTTTATATGCCGCCAGGAGTTGCAGAATTCTGGAATCCACCTGGGGATCACCTTGTTAATCTTGAGTGGTTGAGGGTGCAGTGGCCTGGGGGCAGAAATTCCATCCTCTGTCCGGTCCTCTTGCCCAGCCTGGGGGTCTGTGTCTGCCGAGAGACAGGAAATCTTTTTCCTATTTGCCCAAACTGTCCTATGGAGTTGGGTCAGTGGTGGAAGGGACCCTCCTTATAAAGTGCTGAAGAGTGTCAGGCTTAGAGACAGTGGTTCCTAAATTACAGCTATTACCGTCTTTCACATGCCCAAACTATGAACCTACAGTCTTTAACGTTTCCAGCATTGTGGGATAAGGTATACAGTTGGTTCCTTTTCCATTTTTAAATGACTGTTAATCTCTGTTCTCTGTAGGACAAGATATTTTAAACCTTTTGTGATCGTGTACATGCTTATGTAGCTCATTGTTCATTAAGCTTCATGTTCTGCTAACCCAGTGACTTCACCAGGAAGGAGCCTGGTGAAGGTTTGGCAAAATGCTTTTTGCTGCCATCCTGAAAATTGCAGAGGCCAGATTGTAGCCCGGCACAAGGGAAAGGAGGAAACCTCTTCCTAAGGCAGGTGTAGCCTAGACACCCTTCACCAGATGTACGGCCATCTGGTATGGAGCCCGTGCTGGCAGGAGGAGACAGGAAAGAAACCTGATCCTGAGAGTATGAGGAAGAGCGATGAATTACAGGGCTGCGCAGTCACCACAAGTGGGCAATGACGGATGATACCAGCTTTTTGTTGTTGATTTGCAGGACCTGAGACAGTCTTGCTCCAGGAGGGAGAGAGCCTTGCCTAGTGAAAGGGGTCCTGCCTGAGAGAAAAGGGTCTCCTGCTGGGATTATGATGAAAAGGAAGGATCCACATTTTTTTCCTCAGTAATTTTAGTTTTTGGATTAATTTTAGATTTCTAGAAGAATTGTGGCAAGAGTATAGGGTTTCCATACATCTGTCACTCGGCTTTTCCCAACGTTAATATCTTACATTGCCATGGTACATTTATCAAAACTAGGATTTTTAAAAAATTTAAAAAATTTAAAATTTTAAATTTAAAAATAAAAATTTAAATTTAAAAATAAAAAATTTAAAAAATTTAAAAAATAAGCATTTTTAAATGCTTATTTATTTTTGAGAGAGACAGGGACAGAGCTTGGGTGGGGGAGAGGCAGAGAGAGAGAGGGAGACACAGAATCTGAAGCAGGTTCCAGGCTCTGAGCTGTCAGCACAAAGCCTGACGTGGGGCTCGAACTCACAGACTGTGAGATCATGACCTGAGCCGAAGTCGGACACCCAACCAACTGAGCCACCCAGGGGACCCTATCAAAACTGGGATATTAACATTAGCACAATGTAGCACAATGCTATTAACTAAAGTACAGTCTTAATTCAAATTTTATCAGCTTTTCCAGTCTTTTTTTCTATTCCAGAATCTAATCGAGGATACCACATTGCATTGCATTTTGTTGTATCTCCTTAGTCTCATTCAATCTGTGACAGATTCATTGTCTTTCATGACCTTGACACTTTTGAAGACTATTGGTCAGTTATTTTGGAAACTGTCATCTTGATTGGGGTTTGTCGAATATTTTCTGATGATTAGACTGGGGCTGTGCATTTGGGGCAGGAATACCAGAGGGTTGCATTATCCTTCACATCCAGTCAAGTCAGGGGACAAATGATACCAACATGTCTTCTCACTGGTGATGTTAACCTGGATCACTTGGTGAAAATGGTGTCTGCTATCTTTCTCCATTGTAAAGCTGCCATTTCTCCCTTTCACATTCCATTTATTAGACGTAAACCACTAAATCCGGCCCACGCTCAAGGGAGGGAAGTTAAGCTCCACCTTCCGGAGGAAGAATCTCAAAGCATTTGTGGACACACGTGAAAACCACCACAGTGATTAGTAACTATTCTTTGAGGCTGTGCAAATGTCCTCTTTATCAAAGCTTCCCCATTAAAGTTTGCATTCACTCATGGATTTCGCTGGCAGCAACTGTCGCTAATGGTGGTGTTCTCGTGGTGATTCTCTTTCTCCTCATAAAGACCCTCATTGTAGTCACAAGAACCCAAAATGTCATCCATCTAGCAGTGAGCCAGAAGAATTACGAAGGCTGTCTTCTGTGAGAATAGGCCATTTTCCTGAGGTCATCCAAGAGAACTTTATAAGAAGCTGGTTATAGACATCATGATCCCTAGCCCTTACAAGGATCTCCTATATGGTTGCGGCCTCAGGCTCATAAGATAAGGAGAATTAATATTAGGAGTAAATATTACTTTGGCCCTTCCCCAGTGTTCCTTCTTTGGAAAGGTGATCTAGTTTTCTGCAGCAGCCCCTGACCCCCAGGGGTCACATTCCCTTTAGTCCTCAGACTGGAGCCTAAGCTAAACCTCAGCGGGTCTCTGGCCTGGAGAAAATGGACTCTGGTCTCGAGCAAGACAGGGGTCTAGTGTTGGAGAGAAGACCCACTCCTGCCCCCACGGTTTCTTCTTTTCTGGCTGTCCTGTGGTACCTTGAGCACCTGAAAGAGCAGATCCAGGTGTATGGCTATTTGGGGATGTTAGCCCCGTTTGATAGAAGGCTGAACTAAGGTCATGGCAGGAGTGCTAGCAGGAAGATAGGGATTTATTCAGGCAAACATTTAGTCAATCAGACAGCAGATATTTGCGGAATGCTTATTGTGTTCCAGAGACTATCACAGGTGTCAAGAATAAAGGGTGAATGCAAAAGTCCTTGTGCTCAGAGAGTTTATATCCTGTGGTCTCCTGGGGCAGCATCAGGGCTGTATTTGGAACATAAGAGAAGGGGAGCAGTTAAAGGTACGGCAGGTTTCTGAGCTATGGAGAACAATGAGAGAGATTGGGAGGTTGGAGATGATGGTTTCATTTTGGAACATTTGGAGTTTGGGATGTTTGTGAGCCATCAAGGCTGAGATGCTCACTTAGATATGCCTACTTAGATATGAAAAGATACACATGGCAGAAGCCTGGGGACACTGTGGGAATGGATGAGATCTCATTCCCAAGAGTGGGACTCAGGGTGGGGCTCAGCCAAGGGCAGGTGCCCATCAGGACCACCCGGGGAACTTCTCCAAACTCCGTGAAAAAGTGTTCTTGACCCAGATAGTTAGAGATTTTGAAATATCTTGTAGAGGCAGTCTCCCTAAACCAGAGATGTCCTCTTAGGGGAGTTCGATGTATGTTAAGGCAACAAAAAGGGTTGAGAGTCACTGGTACAACCTGGGAAGGGGCCTGGGTCAAATTGAAGGCTGCTACAATTTCATGAGATTTGAGAGTAGAGATTCAATAAATCAAGGTCTTAGTGTCAGCTCTTCAGTAGCTGCTATGACCTCACGCAAGACACTTAGCTTCTCTGAGTTTTAATTTCTCCACAATTAAAACCAGAGGTTCGGCCACACCAGTGGTTCTCACGCTGTGGTTTAGGAACCCCCCAGCACCAGCATCTCCTGAGAGCATGTTAGAAGTGCAAATCCTCGGACCCCATCCCTGATCTACTGACTCTAGGCAGGGCCGCCCATCAGTTAGTACAGCCTTTCAGGTGATTCTGACGCTCCCCAAAGTTTGGGAACCACTGGATTAGACAAATTTGAAAATCCCTTCCAGCTTAGAAGCTTCTCTACTGCATTCTTGTTCACATGCTTTTGTCAAGTTTAATAGCCTCTGGTGCTTCTTTGTCAGCTCCCCCCCCCCAACCATGTAAAATGATCTTAACATTGAATCATCGTTAAAGATGAATCATCGTTAAACAGTTTAAATTATTTCTGCTTGGGGCCAGGAGGATGTGTGTGTGCGTATGCATGTGTGTGCACATGTGTGCATGCGTGTGTGGGGCAACAGGAGGCAGGTGAGTGCAGACTTAGGGCCGTCCTGCTTGCTTTCTTCGATGACGCAGTGAAAAGTAAGCTATGTAAGCGAAAACCAAAGATCGCAATGCACGAACTCCCGCATTGAGGGGCACTCAAAAGCTGTGTTTTGCCTTAACCTTCCCTGACACAGCTGGAGTTCGGGGTATAGGTGGGCCTAGAAATAGGTCGAATAATCGCTACTCTACTAAGTGCCAGCTCCGTGTGTTATCACTCTTCCCAGTAGTTCCCTCATTTCTGGCATCTGTGTTCCCTTGGGTTTGTTGCTGATTCTTAACAGGAGCTGCTGCTCGAGGTTCTCGGCCCAGCTCTCCTTCTGTCAGAAGTCACCGGCTGGGCAGGAAGAGTCCTCTGCGAGGTCCCCTCACAATCCAGCTGAGCCCAGTTTATGAAACAGCGTGATGCTCAGAGGCAGGCCTGCCCCTGACACCAGTGAACCAAGCTCAGAATTCACACGGACGCTCATATACCGTTTGTGTAAAAACTTACTTAAGCCAGTAAACTCTTGGATACAATATTTTCTCCCCTTCCATCCCGACAGATACACTTTTATAGTGATCGGGAAGACCACATTCAAATTTAGATTCCTCAGACTGCTTGAATTTCCACTTTGAAAAGAGGCAATGCGGAGAGAACTGGCCTCTAACCCTTGGTCTGGTGCACCTCTCGCTCTGTCCTTCTCCGAAGGGGGCCCCCATGCACATGGGCAGACACCCGGCCAACCCTGGCCCTGTCCACCTATTGTGGCAAATGGCAATCCATTCGCCGTCCCTGTTGCCTGAGGGTGTGCACATCAGCAGCTCGGTCCGCCCTCAGAAGGAAAGACCAGGGGAGAAGTCAGTGAGGACCAGGAAACAGGCGTCTGGGTGGAGAATCCAGGGCTTAGGCGCTTGGGGAGTCGTCTACACATGGGGTCCTGGACTCTCATAGGCATGTAGCCTGGAATACCACACTCCAGCCAAGGAGTGTTGAATGGCAAAAGGAGGACCCATACTGGGGCTTCTAAAGGAGGACTCCTGTTTGTGTGGGTCTGAAAGGGCAGCCAGGAACTGTTTGATCCTGTCCCCTCTCGCTTTGGTATTCTGCAGATACGCCCCGCTGTGGTATAAGGGACATATCATACAATGCCAGAGTATGAGAGACATTAGAAATCACCTAATCAGGGGCGCCTGGGTGGCTCAGTCAGTTGAGTGTCCGACTTCGGCTCAGGTCATGAGCTCACGGTTCGTGGGTTCGAGCCCTGCGCTAGGCTCTGTGCTGACAGCTCAGATCCTGGAACCTGCTTCAGATCCTGTGTATCCCTCTTCTCTCTGCCCCTCCTCCACTTGTGCACTCTCTCTCTCTCTCTCTCTCAAATAAATAAATAAACATTTAAAAAATTAAAAAAAAAAAAAAACAAAAAGAAATAATCTGATCAAGCCCATTGGTTAACACGTGAGAAAATCAAGGTGGTCTGGAGTGGCGAGTTGGGTTCTGGCCTGGTGGATTGACGCTCTGGAGTTGTGGATTACATTCTGAAATTACACCCCGGAAGGGTGAATTTCATTTGGGAATTACATTGTGCGGAATAGTGGATTAATATTCTGGAATGTTGTGCGGCGATGGTGGATTTCAAAGAGAAACATGACTGTGATGTGAACAGAACTGCCCCACATTGAGAAGCTGGCAGGGCTTTGGAAAACACTTCATGCTGCTCCTCAGAGTCTGAGAATTTCTTGAATCCCCGGGTAACTAGAACAAACACTGTTCTGTCTTAAACCCACATTTTTACGGCTGCCTCGAAGGCATCACCTCGGAGAAGGCTCTAGTGACAGATTGTGGTTACATATTCCTCGTGCTGCTTTAGTAATAATAGTTGGAGCAAGCTTCAAAAAGATGGAAATAAGGGTTTTTTTTTTTTCCCCCTGTTCAGAATTTCCTGATTATTTTTAGTTAGTCTGGGCACTTTCCATTGCATCAGTGAATATAACTTGGTTCATTCCATGAAAATCAAATAACTAAAAAGCTAGCAATGTATTTCTGTCACAGATGATATTTTTGTTTGCGTTTTGAAGTGTTTTTATGAATTGTATTACAAAACTAATTGAATCAGAGATGAATTTTGCTCAGGAAGTTGAAGTATTTTATGAAATAGAATTACCATGAGAAATTGACCTAATTATTCAGAAGTTTCTAATGCAAAAACCTAATACAGAATTGAAAGCCCTCCAAAGAAGAAAGCCCAAGAATACAGCTCCCTTGTGGCAACGTAACACAGTTTTTATTTATCTCTTAAGAACTTTAGCTTTTAGCTTACAAGAACACAGCTTCAGGATACATTGTATAAATGCATTATCCTAGTTTTCAAGGCTACAGTTCTTCAAAACTGGTTTTCTCTTGTGTAATGTATTTTTTCCGTCATTCTAACCATTGTTGGCTAAATAGGAGTGTGATTTTTGTATGCAACTGCTTAAGTCTTTAGTCCACATGTACGTGGCCTACTATTTTTTTTTTTTTTAAATAATGAGGACATGCTAGTATGTTTTTAAATCATAATAGATAAAATCGCAGAAAACCTCAGTGTTGTAACCCTTCTCAAAACTTTCTGCTTTATTAGGTGTTTTTGGAGAGTGTAGCTCGGGCTTGCCCCGTTCAGAGATTGGACTTTCTCCTGATGACTCAGAGATTGTAGAGATGGAAGGAAAGTCTCTTTAGTTTCGCTCACTTAGCTGGAAGAGATTTAGAGAGGATACTTTGATTGGCTCTCATCCCAGTTAGGGCCATAGTCCACTCTCTCCTTATCTCTGAAGCTGATGCCAGGCCTTGTGTCAAGATTTCCCCATGGTTTCTCCGACCTTTCCAGAACCACCCTGCCCTGCCTGGAATCTATCTCCATAGCAAAGGCGGTTCTACTAGGTGGCTTTCTTGGGCTTTTAACCTGCCCCCTCCATGTATACCCCAGTAATCTACATTCTCAAACAATGTGCTTGCTCTGCAAATTCAGCTTCAGCCAGCCCCCAGCTGGAGATCCGCCCTACCCTACCCTGGAGGACACTTCAAACAAACACACAAGGAAAAAAAAAAAGCTGTGCTCACAATGCAAATGTGTCTCTGGTGCTTCCTTCCAGCAGCTGGCCATTCATATGTGCCTCCTACACACAGAGTTTAGAGCCACCAGCCTGACTCCGACACCCTTAATGTTGCATTCCACTGCTTTGCAGAAAACAAGTTTCATTTAGTTATGAACACATACTCTTCAGAGGAGAGTAAATGCAGAGAGAAGGAAACTGTATCCCCTAGGATCTGGAAAGACCAGAAAACCACCAGGGGAGTCTGGACAAATGGCAAATATGTTCCACTGCACGCACCTCCCTGAACAGCAGCTGGTGCTGTTGCTTCCAGGCACTGAGTTGAGGAGGATTCTGAGGCCTGCACGAATAGGAGAGAATTGATACCTTGTGATTAATTTGATGTTGAAGGTGACTTCCAGGCTTGGAATCGTGGGAATTGTGGTAGATGGTAATGCCACCTAGCAGGACAAGGATTACTGATGCAGCTGAGGTTAAAGAGAAAGGTGACGAACTCAGTTTTGACATGTGAAGTTTGAGAAGCCCATGTGACACCTGGGTCCACTTGGCAGTTAGGGACATAGACCTGCCCTTCTGGAAGAGGTGGCTGGGCTGGAGAAATAGACTGGGGAGCCACCAGCATCTATGTAGGGGTGAGTGGTGGGGATGGGAGCCCCCAGGAGCAGGGCACCTAGTGGGGGTCGAGAAGAAGAGGTTGTGCAGAATCGCCAAGAAAAAGTCGAGGAGGAAGAACAATTCTACCTCGTTACTCACTGTCTCTGCCTCCTGCCCCATTGATAAGATTTTATGTCAACCCCGTTCAGACTTCAGTTTCTTCATCTGGAAAATGGGAATAATTTCTCTCTCCTGTGTCCCATACTGTCATGCGGATCACTTGCTTTCTGGTGATGTTGGGTCGAACAAACGTATTTACTACTGGTCCTTCCCAAATTCCACTCAAATGATTGTAATTTGGGGCAAAGAACAGGACAAAAGGGAATAGGCAGAAGATGGCAGTGAGACATTTTGGAAACTGACATGCACACGGGCCAATGGCAATGGATTTAGAAACCAAAGAATGACGATTGCCAGGACAGCAGTGAGGGGAGATTCAGAAGCTGACTACTATTTGAGGAATGCTTTCAAGTTTACAGGGGTTTTCTCCTGTATCTCTCTTTATCTTTCCTCAGATAGATCTCTCTTTCATTTTCAAGAAACCAACCTTCAAGGGGGAAAGATGGTGGTACATTGTATGGATAAACCACAGTCTATCCATTCTCTTACTGCTGGACAGTTACGTTGTTTCCAGTAAAAATAAAGAAATGTATAGACAAAAGGAAAGTATGCAAACCTACATGGGGATAAGACACAGAACACCAAAGGGTTGTTCCCTCTGGAAGAGAAGAAGGAAAAGGAAAGGAATAGAGAATGGAGATTTAGCTGTATTTTATTCCTTGTCCCCACGTTTATTTATTTATTTTTTTAGCTTTATTAAGATATAAGTGACATATAACGTTGTGTAAGTTTAAGGTGTACAATGTGATAATTTGACATACGCAGTTGATTTACTTGTTGAGAAATGATTACCTCAGTGAGGCTAGCTGATGCATTTATTACGTCGGTAAGAACTTTTCACATTTATTCTCCCAGCAGCTTTCCAACATTGTAAACTGTCATCACCATGCTGTACGTTAGATCCCCAGAACTTACTTATCTTATAACTGAAAGCTTGTATACTTGGGCCACCATTACCCATTCTCCTCCCCACCCACCCCCAATCTACTCTGTTTCTAGGAGTTTGACTTTTTTTTTTAGATCCCACATACAAATGAAATAAAATAGGATTCACTTTTTCTCTGACTTATTTCACTTAGCACAGTGACCTTCAGGTTCATCTGTGTTGTCACGAATGGAAAGATTTCCTTCTTTTGTAGGGCTCAGTAGTACTTTGCTGATCAGTGGTGGTGTGTGTGTGTGTATATAAAACAACATCTTTACCCATTTATCCATCAATAGACATGAGTTGTTTCCCTGCCTTGGCTATTATAAATAATGCTTGAAATGAACACAGGGGTGCAGATATCTCTTTGAGATCCTGTTTTCATTTCCTTCAGATACCCAGTCATGGTAGTTCTATTTTTAGTTCTTTGAGGAACCTCCATGTAGATTTACATAGTGGCTGTGCCAATTTAAACTTATTTTTTCATGTTTATTTATTTATTGAGAGAGAGAGAGAGAGAGAGAGAGAGAGAGAGAGAGAGATCATGCACGCAAACAGGGGAGGAGCAGAGAGAGACAGGGAGAGAATCCCAAGTAGCTGTTAGTGCAGAGCCCGATATGGGGCGGAAGCTCATGAACTGTGAGATTGTGACCTGAGCTGAAATCAAGAGTCCAATGCTTAACTGACTGAGCCACCCAGGCACCCTGGGGCTGTGCCAATTTACATTCCCACCAACAGTGCACAAGAAAAGTCCCTTTTCCGTACATCCTCCCCAATGTGCCGTATCTCCTGTGAGGTTGTATGTCATCGTGGTTTTGATTTGTGTTTCCCTGTTGGGTAGTGATGTTGAGCACCTTTCCACATATCTTTTGGCTATTTAATTGTGTATCTTCTTTGGAAAAATGTCTTTCTTTGGAAAATTTTAGGTTCTCTGCCCATTTTTAATTGTATTATTTTTGTTTTGTTTTTGCTTTGTTTTTGTTTTGCTATTGAATTGTATGAGATCCTTACATATTTTGGATATTAGCCCCTTATCAAATGTATAGTTTGCAAATATTTCTCCCGTTAGATAAAATGTTAGTTATTTTGAGAAAGGAAAAACAAAATCTCATCAGTATGCAGGGCCATGGAAATGGGTGTATGTAAAGGCAGCGTGCTCAGAGCACTTGGCTTCCCCACCAGCTCTAGTTTAGAATCTTCATGAAGGTCAGGGACCTGTCCTTCCTCTCTGAGACACTGTGAGTGAGACATGGCCCTGGCCATCCTCCACCCATGTCCTGGGAGACCCCGTGGCCATGCCCCTCTAACTTCCATTGTTGTGAGACACAATTTAGAATCAGAGCTGCTCTAGAGAATCCGGGGCATAGGGAGCAAAAACTTTTGGAAAATCCTGTTCTGATAGAGCCAGCCACCAAAGTAGGGAGGAGCACGAGAGTGCTCTCTGTATTCTTTCCAATGCCACGTCACCCCGATAGCACTTCTGTTGCTACCAGTTGACAATGCTGTGTGGCACTGCTCAGGACAGCGATAGCCTCCTTCCTGGGTGCCTTTGTTTTACCATGACGATTGGCTTATGATACAGGAATAATATTTTATGCAGATACGTTACCTTTGGTGGTCAAGAGCTAATAGATCTGCTTCATTAATTGCCAACTATTTTTAGCCTTCCCATTAAATGGAGAGAGACAGATTGCATCCGTGAGACAACAAAGCTTGCCTTAAGGCAACTAATACAAGCTTCATGAAGCAGTTGTCCGTGGATCTCCTTTGCTACAAAGCAGCAATGTTTGGTCTTTGACTATAAAAATACTTTTCAGAGTCATTTTTAAAAATCATAAAAAAAATATACACTCACATTCCACAAAGCTTACCGAATAGAAGAAAACGGAAGAAAAATCATCTTTAATCTCAGCCACCCTAACATAACAATTGCTTTTTACTCTTGCCTTCAAATTATTTTTGAGTACTTCCTAGAAGTCTAGTAATAGTATCCATGGCAATTGGGCATACTTTTTATTTAACGCCACATCATGTTTTTTGCTGAAGAGTGATACAAGCTTCACTTTTGGAGCACCTGGGTGGCTCAGTCAGTTGAGCCTCTGACTCTTGATTTCGGCTCAGGTCCTGATCTCACAGTTTTGTGAGTTCAAGCCCCACGTTGGGCTCTGTGTTGGCAGTGTACAGAGCCTGCTTGGGATTCTCTCTCTCTTTCTGCCCCTCACCCACTTGCTCTGTCTCTGTCTCTCTCAAAATAAAAAAAACTTAAAAAAATAAAATTGAAATAAACTTTCAATTCTGAAAGAAATTTAGATTTATAGATAGTTGCAAAGATCAAAGAATTCCTGCCCTCCTTTCACCCAGTTTATCCTCGTGCTAACGTCTTCCATAACCGTGGCACATTTGTCAAATCTAAACAATTAACTAGTGATAGGGGCCCCTGGGTGGCTCCGTCGATTAAGCATCCGACTTCAGCTCAGGTCGTGATCACGCGGTTTGTGAGTTCGAGCCCCGCGTCGGGCTCTCTGGTGACAGCTCAGAGCCTGGAGCCTGCTTCGGATTCTGTGTCTCCCTCTCAATAAATAAATAAAATCAAAAATTAAAAAAAATAAAAATAAAAAATTAACTAGGGATAGTACTAACTAGTCACAGTACCATATTATCAACTGAACTACAGACTATTAGGATATCACTGGGTTTTCCACTAATGTCCTTTTCTGTTCCAGATCCAATCCAAGATACCACTTTATGTTTAGTCAAATCTCATTTTTTTTTAAATGTTTATTTATTTCTGAGACAGAGACAGAGCATGAGTGGGGGAGGGGCAGAGAGAGAGTGGGGACACAGAATCCGAAGCAGGCTCCAGGCTTCGAGCTGTCAGCACAGAGCCGATGTGGGGCTCGAACCCACAAACCGCCAGATCATGACCTGAGCCGAAGCCGGACGCTCAACCGACTGAGCCACCCAGGCGCCCCTCAAATCTCATTTTTAATGTCTGTATTACAGTCCACCTGTGAAATACACCGCTAATGACCTACCACCCTGATTCTAAATATCTAGATTGTTTATATTTTTTCTGTATCACAAGTGATCACAGGCAGAACATTTTCATGTGAGTGGTTTTCTCTTCTTTTAAGATTCTTTCCTCATGGCAGACTGTAACCACACTTCTGAGAGCCCAAGGAAAGGAACATATTTATGGCTTTGGATATCACTGCACATTGCCAAATTGTCTTCCAAAATGCCTGTGCTCATTTACACTGTCACAAGTAATTTTTTGAGAGTAGCACATTCATGTACTCTTGTCAATATTAGTTACTATCACTTAAACATTTGGCTAACTTAATAGGTAAGAAGGACATCTCAATTTTTAAAAATTGTATTTATTTGATAACTAGCAAATTTGAATATTTCACCATGCACGTTTACCAGCTATACATTCTCTTTTGTGAGTTGTCTCCTCATATTTTATTTATTAGGGTCTGAATATGTCTTTTTTTAATCAATATGTATGAGTTTTAAAATAAAGATAGCCCTTGGCCTGTCATTTTGCTGCAATCGTTTATCCTTCAGTCTGTTGTTTTGATTTTCTTTTGCAATTTTTGAAGAGCATAGTGAAAGTTTTATGGTGCAGAATTCATCATTTTCTTTTGATTTATTCTCTTTACCTTTTTTAAGGTTAGAAAGGTTTCTCCTCAAAAACAAAAATCTGATTTTAAAATCCAATTCTCTTCTATAATTTGATTTCCAGCCTTTCACCATTTGATTCATCTGGAATATTTTTGGTGTTTGGTCCAAATATCTGACCTGGCCGTGTCTTGCTCACCAGCTGCCCATGACCACACCTCCCTCATCACTGTAACGGCCATCTTTGTGTTCCCAGATACTGAATGGCCTAAACCCTCCTCCCCTGTGTTGCCCAAGGCAGAATCCTTGCAGCCTTCCTGACTCCTTTCATTCGCCCCCACATTGACCCCCCCACATTGACCCAACTACAACGCCTCAGTGGTTCCATTATGTGATTCTTCCTCCTGCTTTTGGGGGAAGAGTACGTACTTGGAACGCTTTCCCACCCCCACTTTGCCTCAGGTGCATCTTTGCCATTGCCTCAAAAGTGCCCCACATCTCCCCTTAGGCTTATCACACCCAGTGGTAATGTCCTGCTAACTCGTTCCTGGTCCTCTATCTCTCTCATCTTTAATGTAGCCTCACTGACTAACTCAGTGCTTGATACATACAGGAACTCGATACATACTTGCTATGTATGTGAAAGATTTAATGAATGAGTGAATATGCCAGTAAAATAGAAGTCGTACCTAACTGTGTCCCAGCAGGGCTCGGCCAGAATATTTTCCTACAGAATATGAAAGTAAAGGGGATAGCATATCGGAATTTATGCTTTGTATGGTACGAATATGTCATAGAACCTATAGCTTGCTCCTTCAACATCTATTCATCCTCCTTCTAGGTGCCGTTACTGTAACGCACAGGCTGGAAAAATTAAAACGACATTTTCCAGACTGCCTTGCAGGCAGTATTCTGGATGTAAATTAGTTTCTGCCAATGGGATGCATTCTTGGGACAAGTGGAAGACAGGAGTGGGATGAAGGCCACTTTCCTCCTGCTGTTTCTCCTGCTAAGCGAGGCCAGCAAAACATGAGAACTCATCCTTCCAAAGCTCACCCCCACGTCAGCGGGTGTGTGAAGGCAGCTTGTAGTCTATTGACAGGACTGAATGTGAAGGCAGAGGCTTCTCAGTTTTGGGTCACCACTATAGCTAGCCTCTCTCTCTCTCTCTCTCTCTCTCTCTCTCTCTCTCTCTCATCTATGTATTTATCTATCTATAAAATACAGTGAACGAAGGGTCCTAAATTCCATTCCACTGGGCTTCTCACCAATTTTGTAACCATGCTTGTGCTTCAAATACTCATAGTGTTTTCTGTTTCTGTGAACAATGGCAGATATACAAAAGACATGAGAACTGGTGTCCTGCTTATTGACCCAAGCAGCCCGCCTTGATCAGTTGTCGTTTTCCCCAAAGTAAATGGAGAAAGTTCTATTCCTAGGACTTAGGATGAAGGTGTGCTTACTGGTTATTCTATGGTTCGGTGAGGGTCTGATAAGTCATTTCTACTCTGTTTCCCCCCACTTGCCAGTCTCCTTTGAGATTTTGTTAGCATAAACCTCTTAACTCAGCAGGAAAGCTGGCCAGTAGTGGTTAATTACACAGCTAGACCCCAAAATAAAAATACGCAGAGAAAATACAGGTGAATGATTAGGATGTTTAACCTAGTAAGAGTTCTTTTTACATCAATAAGGAAAAAATTAACAACCCAATTGAAAAAATGTACAAAACACATGAATAGATGAAGAAAAATAGCCAAAGAAGATATTAAAATATTCAATTCTTTTCTTATCAAATTAGCAAAACTTTTAAGTAATACTCAGATCTGGTGAAGGTATGTTACTTCTACTTGGCATCCTCATACACCTCCATAAGCTTCTAAACTGGTTAATTTTTCAGATGTTAGTTGGGTAATATTTATAAAAAGTCTTTAAAATATCCATTCTTGGGGCACCTGAGTGACTCAGTTGGTTAGGCATCCGACTTCAGCTCAGGTCATGATCTCACGGTTCGTGAGTTCGAGCCCCGTGTCGGGCTCTGTGCTGACAGCTCAGAGCCTGGAGCCTGCTTTGGATTCTCTCTCTCTCTCTCTCTCTCTCTCTCTCTCTCTCTCTCTCAAAAATAACATCATAAATAAATAAACAAACAAACAAATAAATAAATAAATAATCCATTCTCTAAGATCAATAGTTCTCAACTGGAAGCAATTTTGCTCCCAGGAGACATTTAGCAATGTCTGGAGATTATTTTTGGTTTTTCCAGCTATGTTTGGGGCATCTAGTGAGCTGAGACCAGTGATGCTACTCAACATCCTACAGTGCACAGGAGAGTTCCCACAAAAAACCTCTAGCCCAAAAGGTCAATGGTGTGGATATTGAAAAATTCTGTCCTAGATACAAGAATTCTGCTTTAAGAATTTGCCCAAATGAAAAAAAACAAATGTGTTTAATCCTTTGTGGAGAGCAGTCAGTCAGTCCATTAAAACTTAAAATGCATATACCCATAATTTCGAACATTTTAATTCCAGTATACTTAACATATGGTGTGTATTAGTTTCAGTTGTACAGTATAGTGATTTAGCACTTCCGTACATGACTCAGTGCTCATCAGGACTAGTAGATTCTTCATCCCCTTCACCTGTTCGCTCATCCCCCCACCCACCTCCTCCCAGGCAAACAACAGTTTGTTCTTTATAGTTAAGATTCTATTTTTTGTCTCTTATTTTTCTTTGTTCATTTATTGTGTTTCTTGAATTCCACATTTGAGTGAAATCATATGGTATTTGTCTTTCTCTGACTGACTTATTTCACTTAGCATTATACTCTCTAGCTTCATGTTATTGCAGTTGGCAAGATTTCATTATTTTTATGGATGAGTAATTCTCCTGTGTGTGTGTGTGTGTGTGTGTGTGTGTCACATCTTCTTTATCCATTCATCTATCAATGGAAACTTGGTTGCTTCAATAATTTGGCTACTGTAGAAGCATAAGAGACTCTTAAAAACAGAACAAACTGAGGGTTGATGGGGGGTAGGAGGGAGGGGAGGGTGGGTGATGGGTATTGCGGAGGGCACTTTTGGGATGAACACTGGGTGTTGTATGGAAACCAATTTGACAATAAATTTCATATATTGAAAAAATAAAAATAAAACAAATAATTTGGCTACTGTAAATAATTCTGCAATGAACATAAGGGTGTATCTTCTTCCTTGCGTCTAAACTGGTTAATTTCTTAACCAGTTGTTTCTTGTGTTTTGTATTTTAGCCCTTCTGACAGGTGTAAGGTGATATTTCATTGAGTTTGATTTGCATTTCCCTGATGATGAGTGAGGTTGAGCATTTTTTCATGTGTCTGTTGGCTATATGTATGTCTTCTTTGGAAAAATGTCTGTTCGTGTCTTCTGCCCATTTTTAATTTGGATTATTTGTGTTATATAAGTTCTTCATGTATTTTGTTTTTTAAAATTTTTTTTTAATTTTTATTTTTTATTATGAAATTTATTGTCAAATTGGTTTCCATACAACACCCAGTGCTCATCCCAACAGGTGCCCTCCTCAATACCCATCACCCACCCACCCTGCCCTCCCACCCCCTATCAACCCTCAGTTTGTTCCCAGTTTTTAGGAGTCTCTTATGTTTTGGCTCCCTCCCCCTCTAACCATTTTTTTCCTTCCCCTCCCCCATGGTCTTCTGTTAAGTTTCTCAGGATCCACATAGGAGAGAAAACATATGGAATCTGTCCTTCTGTGTATGACTTATTTCACTTAGCATAACACTCTCCAGTTCCATCCATGTTGCTACAAAAGGCCAGATTTCATTCTTTCTCATAGTTCTGCATGTATTTTGGATACTAACCCTTTATCAGATGTCATTTGCAATATCTTCTCCCATTGCATAGGTTGCTTTTTAGTTATATTGATAGTTTCCTTTGCTGTGCAGAAGCTTTTTATTTTGATGTAGTCCCAATAGTTTATTTTTGCTTTTGTTTTCCTTGCCCCAGGACACATACCTAGAAAAATGTTGCTATAGCCAATGTCAGAGAAATTACTGTCTGTGCTCTTTTCTTAGGATTTTTATGGTTTCAGTTCTCACACTTAGGTCCTTAATCCCTTTTGACTTTATTTTTGTGTGTGGTGTAAGAAAGTGGTCCACTTTCATTCTTTTGCATGGGGCTGTCCAGTTTACCAATGGCATTTGTTGAAGAGACTGTCTTTTTCCCATTGCATATTCTTGCCTCCTTTGTTGAAGACTAATTGACCATATAATCATGGGTTTATTTCTGGGCTCTCTAGTGTGTTCTATTGATCTGTTTATTTAGTTTTGTGCCAATATCGTACTGTCTTGATAACTACAGCTTCATAGCATATCTTGAAATCTGGGATTGTGATACCTCCAGTTTGTTCTTCTTTTTCAAGATTACTTTGACTATCAGGGTCTTTGGGGGTCCATACAAATTTTAGGATTATTTGTGCTTGTTCTGTGAAACATGCTTTAGTATTTTGATAGAGATTGTATTAAATTTGTGAGTTGCTTTGGGTAGTACAGACATTTTAACAATGTTCTTCCAATCCATGAGCATGAAATATCTTTCTATTTGTGTCATCTTCAATTTCCTTCATCAATGTTTTATAGTTTTTAGAGTACAGGTCTTTCACCTCCTTGGTTAAGTTTATTCCTATATATTTTGTTATTTCTGGTGCAATTGTAAATGGGATTGTTTTCTTAATTTCTCTTTCTGCTATTTCATTGTTAGTGTATAGAAATGTAATAGAATTCTGTATAATGATTTTGTATCCTGTGACCTTATGAATTCAGTTATCAGTTCTAGGAGCTTTTTGGTGGAGTGTTTAGGGTTTCCTATGTATAGTATCAGGTCATCTGTAAATAGTGGAAGTTTTACTTCTTTCTAACCAATTTGGATGCCTTTTCTTTTTCTTGTCTGATTGCTGTGGTTAGGACTTCCAGTACTATGTTGAATACAAGTAGTAATAGTGAACATCCTTGTCTTGTTCCTGATCTTTGGGGGAAAGCTTTCAGTTTTTCACCAGAGTATGATATTTGCAATGAGTTTTTCATATATGGGTTTTATTATGTTGAGGTATATTCCTCTAAACCCACTTTATTGAGGGTTTTTGTCATGAATGGATGTTGTAGTTTGTTAAATGCTTTTTCTGTGACTATTGAATGATCACATTGTTTTTACCCTTTCTCTTTTTGATGTGATGTATTCTGTTGATTGATTTGTGACTATTGAACTACCCTTGCATCTCAGGAATAAATGCCTCTTGATCGTAGTGAATGATTTTTTTAAATGTACTATTAGATTTGGTTCACTAATATTTTGTGGAGGATTTTTATGTCTATAGTTCTCTCTTTTTTGTTTTTTGGTAGTGTCTTTATCTGGTTTTGAGATCAAGGTAATGCTGACTTCGTAGAATGAATTTGGAATCTTTCTTTCCTCTCCTATTTTTTTGGAATAGTTGAGAAAAATGCATTATTAACTCTTTAAATATTTGGCAAAATTCACCTGCGAAAGCTGTCTGGTCCTGGACTTTTGTTTTTGGGCATTTTTTGATTACTGATTCAATGTCAATGCTGGTAATACATTTGTTCAAATTTTGTATTTCTTCCTGATTTCGTTTTGGGAGGTTATATGTTTCTAGAAATTTATCCATTTCTTCTCGGTTGGCAATTTGTTGACATATAATTTTTTATAATATTCTCTTATAATCCTTTACATTTCTGTGGTGTCAGTTTCTCCTCTTTAATTAATTTGTGATTTTGTTTATTTGAGTCTTCTCTATCTCTCTCTCTCTTTCTTTTCTCTGATGGGTATGGCTAATGTTTTTATCAGTTTTGTTGATTTTTACAAAGAATCAGCTTCTGGTTTCATTGATCCATTTTACTGGTTATTGTGTGTGTGTGTGTGTGTGTGTGTGTGTGTGTGTTTAGTTTTTAGTTTTTATTTCATTTATTTCTGTTCTCATCTTTATTATTTCCTTCCTTATACTGGTTTTGAGTTTTGTTTGTTCTTTTTCTAGCTCCTTTAGGTGTAAGGTTACGTTGTTTATTTGAGATTTTTCTTGCTTTTTGAGGTAGGCCTGTATTGCTATAAGCTTCCCTCTTAGAAGTGCTTTTGCTGCATATGAAAGATTTTGGACTATTGTGTTTTCATTGTCATTTGTCTCCATGTATTTTTTATTTCCTCTTTGATTTCTCGGTTGACCCATTCATTGTTTAGAAGCATATTATTTAACCTCCATGTATTTGTGGTCTTTCAGATTTTTTCTTGTGATTGATTTCTTTTCTTTTCTTTTCTTTTTTTCTTTTGGTTGATCTCTATTGCCATAGAGTTGTGGTGGGAAAAGATGCATGGTATGACTACAATCTTCTTGAATTTGTTGAGACTTGTTTTGTGACCTAACATGTAATCTATTCTGGAGATGCACTTGAAAAGAATGTGCATTTCACTGTTTTAGGATAGATGTACCCATAATCTTTAATAGGTATCCATCTAGAAATATTTGGACATGTGAGCAAAAAGGTACATACACAAATGTTCTTCTCAGCATTATTTTTAACAGTGAAATTTTGTAAACAACCTAAATGTCAATCGACAGAGTAACAGTTAATGTACATGCATGCTCTGAGTAGCAGAGTATTATGCCTTCCCACCTCCCACTGCTCTTTTCCTGGGGTCTGATTCTTCTCTAAGCAGCCTTCTGTACTATGGATGGGATTGATAGAACTATTCCTAAGACTCCCTTCATCTTTTCACAGTTGGGAAACCAGAAAAAAAACTGATCTTTCCTTTCTGACCCCTTGGTTGAGCCAAGAAGGTGTCACATTACATAAGTCTGGCCAGTTGGATGGGACTTTAGATCTTGAACCAAGGCAGAGCTAGAGAGTAGTTGAAGACCAAATCCCTGAATGATAGCATTGGTGGCAGTGGTAGGTGTCTATGGGCAGGGAGGGGTGGCAGCTGCCTCCTGGACTTGTAGTTCTTGCCAAGTGATGGCACTGAACCTCTATCACTTGAGCCACTGTGTTATTAAATGCATTGGTGGGAGGCCCCAGCAGCAGTCTAATAAATATACACATTAGATCTCTCTTAATTGCAGACAAAATATTCTAACTGTTATGCTGGAGAATTATACACAGTTGTTAAAAAGAAGGATCATCAGGACATATTAGCAAATGGGAAATCAAATTGAAGAACATTCATGCACTCAAGCTCTCCCATTTATTGGTCTCTGTGCTCTGAACTGGACATACCCATTTCCTGCCCTCATTGAGCTTTATTTAAAATAGCAAAATACTGGAAATAAATTAAATGTCTAACAATAGTGGAATGAGAAACAGTGGAAATTGTGGCATATGCATTACAGTAGTCCCCCACCTATCTGCCATTTCAATGTTGTTAGTTTCAGTTACCCACCATCAACCACAGTCTGGAAGCAGATGATCCTCCTTCTGACATGTCATCAAAAGGTTAATAGCAGCTTAACACTGTGTCACAGTCCCCACATCATTCACCTCACTGTATCTCATCATGTAGGTATTTTATCATCTCACATCATCACAAGAAGGGTGAGTACAGCACAACAAGATCTTTTGACAGCGAGACCTCACGTAACTTATACTATAGTATACTATTATAATTGTGCTATTTTATTATTAGCTATTGATGACCTCTTAGTGTGCCTAATTATTAAAGTAAACTGTCACAAGTATATATTTATAGGAAAAAACATAGTATACATAGGTTTTGGTACTGTCTGTTGTTTTGGGCATCCACTGGGGGTCTTGGAAAGTATCCTGCACTCATAAGGGGGAACAACTATACTTTCAGTTTATATATATGTATATATATATATGTATATATATACACACACACATATATACACACATACTATATATACAAAGTGAAAATAAGATTTAAAATTATGACTGTATATATATTTATTATATATAATGAACACAACAAAGAAAAATAAAAATTATATATACATATATAAATTTATATGTACATATATTTGTGTGTGTGTGTGTGTGTGTGTGTGTATATATATATATATATATATACAAAAAAAATGTTATATAACCAAAGGAGGTACTGTATTCAAATGTTGACAGGACTCATTTCTATTTTTAGAGACTTTTTTAAAGTTTATTTCTTTTTTTAAATATTTTTTTAACATTTATTCATTTTTGAGAATGAGAGAGACAGAGCATGAGTTGGGGAGGGGCAGAGAGTGAGGGAAACACAGAATCCCAAGGAGGCTCTAGGCTCTGAGCTGTCAGCACAGAGCCCAACGTGGGGCTCGAATTCACAGACCGTGTGATCATGACCTGAGCTGAAGTTGGACGCTCAACTGACTGAGCCACCCAGGCGCCCCTAAGTTTATTTCTTTATTTTGAGAGAGAGAGAGAGACAGAGCACACAAGCAGGGGAGGGGCAGAGAGAGGAGAGGGACAGAATTCCAAAAAGGCTCTGCACTGCCAGCGTGGAGCCCAATGAGGGGCTCCCACTCACAAACCGCGCAATCGTGACCTGAGCTGAAACCAAGACTCAGACGCTTAACTGACTGAGCCACCCAGGCACCTCAACAGGACTCATTTCTAAATGTAATTTTTTTGTATTTTCTCAATTTTGGCAATCCACATCTAGTATATTTATAAATATAAAATGCATTATTTGTAATCATAAAATCTAAGGTAAGAATACAGTAAAACATTTGAAGTTTCCTAACCCTGTTTTACACTTAACCATATTTTTGAAATGTTCTGTAATAAGAATATATATAAACAGACATAGCTATATAACATACATAATATATCTGTATATATATGTGTATATATGTGTGTATATATGTGTATATATATGTGTATATATGTGTGTGTGTGTGTGTGTGTGTGTGTATATATATATATGCTACTAAATAAAATCACCATCTTCCTTTAATACACTCCAAGCTCCTAGACTCAAGTTGGAAGTGTTTGGTCTGTGCTACCCTGACTCTCCCTTTACTGGTCCCTGGGGTATTAGAAGTTACAGAAGGGAGGCACCCGACTTTGACTCAGGTCATGATCTTGCGGTTCACAAGCTCGAGCCCCAAGTCAGGCTCTGGGCTGACAGCTCAGAGCCTGGAGCCTGCTTCAGATTGTGTCTCCCTCTGTCTCTGCCCACCCCTGCTCACACTCTTGTCTGTCTCTCTCAAAAATAAAAAAACATAAAAAAATTAAAACAAAATAGTTACAGAAGAGACTGAGAGAAATAGCTGGGCTGATTTCCCTACCATTGCCAGTTTGGGAGAGGATAGCAGAATTCTGGTGAAGTCAGCTGATAGAGGTGTGGCATACCAGAGAGATGTCTGCATTTCTGTCCTGTGGCATCATCTTGAAGTATGCTCTCCATCTGTAAGTACACTCAAGGTGGGATGCGTGGAGCCTCTAACACAATCTCTTTTGCTTTGGGGCAGGCAAGGTTGGGCCTCCTCTCGATATCATGCTGTACCCACTGAACTGCACAGATTTCAGCATCCAGTGGAAAATGCCAAGGCATCCTGGGAGCCCCATCATTGGGTATACCGTGAGTACCTGGGCACAGGAATTTCTGTAGTGGGTGTGGTTGGGGTAACTGTGCTGTTCCCACCCTTGCTCTGTCTATATATGGTCTCCTTATATCGACCCTCCCATATTAATAACTCCCCCAGTCTCCTTACATGAAACCAGAGGAAATGTTTCCCTTTTAAGGGTGTTTATAAGTGCCTGAAAGGCAGTTAGGATCTTTGGAGTCCTCACTCTGCTCAGGGATGGGAAAATATAAACTAAGTAGAAGATGTGGTTCTTGCTATCCAATTGCCCACAGTCAAGTTCAGAGGCTAAATAGAAGCATGGGAAGTAATAGGGAGTCACTGTGGAATGTTGTCAATAAATACAAAATACTGTAAAATCTAACTTAAAGAAAAGGGATGGACAGGCAAAGTGGGGGAGGGAACAGAGAATGCGTTCCTACCTGCCAGAGGTTACAGGTTTGACTGATTTCCGTTCACTAAAATGTTTGGTTTGAACAGGATTTTTAAAAACGAGTCAACTTTTAAGAGTTAGGAGATTTCAGATAAATGTTTAGAGTTCTGAAATCTCTGGGGACATCCAGAGAGCTGGCCACACTGGGGACCACATTCCTATGGGGCTCCAAGCCCCCTGGAGCTGGGCTGCCCACTTGAGGTCAAACGGAAGCTCCCCCAATAACGCCAGGACCTGCATCTCCCTACTGCCTCCCTTTCTCACTCACACACACACACACACACACACACACACACAGGTCCTCATCCCATCGGCTTCTTAAAGCAGAGAGATGTGTTTCTGAAGTCATGTTGTATCCAAAGTGGGAAGATGGAAGATTGCCTGAGAAAGTTGTGGTTTGGGGAAAAATAGTAGGAGCTGGGTCCAGCCCTCTCTGTCCCATTTCACTAATACGTGTCTCCCTTCTGGCTTCTGAGTTTGCAAGCCCGGCCAGGTCAAGCTGATGTTTGTTGCCTCAGAACAGGTGTCTGTGAGGAGAGGCGGTGCCCCTCAGAACCCACTGTTGTTGTGAGTGGAGTTAGAACCCCAGAACCTTGATCTGGTAGAGGAGTGCTGGCCCTACTCTCACCCTGGACGTCTGTGTCTTTTCCAGGTCTTCTACTCCGAGGTCGGCGTAGATAAATCCCTGCAGGAGCGGTCCCATAGTGTGCCACTCAGCCAGGACATCCCTGCCCTTGTGAGTATCTCCATCATGGCAGCTCCCACAAAGACACAGCTGCGGTTGGCATTTCAGCGATATCCAGAAGGATTTCTAATCGTGTGTGTGTGCGTGCGCATGCTGTATATGTAATAATAATAACCGTTTGTATAGTCCCCTGGAATTTACAAATGTCTTTCATGCACATTCCCTCGCCACACGCATCTATATCTCCAGAAAGGCAGCGGTATGAAGAAAGTTCTGGCATAAACACTTCCATCCTGGACTCAACCCATCCCATTCGTCATGTGAGAAAACAGCCACCTTACAGCTGTTTCCCCCCTTTTTGTCTTCATAAAGTTCGATTCCATTTTTTAAAAAAATCCCAGTAAAGCTTTATAAATAAATATGACACATTTGTATCTTCCCTCGCAGCCTGGAGACACAATGCAGAAGAAAATGATGTAATTTGAAATGTATATTCCAACGGTCCAAGTTGTTTATTTTTCTTGTCAAGCTCGGCAGGCACCCCGTCCTTCCACTAACCAATTGTTGGCTCTCCATCTATTTCTTTTCTCTCTGCTGTCAAGGTCTCTCTGGGTGAATTTTTCTGCCTTAGGCATGTTCTGTTTTCTTTCCTCCACTCTCTGCCTCCTTCCCCATTCTACTACAATTATCCTACAGGCTAGAGCCTTTTGAATTGCTCTGCAAGCAGTTAGCACCAGTGCCCAGAAGATTGCTGTAATGGGGGCCGTGGTGCTGGGGTTGTTTGTAAGTCCTACTTAGTAAGTGTTCATGAGGCTGGTGTGTGGAAAACCTATTTGTCGCCGGGAAGAAGTGGCTGTCACTCATTGGGCCTCTGTTACCTGCCAGGCACTATTCCTCATGCTTTATATTCATTTTTCCATTTCTTATTCACAACTATCTATGACCTCATTTTACTGACAAGGACATTGAGACTCAGGTGAAATAATTTCCCCGAAATCATAACATTAGTGAGTAACAGAGTCAACCGTAAACCCAGGGCAGGCTGACTTCAGAGTCCTGCTCTGGCTGTTGGCTGTTTTTTTACCAAAGCTCTTCAAAAAGAAGAGATGCACATTTGCAGCTTGCTTGTCCTTTGCACGGTAGGCTTTTAGTCTCAGACTTTTGCTTCAGCTTTCCTCATTTGCCCCAGAAGCCCTCCATCACAACTGCTATGGTTTTATCTTAAAAGGGGAGATTGGCTTAGCCCATGACGGAAGCCACCAGTAGAGGTTCTATCTCACCTCGGCAGCACTGGAACTTTCAACAAGCATCTGGACCCCACCAAGGAGCCAGCAATGTCCCCAGCCACCAGCCTTCTATCTTGCAGGGGAGTGTGGCTCACTGCTCTGACTATACCACAGTCCAGGCAGCAAGGGTACAGCGCTGGTGACAGGTGTCTGGGTATCTGGATGGTGCCTCTGGAATCCAGTCCCTGACCCATCACATGGAGCTGGGCTGGACACTGGCATCTCTGGGGAGGTCACTGCAGTGCATACATGAAGGAGAGAGGCAGGAGGGAAATAGGCACCCTGGGCTTCCAGACATCCTTCTGGCACTTACAGGTTGAGTAACTTCGGCCGGAGTCGCCTCATCTGACTAACCCTTTCCTTTCTCCCACAAAAGGGCTATAATTGTTGTGAGTTCCAAATACAATGGTGTACGTAAACACCTTTGGTGGGCGGACGCCTGGGTGGCTCAGTCGGTTAAGTGTCTGACTTCAGCTCAGGTCACGATCTCACCGTCTGTGAGTTCAAGCCCTGCATCAGGCTCTTTGCCGACAGCTCAGAGCCTGGAGCCTGCTTCAGATTCTGTGTCTCCCTCTCTCTCTGCCCCCCCCCTCCCGCCTGCACTCTGTCTCTCTCTCTCTCTCAAAAATAAAAACCTTTGGTGTTAAAAAAAAAAAAAGCCTTTGGTGTTAAAATGTAAAGCCAGGTACATGTTAATGATCATTCGTGATGATCATTGCCTTTATGTTAAATATGATCTGTTTGTTAATTACATCCTGGCATCAGAGTGTGCTATCAAATTATACCTTGCTGATTTCAACAAACTTTCATAGCTGCTACCGTACACCCAGCATAGGACAACACAGACCCCCTTTTCTCGGCAGCTTTCGGTCCTCTGGGAAAATCACATTCTTACTGATACACAGTTGGAGAGCAACATAAGACCGGATGTGATGAACATGCTTAATAGACAGACTGAAGTTTTGAAGAGGGAAGATTTAGTATAAAAACAAGTGGTCAAAGTAGGTGCTGAGAATTGAAGCAGGGACAGTTTCTGGAAGGCAGACGAGAGGGAGGTGCACTGAAGTCAAAGGGAATGGTTTGAACCAAGAGGACAAGTTTGTGTGTGTGTACAGGCCCGTGTGCTTGTGTGTTTAGGTAGGGAGGTGGGGGGAGGCGCAGAATATACAGAATGGGAAGAGAAATAATGCCTAGACGTACAGGCAGTGAGTCAGGAAGAGGGGAGGGGTCTGGTATAGCAGAGTGATTCTGGGTTCAGAGACTTGCCTTCCGATGCTGTATTACAAGAAGCTAACCTTACTGGATCTCAGTTCCCTCATGGACAAAACGGGGATCCACATAATAACTGTATTATAGGGAGTGTATCTGTGGTTCCCAAACTGTGTGCCAGGGTGTCCAGGGCTCTGCACCAACCTCTCAGGGATACTGTGGATTGTCTCAACTTTTCAAGGGAAAGGGCGACATCTGTGTGAACTACCAATGCCAAGTTGTTTGGGTGTAACTACCGAACAAATGGAACACTTAGGCATTTCTTTGGCCTGAGAGGTGCTGTAAAAATATTACTGAGACAGCAAAGGTGCTGTGAACATAGAAAGTTTGGGAACCTCTGTACCGTATCATATCAGCCTGTAGCACAAGGATGCGGTGATTGCCAAATAAGGTCATGGGCGGAGAGCCCTCAGTACCACAGCGCTCATGGAACAAGAACCGAGTGAGCGGTCAAGGGAGTTCAGATGGGAAGATGTGTGTTTGCTGCCCTTGGCTGTCTGTAGAAGAGGCTTCATTTTAGACCTATAAGTTTTGCTTTCCTTTCATGTTGTTTTGTTTGTTTTTTTTCCTCTGCAGGGACAATCCGATCGTCAGGTGATTTTTGTAAGTATGCTTTGGAAAGGTTATACCCTTGCCCCAACCCAGGATTCAGGGGGTCTCTTTTCATCAAAATGTTGATTTTCCTGCATCTCGGTCATACTGATTAAGGCCCAAGGGAGAGTGCTTAGCTCCAGTGTAAGCAGGGACCACAGAGCATACTAGATGAATGTTCGATCATTTAGAAAGAAGTCGCTTTTATTCTCCTATGTGTTGCTTCATCTCACGTGGCAGAGTAAGGTTAAGAGGAACATTTTTAAAGGTTGAAGTAATTTAAGCTCTGTTCCAAGACTAGGTGAGCAAGACTGAAAAGGAGAGGAGGTGTTTAAACTAGCGAGCATCGCTGTGGAGGTGCTTCCCCTCACCCATCTTTTCCCTTCTCCTTTCCTCGCTGCCTCTAGTGATTCCAGACCTTCCCAGTACGTCAGGACCAGGTCACCTAAAACTGCTTGGCTTGCTGGATTTAATGCCAAACAGAAGATCAGGTTGGCCACTGATCGTATCCTCTGATAATCTGCCTACATGGAGGATTCTGATTTGGTTAGCATTTGACACTTAGAAGAACAACTTGCAGGTTCCAACCTGGAAAAATAAGTAGTAAAATAAACCAGGGCAATCTGGTCCTTTTTAGGGTTAGAAGTGGAAATGAATGCTTAAACTGGTGGGCTCCACACTTTCGGATCATGCATACGATTGGTTGAAAAATATTTGAGTGAGAGTGTGTGTGTGTGTGTGTGTGTGTGTGTGTGTATGGTTATAAATTATACACATGCTACTCTACTAATAAATTATGTACATTGTAAAGTTCCACAGGATTTAAAGGAGGAAATAAAACAAAAATAGAAAGTGCTTTTCTTCTGTCATCCCAGGACATTGTCTTATTCACCCAGGGAGATACACTATCACCCTGCTTTGGAGTCCACTGGTCTGGTTGACCCACGATAGTGATTGCACTTGGGTCTTATCCCAGGATGCAGAGAGAAGACGTAGGCAAGAATCATGAGACTTGCATGGAGTCCCAGCTCCTTCCTTCACCAGAGCAAGGGTAATCTTAGGCAAGGTTACTGAACCCCTCTGGATCTAATCTCTCTTTGACTGTAAAATGAAGGGGTGGCCTAGTAATGGTTCCCAACTGGGAGTTTCTTAGTTCTTATGGGGCAAATGGGCCTAAGTGTGGGCATTTTAGTGGACAAGCTTCAGGGATGCTGCTTTCCTGCGGTTCACAGGACGGACCCATACAAGGAAGATGTGTTCAGTCCCAAAGTCAATGCTGCCCTTTCTGTGAAACCCTGGAAGATACTTTCTAGCTTTCTGTGACCTCTAAGGGAATAGAATCCCCCAATTTTTCCCTCCACTCTGGCCTGCATAGCTTTCATCAGGGCCATTGGAAAAAGAATGTTTGGAAGATAGCATTTTTCTGTTTCTCTGGTGCTCCCATGTCATGATGCTAGATATTCTCAACTTCTACCAAGGCAACCAAGGCCGAGCCTTGACTTGTAAAGTCAACTGTGAAGCTGCACCCAAGGTTACTACCTACCAACAAGGTAATTTTAGAGCAATCGTAGTATTTTAGTGTTGAAACTTTGGCCCAGAGAGGTTAAGTGGCATCTCCAAGATTGCAAAGCTATTTGGTAGCAGAACCAGGGTCTCCTGGCTCCTGGTCCAGTGCTCTCCCACTTTGTGCTTTCTTCCAGCAATGCTCACTGGATTCCTTTATGGAATAGTAGCTACCTGTCTGGACCAGTAAATGAAAAAACATAGAGCTTCATTTCTGGAAACAAATGACCTGGGTTTCCAGCCATAGGAGAAAAGTATGGTATGGAAGGGGGTAAAGATAGAATCTGAAATCAGGGTCAGAGATTTAAGTTCAGAGCCATTCAGCATGGTTTTGTCATCGCAAAGCAAGAAGTATTCAGTTAAGAATAGTCCCATCTTTTCAGGGGCTCCTTGTACATAGCAATCCAGATTATTTTTATACATTGGGTCAGGTATTAATTAGGATAAAAATCTAACAGTTCAAAATCCCAAGATAATAGTGATTCTAACAAGATGTGCATTCATGTTTCCTTCAGGATATAACCTGTCTGGATATAACCAGTTCTGGTGGCTTCTCTCCATCAGAGACCCAGAATCCTTCCATCTCATTGTTCTGCCAACCCCTTTGGCCCTCCTTCCCGTGGTCCAAATTGGCTCACTGATAACATCCACATTCTAGCCACTAGATGAGGAAACGAAGAAAGGGTACACAGCCCTTCCTATTAAGGGATAACTCAGAAATTGCCCTCATTATTTTAACTCAAATTCTGTTGGACAGACTTTAGCCACATGGCCACAGCTAGATGCAAAAGATGCTGGGAAATGTAATCCTTGAGTGGTGATGGGCCAACTGATATACAGGGGTTCTATTATAAGAAAGGAGAAAATGGATATGAGGAAACAGTCATCCCTGTCACAGACTGTGAATAGAGGAATGGCACTGGTAAAGCAGATGTGGGTAAGGCAGCTGGACATCTGAAAAACAGAATAATAGCCTGAAAATTTGATATGCTATGTTTGAGAGTTGGGCAGTTAGAAGCATATTAAATTATGGTATGTATGAGGGAAACCAGACCCATTGTTGTTCTATATGTCATTGAGCTTTCTTCTTGGGCTCAGTGAACTAACTAGCCTTGTTTTTTCTGTCAGAGATGTGAATTCTCTGATCTCATGACAACCATTGGGGTTGCTGAGAAGACAAGGGAGGCAGCTTTTGGAAGGGGTTTTGCATTTCAGAAAGGGCTAGACAAACACAAAGCAGGGTTTTTTGCAACAAAGCATCCAGCCTTGCCTCCTCACCCCCCAAAAAGGGTGTGGGAAGGGGGCAGTGAGGACTGCTGAATTCACTCTGGACTCTACTCCAAGAAGGCAATTTCCCTCACTGTCTTTCACCGTCTTGTATAGAAATAAAAGCCAAGGGAGATAAGCATTTTGACTTATTCTCAAACTTCCACAAGGCAAAAAACAAAACACTTTGTTTTTCTACTTCAGAAAGTGCATATACAGCATCTTATCTAATTTGATGCAAATCATTATAAGACATTTAAGGATGGACATAGAAAGATTTGTGGATTTCTGTGGTATTTTCATAAAGAATCCAAGGGTTATCACTAGTCAGAATATAGTGAGAGGTTTCATTTGGGACGATTTATGTCAGAGGAAGAAGTGATGGTTAAATCACTGAGTCCAGCTCCTCTTTCCGTGGCCCCAGCTCCTCAGTGCCCTTGACCCTCACTCCCTCCTGCCAACTAACCAGCTAGTCAAAACAGGAAAGACACAGGAAAAGACTGGAAAAAGTTGGCTTCTGGGAGGGCCACCTTCTATCTATCTTATCTATCTATCTATCATATACTCGGGCTAAAGGTAGGACTACTCTTCCATATATAAAAAACAGTTTGTTTTTCAAGCTACATAAGCAACTTCTACAAGTCTAATGTCTTTTGGTTTTCAATGATAAGTTAAAAATTTTTGGTACATAAACTTTTGTGCAGTAATCTGGTCTTCAGTGTTTCTGCTAAGTATTTTTTATTGATTTACATATATTTAAGGGGCAACTGGGTGGCTCAGTCGGTTGGGCATCTGACTTCGGCTCAGGTCATGATCTCACAGTTGGTGAGTTTGAGTCCCACATCGGGCTCTGTGCTGACAGCTTGGAGCCTGGAGCCTGCTTTGGATTCTGTATCTTCCTCTCTCTTTCTCTCTCTACCCCTCCCCCACTCTCTCTCTCTCTCTCCCTCTTTCTCTCAAAAATAAATAAACATTAAAAAAATTTAAATATATTTAATATTTTTTGTACATGTATTACCGAGTTAGAACTTGGCTTTGGAGTCAAACAAAGTGGAATTCAAATCCCCACTTTGTCACTTAATAAATTCATGTCCTTGAGCAAATCATTAACTTTTCAGAGATTCTGTTTTCTCCCTTATAAATGAAAATAAGAGTGCTGTCTCCCACATATGACTGAAGGAAGATTTAAATCAGGCTATGTGTTCCTGGAACAGAGAAAACACACAATAATACATGCTAATTGTAGTTGTATTTGGTATTGGCTCATAGCTAATATCTTTAATAATCTATAACGACACCACTCCTCTCATATGTCATATAGCATATAGACTCCATGGGAGAAAAGGATCCTAAAGCAAAAGGCTGTGAGGGTATTGGCTTGAAAGTGTATTTTTTACTGTCATAGGAACAGCCTAGTCATGGCCTATAAGAGAATGAGAAGCCTTATATCTACTTGGTACCACCAGTCCCTTAATTTCTGACTGGCCATGGACCCAGGGGACAGATAGTGGAACTAGGGTGCACAATGCAGAGAATTAGGGCAGAAAGGGGGCTTTGGAGTGAGGTCCATACGTTCAGCCACGACCCCTTGTGTAGATGCATGTAGGCTGGCGGGAGTCAGAGTGGAAGGGAGAGGAAGATTGGCGACAGAAACCTTCAGGGAGGCTGGAGAAATGGCCCAGGTAAGGATTCAGAGGAAGTGGAAGAAGGGAGCAGATCTGAAAGGCATGTGGAGGTGGCTGGGAGGAAGTAGGTAAGAGGAAGTCAGCCTTGTTGCTGGAGTTACTAACTCCAGGGACTGGGACAGAGGTACTGGGACGAAGGATTCAGTAGTAGAAGCTGGTTCTTGATGAGGTAATCTGCTTGTATTGGATGCCTTGATTTGATTTCTTTCATTCATTCGCTTTTCCTTCATTCATTTATTCATTCATAAAAAAGCATTGCTCGAGTATTTGCTACCTGTCTGGTAAAACTATTCTAAGCTTTAGGTTCCCAGAGGACTAAGGACTTGCTCCTTCCCTCAAGTCGGTGGGGAGGAGGTGACAAATAAACAGACAATTACAATCTAAGGTGAGTGGTGCTAAGATTGAGGTACACCAAGGACGCCAGGGAAGCACAGAGGAGGGGGGCCTAACCAGACTGGAGGCTGGGGGTCAGAGAAATGAGGTAATGTCTCAGCTGAACTGAGTCATGAAGGATGAGCAGGGGTGAACCAGGCAAGAGTGGAGAGAAGGGCATTTCATGTGGAGGGAGCAGCAGGTTCAAAGGCCCAGAGGCAAGGAATTGAATGGCATAAATTTGCGCCCTGCCAAGTTCTGAAGTATGCCTGGAATACAGAATGCAAGGAAGGGAAGAGGCATGAGATGATGCTGGAAGGATGAACAGGGGGACACACTGGGCTATTCTAAGGGGATTTTTAAATGGGAAGTGAGAGGCTCAGATTTGACGTTTAGGAACATAACCGTAGCAGGTGGAGTCTACGCTGGTGATGGAGGCAGCGTGGGTAGCAGGGAAAATTGAACCCCCTGTCAAAATTATGAGGACTTGCACTTAAGTGGCCATGAGGATAGATCGAAATAGATTCCAGTGATGTGAAAGAGTCCTGGTGCCTGTACTGGTAACTGACTGAATGGTGGTTAGAGAGGAGGGGTGAACACAAAGGGGCAAGTGTCAAGAACTTGTGGTTTGGGTAATGAGGAGAGAGAGCACAAGAGGGGAGGCAGTTTCTTATTTGGTTTTCAGTAGCAGGAGGAGGAACGATTAGTTGACCTTTGGTTATGTCGAACTTGAGTGGCTTGGTGTTGTTGGGTAGAGATGTCCTAGAGACGGTCACAAACCCATGTCTGGACATCAAGAGGCAGGTCAGAACTGAGAGGCAGATTTGGAAGATGTCAAGTGAAGGTGGTGCTAGAAGCTAAGGACGTAGTAGATAAGCTGCCCCAAGCAAGACTACAGAGTGAGAGGGCAAGATGGTGAGGGGTGAGGCCCTGAGAAGGACCAACACGTACGGGGCAAGCAGAGAGTGGGGAGTGGGTGGAGAATATTGAGAAGGAGCAATGAGAGAAGTAGAAGGAGACCAAGAAGGAGCCAAGAAGGCTTCCAAGGGAACCAAGAAATTTAAGAAGCAAGGATAAGCAACAGTATTGAAAGGTGCAAAAAGTCATGCATGGAGAGTCATTTCCATTGGATTTACTACAGAGTTATGTAGTAACTTTGGTAAGAGCATCTCAATAGGTTTATAGTGTAGAGAGGCCTGGTGAGGAGTGAATTGGAGGAGAGAAAGTGGAGGTAACCCCTGCCCCTGTAGAGAGGAGGTGGGTGTATGCGTGCTGACCATTTTTAAGGTGGGAGAGATGAACACAGTAAATAGAGAAGGACCAGGGAGGTAAGAGAGGGGAAGGAGTTATAGAGGGTGGACAACGGATATAATTCAGAGCACAGGGGAGGAGCCAAGCCCTGGACCAGGGGTTCCTACACCAGGCTGCCCATTAGCCTGAGCTGAGGGCTTTAAACTGCCCACCAGAGCCCAGCCTTCCATGGAGTCTGATGTAGGTAGTCTGGAGTAGAGTCCAGGCACTGGTAATTTTTAGCGATTCTAACGTGCACTCAAAGTTAAGAACTACTGTAGTACGTCTTCGGTAACTATTTGTTGAATGCTTTAAAAGTTTTTTTGATCAGTGGGTGAATTCTCCTTAGCAACAGTGAAGAAGGTTTGGTCATCTGCAGAAGAGGTTATGAGGAAACACAAGGCAGGATCCCTGCTCTCAAGTCGCTGACAATCCCATAGGAGAAATAGTAGCACATGGTTTGTAGTAGAGGAAAGTACTAGATTAGTGGCACAACAGTCGGTAGGGTAAGATCAGGTCGGTGGTCAGGAGTAATGGGGAAGATTTGGGTCTCAGAGAAGTGTTGGAGCCTAGCTACGCAGAGAAGAGCAAGGGCCCCACACACTCAAGTCAGCAGCCATTACCACCATTTCTTGAGGACGGCTTCGGTTCCAGCCACTTTACACACATTATCCCAAGTAGTATAGTTCTGCAGGATTGTTATATATCATCTCCATTTTATAGAGGAAGAAGCTGAGGCTCAGGGAATGTGGCATCAAGGCCACGGCTAGGAATAAGTGGCAGGATCAGGATTCAAGCCCAGGACTCGTTGATTCCAAAGCCGGTGTCCTTTCCGCTACAGTGTGCTGGGACCCGTGAGACCCAGACTCCCACTTACTGCGCAGCACTGTAGTCCCAGGGACATACTGCTTTTGTCAAAGCCTAAAGTGGAGTGAGTGTTCTTCAGCTGGGGCTTTCTGGTCAGGGCCATTTGTGTAGGTGAAGTTCATATACGCCCTTCATCAATGTGGGGTCCCTGGACCAGCAGCAGCATTTAGAGACTTCTTAGAAATGCACATTTTCAGGCCCCTTCCCAGAGGTACTGAGTCAGAAACCCTGGGGGGTGGGGTGGGGGCCAGACCCAACGATTTAAGCCTTCTTAGAGATTCTGATGCCCTTTAAAATTTGAGAACCAAACTTGGAGTCCCCACTTTAGTACAAATCAAGACGTCAGTTTGCTGTTGTGGCTAGTCTCTGAACATCTGTGTCGTGTAAGTGGGGAGAGAAAACTGGTGGGTTCCGACCCTCAAAAAGATTGTTACCTCGATTTTAGCAGCCCAGTACTCTGATCAAAGAACTCAAATGTTAAAACTCATATCTGATAGGGAGAATGAGTCTTAGTTCTAGAACAGTGTATAGATTCCAGTAAAGGGTAATTCTCTAGTTGTGGGAAATATGTGATGGTGTTTTCCTTTCTGCAAATTTTAAAACTTGGCCAACCCTAGAGACAGCAAAAGGGTCTCTGTCCCCTGTGGTTTCACAGGGGCCTTGAGATGCAGCCCTCATGGAAATTGTCTGGTTTGCTCTACTAGGACTTCTGGTCATTGACACATTTCCCGTTTGGTCATTGACAGGAGGAAGTGATCGGAGACTTGAAACCAGGCACTGAATATCGAGTGAGTGTAGCAGCTTACAGCCAGACTGGCAAAGGACGGCTTAGCCCTCCTCGGCACGTTACTACTTTGCCCCAAGGTAAAATGGGTTCAATTCATTAAGATTAGGAAAACGATGGGTGCTATTCATTCATTCCTTCCTTCAGTATGTATCAATGAGGACCTACTGTGTGCCAGGCACCATGCTGGGCTCTGGCGGTGAACAAAACTAGGCACAGCCTTTGCACTCTCAGAACTCAATGAGGTGGGTGAAGACATTACCTAGTTAACGTGCAGTCACAGATTGTGGTAAATGCTGTAAGAACGTACAAATGGAGACCCCATGTAGGGGTGAGGTAAGAATTCTCTGGGGAGGTGACTGCTAAGTGAAGGTCTGACCAGTAAGTGGGAATCAGAAAGGGGAGGAAGGACAGTGGGAGAAGAGATTTACAGGCAAAGGGAACCCAACAAAGGCTCGTTGATGTGGCACCATGCTGGACAATGGGGACAAAGGTTACTCAATCATCATTGCTCACAAGCTCATTGTGGAGGGAGAGGCAAATGATAGGTGAGTAGATCCAGGGCATCTGAGGTCTGCGCAAAGGGCTCTGGAGCACTCAGGAGGGAGCACCTCCCCTACTCCAGGGATCAGGGAGGGTTTTAGAAAGATCCATATTTTGGGCCCGAACTTTGAAAACTACATAAGATCCTGCTAGCAAGAGAAGACAGGAAAAAATGTTTCTGGCATAAGCAATAGTGTAAACAAAGGCCGAGAGATGTGAAAGTCTAGATATGAAGAGTAATAGCAGTTACCTTGGTGTGATAGGATCATGGGTGACTCTTACATCTTTACCCATGAGGGTATTTCCCAAATGTCCTACCTTTAGGATGCATTCTGATGGTCAAGGCAAAACACACACACAACATACACACACACACACACACACGCACACACACACACACACACAGAAGAACTGAATGTAAGTGACAGCAATGCTCTGCATTCAATTTTCCTTGCAGGTATCAATTCCAACCTGCAAACAGAGATGAAAGGTTACCAGGAGGTCGGAGTGTGGTTGAGGGTTTTAAAGGGTACACACCATTGTGTGTCCCGGGGCCAGGGGTCCGGACGTAATTTAGTTGGATTTTCAGCCAGGGGGCTGGGGGAAGAAGGGAAGACCAACTTTTAGTATCTCAAACCTTACATGGTGAATCCAGTTGTGATTATTTTTTGTGTTTGTTTTGGATTTTGAGGCTGTTCTGAACAGAGATCTTTAGGCAATGGGAAGCACAAGCTTTTTATATATTAAACATCCCCAGCAGCAAAGACCACCGCCAACTCTAGATGTTTGCTGTCCCACCTAGATTCCTGCCTGCCTCCATCAGCACCCCAGCAGCCACATGTCACTGTGGTCTCTGATTCTGAGGTAGCCCTCTCTTGGAAACCTGGAAAGAGTGAAGGAAGCTCCCCAATTCAGTACTATTCTGTGGAATTCATCAGGTAAGTTTGTGTGTCACATTTAAAAGCCATATGTATTGACCTTGGGTATTCTAAGCGCGATAGGATACTACATGGAGAGCCGTCTCTGCTGTCTGTGTATTTAAGAGATGACAAAGGCTTGAAGACCTGCATTTTTACTCGGCCCTTGGGCCAGCACCTGTCCCCACTCCTCTTTGGAGCTGGGTCATCTGGTAAACCCATCTGCACTCACCGTACCTCCGCCTCATTTCCCCTTCACAGTCAGGACTATCTTAAGCTCTGAAAACTCCCAAGGCATCATTTGCCAACAAGCCTGCCTGCATTTTCACTCTTGAAACCCGCCTCCCTGGCTTTGCAACATTACATCTGAAATAAATACCTGATGGTGATTTTTCTTGAGGGAGGGGGGAAAAACATCGATAAGTCATTGTTTCCTTCACATCCTGATTTGCTGTGGGGCCGGTTTCTTGGTTCAGTTTCAGTTTTTTTCTCTCGTCTGCCTCTCCAGTTCTTGTTATTCAGCTTTATCAGAGGGTACAAGAGTGACAAGAAATTCTTCCGAAAGCTTACAGATGTAAAAACATGGATTCTCAATGCTGCTATGTAGTTTTAAGCAAAAATAAGTAAAACTAAACCAAACAAAAACAATGTGCACGCGCTCCCCCCACCCCCACACACACCAAGCAAAAAGAATTCCTAATCTAAGGTCCTTTCTCTGACTCCAGTAACAGCTGGAGTGTGAACTGAGCACCTGGCTGATGGAAACGTCTGCATAGTTAGTATTCTCTACATTAAAGGCGGGATTTGTCTAAAGCCTGCTGCTTCCTGATTCATAAAGGGACTAGTTCAGCACCTCATTCCTGAGGCTTTCTGACGCTGGGACAGATGATTCTGGCAAGATTTGATTAGCTCTGCTCTGTGGCTTGACTTCCTCGCCTATTCCTTGGTAGTGAAAAATAGATACTTGTTTCTTCAGAGAAGCACTCTGCACGGAGTCCCTTTAATGCCTGAGGACAGAGCTGGTTTCAGGCAGGACTTATTGACTTGCAAGTGGCAGAAGCCTGGAAGAAGACGAGGCAGTTCTATGTTGACTCCTGTGACTCTAAAGTCCGGTGGAAAATCCAGATTCGGGGAAGATGTGATCTGTTCCAGAGCAGCCATTTGTCTCCGTCCATCTCTGTGCTATGCTTTCCCCTGTATTGGCTTCATTTTCAAGAAGGCTTTTCTGATGTGGCAAGACGGCCACCAGGCACTGAAGACTTGCCACCCACTAGCGTAGCTCCCCACAGGAAAAGAGTGGTCATTTCTCAGTGGACCCACTCGAGTCTCAGTGTTCACCTTAGTTGGCCAGGGTTGGGTTCCTCTCCATTCTCTGAGCCAGTCACTGTGGCCAGGGAGGAGGCTACCCTAATTGGGCAAACATTTGTCATATTCTGAGCTCTGGAACTGGTGGGTCATTCGCACCTGAAGTACACGGATGGAGAGAGTTCGGAAGGGTTGGCTCCTCAAAGGAAAATTGTGGTGCTATTAATGAAAGAGGGAAGAAGAGATCTTGAGAAAATTAGAGGAAGGAAACGACGCCCACTGCAAAGTTCCGGACTGATGCTCATCATTGAGGATAATCGGCAAACCTGCTGTTGAACAAATTTGGTAGGCAAAGCTGGAATAGAAGAGATTCTAATACTCATTCCAAGAGTAAACATGAAACACCGAAAGTCCTAAAACTTCGGCTTGCTCATTTGTAAAACTTGGGCTGAATCTTAACATTTCTGATTCACATTCATTCGTGATGCATTTCTGTCTAGCACACCCAAAGCAAAATGTAGTACTTTGAAATTTGGGGAAATGCAATTTTTTTTTTCCCGCTAGCCCAGCAGACTGTCTGTATAACCACCAGCAAAGATGATGGCTACCATTTATTTTTAATTGTGAGCTAAAACATGTATTTTTAAAACTGTTTTTAAGTCTGGTATATTGACAAAAGGTAGACATTGCAGCTTAACTTGTGTGCACAACTGAAAGTGGACGATGAAAGTGATTCGCTGGGGTTCGAACCAGAAGAACCGGAAGAGAGCCCTGCCTCCACTACCTGCCGGCCAGGAGGCCCTGCGCTGATCACTTGCAGTCCTGATACTTCAGTCCCTCTTGTAGTTTGGGCTCCCCCACAGGATAGCCTGGTACAAGGGCTAGAGTGCAAGTGGTTTATTTTATTTGGAAGCAGGAATGAGAAAGTGGAAAGGGTGAGACAGGGAAGGAGGATGTATAACTATGTCGCTGAAGTCACTTCTAGAGGTAGCAGGGGCTTCTATGGAGGTTTGATCCCACTGAGCACTCTTTGCAGTATGCAGAATCCCTCTCAAAGGACAGGAGCCATTTACCCACCGGCTTCCGTTCTCCTCTCTTGATTGAGGGTTTCCTTCAGGGGCATAACTTCCCGTATTTCTAGGCTCTGCCAGCATGTAGATTAAGGACAAGGATCTCAGGATAGAAGAAGGTGTGATATGAGCACAGCAGGTGATTGAGGTTGGATCCTGGTCTATAAGGCAAATCTGAGCTCACATGAAACTTTCCACCCCCAGCTGCTGCTGCAATCAGGAGTGGGACAAAGGGAGGTGACTTGGAGCCCCAGACGTTGACTGCCAGTCCTTATCTGCAATTAGATGGGTGAAAACCTTCCAGCCTTACAGTGGGTGGTCAGGAGGATCAACTGAAATCACATATGAGAGGGAACTTTGTAGATATTAAAACCTACAAAAGTGTAAGATATATATGGGTGTTATGTACCTACATGTAATAATTATACTTCGTCACCAACAAAAATGCATTCTAACATTGAAAACAGTCTCTAACGTTTGAGTGCTCAGGCCCCCAATTTTTATGTACATGCATTTAAAAATTATATACCATTCTAACAACTCTTAATTTTTTTAAAAAAATCTATTTATATTGACCAGTATAACTTTACCATGTTTTCTGAAAAGCTAACTTTGAATTTAAAACTCTTGGACATCTTGGAGTTTCAAATGGAACATGGCAGAATGGGGAAAGCTGACCCCTATTCCCAGCCCCTATACTAGGAATTCTGCCTCTCTGTTTTCTTCCCGAATATGTAGCTTTGGTCAAATGATTTTATCTCAGAACCTCCACTTCCTCGTATGTGATATCAAGCTGATGTAATTCTCATTGGAAAATTGTTGGTTACTGTCTTCATAAAGTGTTTCGCAGATATTGAATATCTGTTAGTTTCCTTCCCTCCACACTACTACTTCTTTTTGACAAAGAAAGAAGTTGAGACTCAATTGCTTAAGCTGCTTTGCCAAGGTAAAATGACTGGTTGGGAACAGAATCAAAATTGGAAGTCTCCTGACTTCCAGCTCAGTACTCTTGTGAAGCCCTATATCCCTTTCATGTCTGTGATCCACCTTCAGAAATGGAAGCATAGGGGCGCCTGGGTGGCTCAGTCGGTTGAGCGTCCGACTTCGGCGCAGGTCATGATCTCACAGCTCGTGAGTTCGAGCCCCACGTCAGGCGGGCTCTGTGCTGACAGCTCAGAGCCTGGAGCCTGCTTCTGCTTCTGTGTCTCCCTCTCTCTCTGCCCCTAACCCACTCGCATTCTGTCTCTCTCTCTCAAAAAAATAAACATTAAAAACTAAAAAATAAAAAAAGAAATGGAAGCATAGACTCAGCCCACCCAGAGCCCTGCTGGTAAGGATACACGAAGCCTCATCGTAGGCTGCTGTTTGCTGTTGTTCTAGAAAGAAAGCTTTCACAGCTTCTCGTGGTATTTAATGTTTGGCTGCAGAAAAAATCCCATATCCACTTGTAAACGTCTCAGAGTCTATCCCATTACATGTGAGTGCTCAAGGATAACGTTTAGAGAGAGCTTTTCTGAGGGCTAAATCAGAAACTGCAATTAGCATGAGAAGCTTCTGGGAGTCTTTAGTCATCATTCTATTTTCCCCAGAAAGGTCTGCTTCATTTTAATATTAAATTCTTTTTTGCCCAGATACCTCCTGTGTACAGAAACACCTGTGACAGGTCTTTAGTTTCTTGTTATATCCAAGAGGGAGGCCTTTGGCAAGCCAAGACTAGGAAATTGTAGAAATCAGTTCACCGCCGGAGGTTATCCTCAGATTTCAACCACCTTAATGTGAAATTCTCTTCCCAGTCCTGTCCCTGGAAGAACAGCTTCTCCTCCATCTCTCTGCCTTGGTAGGCACTTCTACATCAGTTGGTCTTCTTAGTCAATGAGGATAATGATATTAAAGGCTTTGTTAAGAAATAATAGCCTAGGGGCCCCTGGGTGGCTCAGTCGGTTGAGTGTCTGACTTCAGCTCAGGTCATGATCTTGCGGTTCGAGAGTTCAAGCCCCGTGTTGGGCTCTGGGCTGACAGCTCAGAGCCTGGAGCCTGCTTTGGATCCTGTGTCTCCCTCTCTGTCTCTGCCCCTTCCCTGCTCATGCTCTGTCTCTCTCTCTCTCTCTCTCTCTCTCAAAGATAAATAAACATTAAAAAATTTTTAAAAAGAAGTAGTCTAAAAACCTTTTTAAAAATGATTTAACTGGCTGATAAAAGCTTAACCTGAGGAATTACACTAGACCAGAGTCTGGGGGTACTGACTGCTTACTTGCTAGTTTGGGTGATATTTCAGGTAGACATTGTATATTTATGATGCTGTCTTGAGTCATGGGCTTAGGACCAAGCAAAATTTTGTTTCTCATCCGGCTTCTACCTCCTTAAAATGAAAGACATCCTTAGGGGTGATGTGCTCTCAGTGTCTTAGTCTCTGGTTCAGGCAAGATGAAGCTTTTCGTTGAGAGTAATCTGATCTCCCCCAGAGTTGGCCTGGGGGCTATTTATTTGCTTCCTCACTAACAGTAGATTTTTTATTTTAGTGTAGAAAAAAATGTGAAGAGGCCAATTCTAAGTAAGCCTAGGCTGTAACATATTTTGCAATGTTTTTCAAACGTTTACCTGCTTTTTTAAAACAGAAAAGCCATGCATTTGAGGTGAAGGAGAAGTTTTTTTTTTCTAAAGTGATACTGAAAATTTCTTTGGAGGCAGCAGTCCTTACTGTTTATTAAAATAAGAACCAAGCATAAATATAGCTACCTATGTTTTGAAATATTTTAGCTATAAATATCTGAGCAATTTTCCTCCTGCCTAAGAATTTCCCCGGGGTAAGTGCCTTTCTCATAAGCAAAAAATATATACTATGGTGGCAATGAAAACTAAAGGCCTAGAAAAATATTCCCTATCTCTGATGTTCCATTTGGGGTGCCATGACCCACATACGCTATCTATCAGGTTGGTTACAGGTGAAAAACAGTTTTCATTTAACTTAAGTATAGTTTTTCTACAAGTGTGACCTGATGGGCTAAAATTGCTTGAGTTTTGCATTGACAGTTGCTGGAAAGGGTAGATTAGAGCTTTCAGTGGCTGTTTACTTTTTGAGTTTTAATTTTAATTCCAGTATAGTTACCATGCAGTGTTATATTAGGTGTAGGTATACCATATAGAAGTTCAACATTTCCACACCGCACCTAGTGCTCATGATGACAAGTGCCCTCCTTAATCCCCATCACCTATTTCACCCATCCCCCCATTCACCTCCCCTCTGGTAACCCTCAGTTTGTTCTCTATAGTTAAGAGTCTGTTTCTTGGTTTGCCTCTCTCTCTCTCTCTTTTCTCCCCTTGCTTGTTTGTTTTGTTTCTTAAATTCCACATATAAATGATAGTGGCTGTTTTTAATTTAAAACAAAAGTCCACACTGGCTTATTTGGGGTACATGTGAAAGTTCAAAATATTTCTGTGTATGTATTAAGGACGCTGGTCAAGAACTGTTGATCTCAATCTCAGCCCAAGACAGTTATCCTAATAAATGAGAAAAAGCAATGCTTGCCCTCTTTTCCCTTTCACACCTTTCTGCTCAAATACTTCCCTGGTCTCTTGCAGATGCCTTCCATAATAAGACTTGCAAAATTCATCTTCACACAGGGCTGCTTCTAAGCCGATTGCAATGCCTACCTATTGGTTTCGCGTGAGAATCTTAAGGTCATACACACTTGGGTGGGTTTTTTAAATTATTGTACAAATTGATATTTTTGTCAAAGCCATCTGTCTTTCCATCCTATCAAAAACTCTTCCTTAATCTGCGAGTAACAAATGAATTTAATTAGTTTGCTCGCAGGAAGTTACCTTGTAAAGGCTGTTACTAAAATAAAGATGAAATCTGGGATTCAGAATAGAAGCTCAATGGATTATGGATTTTCCTTGAATAGTTTTAAGGGATGATGTGATTTGACTCATGGTCAAGGTCACGGCCTATGAAGGTTAAAGTTTCTCATTCAGAATTGAGACTTTAGAGAACAAACGGAGGGGAGGTGGGTGGGGAAGGTGGGTGAAAACGGTGACAGGGATTAAGGAGTGCACTTGTTGTGATGAGTACCTGGTGTTGTGTAGAAGTGTTGAATCACTCTATTGTACACCTGAAGCTGATTTAACACTGTACGGTAACTATACTGGAATTAAAATAAAAATTTTTTAAAAATTTTAACATTTATTCATTTTTGAGAGAGAGAGAGACAGACAGAACGTAAGCGGAGGAGGGGCAGAGAGCAAAGGAGACAGAGTCTGAAGCAGGCTCCAGGCTCTGAGCTGTCAGCACAGATCCTGACATGGGGCTTGAACTCATGATCTGTGAGATCATGACCTGAGCTGAAGTTGGTCACTTAACCAACTGAGCCGCCCAGGAGCTCCTAAAAGAAAAACTTAATAAAAAAAAGAATTGAGACTTCTAGTCTGATACTTGGTTTCATCTTTCAAGTTAGAGTTTGTTCAAATGTAGAATCAGAAGACATAGCCCAGAGCTGGCCTCTCTAATCCTGGGCATGAGTTGCTCAATTCTAATTCTTAGCTTCCTTGTGTATAAATAAGGCTGGACCATCTGCCCTCTAGAACCCAGTGACCCTGGTTTGCTGTCCTCGTGACGAAGGTGAGGCAGTACAGACTGGAAGTTTAATGCATAGGCTTTGGGGCTAGCTCCCTGGTCCAACCCTTCCCTCCACCACTTTTAAGCTGTGTCATCTTAGGTAGATTATTTAACTTCTCTTTGTCTCAGACAGAGGAATAAGGATAACAATCTATTTACCTCATGGAGTTGTTTACATGAGTTGATGCACATGAAATGTACAGAACAGCTCCTGGCTCCCAAATGTGCTCAGTCAATGGGAGGAACCATTGCTATGGTGACTTTGGGGATAGATCTCTTCTGCTCTCGTACAGAGCCATGTTCTTTCCTGGCTAGAAGTCTTTATGTTTGCTGTTCTCAGCCAGGATAGTTCTTCTACCTCTTTGCCTAGCTATCTCTTGTTCAGCCTTCAGGACCCCTGCTTAAATACCACCTTGTCCAGGAAGCCTTCCTTGAAACCCTGCCCCCTCCCCAGACTAGGTTAGATACACCTGTAACATTTACTTGCAACACTCAACACACTTGCAGTTAATTACTTGTTCAAGGTCTTCCTCACCAGGACATGAGGGCAACATCTTGACGTGTTCCCCTTTGTAGAATATAACACCTAGCATGGGGTGAACATACCATGTGTCAAATAGGTGCTGATGAACATTTGGACATGACAGTCACAGGATTGAACCTAGAGAATGCCAAAACTAGCTGGAACCTCGTATGAGCTCCTCAACCTCTCTGAGCCTTATTTCCCTCCACTGTAAAGTAAGGATGACAATAACAGCTACCTCAGGAGGCTTGTGAATATGAAAAGCTGTGTGTACCATACTTAGAGAAGTGGCTTGTAGAAGATTTTTCGTGTGTTGGAAATGGAAATGTGTTGGCACATGAGCCACAGGGGTTCAATGAACCCTTTACCACTAATCTCAGAGGCCAGTAACCAACGATCTACCTTACCAACTGCAGAAGTGTAAGCCAGGCAAAACCCACCTGGGATCTTCACACACGTCTGCCTCCTCTTTCCCCCCAACCCCAAGTTGGGGTTTTGCTTTGTTTGCTCATCAAAAGAGGAATACCAGTAGATGGCAAAGCTTATACCTCATGTATAAAACTAACTGGAAGTTCCCATTGTTATTTTATTTCATGTTGAATGATAACCTGTGTTTTGGAGCTCTTCATAAGATGGAAGTGAATTGCCAACTTTTTGTGTAGCATTTCACTAGAATTTATAGCAATAATTAGGCAAATGGCTACAATATTTAACAGTGATGTAGTCCTTGTGTTGGTTTTCTTGGCCCCAAAAGTATAAAGCTTAAAATATTTAAAGAATTGTTCCTATACAGTTGATTAATTTGGGGAAGAATGGGGGAAAAAAACAAACAAAAAAATCTTCCTTTCTTTTCAAGCAAGTATTTAGGAAGTTGTGCTGTTTAAGTATAAGCCTTCCTTACCACCACCACTAGAATCAGAAAGAAGCAAGAATGGGCTTGCTTTGATGTCAGCTGAGATTTCATATTAACAAGTGATGCTTCACAAAAAATTCCTTTTTCTTATCTTTAGTTTCTAAGTAAAAAATCATCTTAGAACCACCTTCTAGGCCGGTGCCTGATCTCAGACATTCTGGTAGCCAGAAAGTTCCTCCACTTAGGGTCAAATGGAAGGGTTGTTCTAAATGTTTTTGCAGAAGTCTGACTTAGAGTTCTACAAATTGATCCTTTAAAGATTCCATCCCTCCTACCATGAGCTATCCTGATGTAATCCCTGGTCAGATTGATGTGAGCTCACATAAATTGAATTCTGGTGTAACAGCATTGGGAGACATTTGTAAACTATAAATGAAAGCATGCTCTCCAGTTGCCCTGCCTGGGACAAATTGCCAGCTGAGTTTATCATTACCCCCATTGTATCTATCTGTTTGTCATTTGGTTGAGTTGAACCAATTCATAATTAAAGAAAGAGGCTGGGGCGCCTGGGTGGCTCAGTCGGTTAAGCGGCCGACTTCGGCTCAGGTCATGATCTCGCGGTCCGTGAGTTCGAGCCCCGCGTCAGGCTCTGTGCTGACAGCTCAGAACCTGGAGCCTGTTTCAGATTCTGTGTCTCCCTCTCTCTCTGACCCTCCCCCGTTCATGCTCTGTCTCTCTCTGTCTCAAAAATAAATAAAAATTAAAAAAAAAAAATAAAGAAAGAGGCTGAAAGCTGAAGGTCAAATAATACATTTTTTTTTAACTATGACTACTTAGTAGTTTAGGATTTTCCTCTGCAATTCATTCTAGTGTAGAACAAATCCTGCATAAAACTAGTCTGTAAAATGGACAGAGAATCAGAGGCTCTTCTGAGTGTGAGGTTTTCTCTTACCCCTGGATAATCTATGGGATCATGTCTCTTCTCTTGGAGTAGGATGCTTAACCTGTAGCCTATAGATCCCCAAGGGGTCCATAGATAGATAGAATTCAAGGGGGTCCCTGGATCTTGGTTGGACAAAAATTACATTCTTAGTTTTATCAACTGAAATTTAATGTCCTTCAAATAGGAATGTAGTCAACAAACTACAGTGGTATTAGCAATTCCCGTGGCTTTGCCACTAATAGAATCACAGGTATGTTATTTTGTCCCTTTACAACTGTTGTACATATCTCATAATACCAGTAATGCTTATCACTACTTTGAAACAATTATAGTTATTTAATCCATCACTAGGCATCATTATTTAATGTACTAATAAAGAAGTACATATATTACCATAATCGTAATATTTTTTTGTTTAGATCATTGTTTTCAGTATAACTGGTGTCTTTTTGCAATCCTAAGGATTTTTTATTTGATGCATTTAAAAATATTCTGAGAAGGGTTCATAGATCTTCCTCAGACTGTTGAAGTGGTACAAAGTTAGAGACTGTTGTCTCAGATCAGAGGTTGGCCAAGTTTTTTTTCACAGGGTCCGTAAATATTTTGTGCTTTCCCACCTATATGGCCTCTGTCTCAACTACACAATTCTGCCATTGGAACAAGAAAGCAGTCATGGACAATAACTAAACAAATGATCATGGTTGGGTCCCAATAAAACTTTATTTTTTTAAATTTTTTTGTATATTTTTTTTATTCTGATACTAACCAATTGTCAGTTAAGGACAATTGGCCTTTTATTTATTTTTTTTTAATATGAAATTTATTGTCAAATTGGTTTCCGTACAACACCCAGTGCTCATCCCAACAGGTGCCCTCCCACACCCCCAATAAAACTTTATTTACAATACCTTGTAGCCGGCTAAAGTTTTCCAACCCCTGATTTAGGACATCTTGTTATTCTTACGGTCAAATTTTGAAGGTATTTCAATTCAGCTTAGCCAGTCTTTATCAGATACTTACTACGTGCATATGTTCATCCAAACATGTATGGATTGAGTATCTTTTATGTGCAAAGTGTGCACAAGAGATTTAGGGGTCAAACAGCAACTGCCCCTGCTTGGACAATCCAGTGGGGAAGGCAGACGAGACCATAGTCCAAGTGGGGAGTGTTGCAGGCAGGAGTGGGGCCCAGGGGCCCAGAGGAATACCAGCTTGACATCTAACTCAGTTTTGAAGGAGTCTGGGAAGGCTTCTTACAGGAGCAAAGAAGGACACATCTGTGATAACCAGGCAAAGAGGAAGGAAGACACAGCATGAAAAGAGTCAGGCTAGAAGAAGCTACTTGAGTGATGGCTTGGAGGCAAGAAGATGTTCCTGGAATTGCTTAGAAAATCTGAAGCTTTATGAAGCAAGAGATAAGGCTAGATGGGTAAGAGCAAGAAAGGGTCAGAGCAAAACAGGCATAATAACAGAGCTCATGTTTGTCCTGAAGGGAATAGGGAGCAATGGAGAGTGTTAAGCAGGAAAGGAACATATAGTCTGTCCCTTCAGATCTTTTGAAGGATCATGAAGACATTCCAAGGAACACAGAGATGAGTAAGGCAATCAGCATGCTTAATGAGCACATAGCCTGGCAGGAAAGACAGAAATATAAAATAACATTAGAGGGTGGTATAATCGAAACAAAACAGAGAACGTAGGGGAAGGGAAGGAAAAATAAGATCAAAACAGAGAGAGGCATACCATAAGAGATGCTTAACAATAGGGAACAAACTGAGTGTTGCTGGGGGGAAGGTGGGCAGGGGAGGGATGGGCTAAATGTGTGATGGGCATTAAAGAGGGCACTTGTGATGAGCACTGGGTGTTATATGTAAATGATGAATCACTAAATTCTACTCCTGAAACCAATACTACACTATATGTTAACTAACTTGAATTTACATAAAAACTCGGAAGAAAAAAAAAAGAAATGGGTAAATTGTGATAAAAAAATTTAATGGTATGAATGATACTGTCTTCTCTATTACTAAAGAAAAACATTAATGGGGTGCTTGGGTGGCTTAGTCAGTTGAGTGTCAGACTCTTGATTTTGGCCCAGATTATGATCCCCAGGTCATGAGATTGAGCCCGGCATCCGGTCCACACTAAGCATGAAGTCTGCTTGAGATACTCTCTCCCTTTCTCTCCCTCTGCCCCTCTCCCACTTATGCATGCACTCTCTCTCTCACAGATAAGTAGATCAATAATCATTAAACTCATATAAGAAATGAAAAAAAAAGAAGTTAGTATAATTGGTGTAATATTAGCACTAGATTTAAGGCATGGGAGAATCTTGAGGAGAGTTCTGTTTCTGAGGTGAAGCTGAGAAGGAATAATATGAAGGAAAATATTTAGGAAGGGAGACTCCAAGTAATCCAAGGTTCTCCCCAAAACATTATCTGATGTTGAGGGAAGGAGGCCACACATGTCTCTCGTTTGCTATAATTAGGCTTTCGGTCCACTCCCTCTCAGACCAGTAGAGTGGCCTCTACTGCCAAGGCCATTCTGGATGTTCTGCTGAATCCCCTAGAGGACTGTTTTCTGCACCAACAAATTCCGTTCTCAGAAGTGTTTCCCTAGCAGAATTTAACCGTTCTTAGCCCAGTTTCCTAGTTAAGGTCTGAAGCACACGTGAGCGGCCCTCCTCAGCCCAGCCCCAACTTTCTAGAAGAGAAAGGGTTCTCAAACTGTGAGTAGTTACTCATTAGAAGGTAGTGGGAGCAGTTGAGGCGTCCCGAACAAGAGTTTTTCAAAAGTGAAATAGAACAGAAGAGAGACTATCAGAAGGTATCACACAGAGTAAAACTAGGAATTATTTTATGAAATGTTTGCTTCAGTGTTGTGTTTTGGCATATGTGTGGCGTGTAGAGGGTCACACTGTCCAATGTAGGTCTTCCTGGGGGTCATTCAAAGACTTTGTAGAGCTCGACATATCTAGAGCATTATTTGGAGTTTAATAGGCTTTGTTTGCCACCTGTGGGACATTTGATTAAACTATAAGCCATAGATTTCTTTCCACGACTGACAAAATCTGCTTTCTTTAATCATAGAATTTTAGAGTTGAAAGCTCCATCCAAAGTATTCGAGGGAAAAAAAAAACAACCTTTTTGTCCAGTGTTTTTCAAATTATGGGTCACCACACTTCAGTGGGTGGTAAGATTGATTTAGTGGATTCTTACCAGTATAAAAAAAAAAAAAGGAAAATAACAGATAGAAAAGAAAATAGCAAAGTGAATAGAGTAAGGATAAATATTTTCCTTGAAACTTCTCTTCAGTTTTGTGCTCATGTGCATACATACATATAGGTATAAGTGTATTGCATTACTATGCATAAATGTATTTGTTACCGTGACCCTACATCAGAGTTACTAAACAAAGTCCAACCTCCTGTTCAGAAAGTCACTTGTTACATCCCTGATTGATGGCCATCCAACGTCTGCTTCAACATAGCCATTGATGCAGAATTCAATTTTTCTGAGGCATCTGGCTCCATTGTCCACCATTCCTAAGCCATTAAGGGTTTTCCTTGTAATGTCCTGCCATTGACCTCCCTGTCAGGAACCACTGGTTCTCCTAGTCCAATATGGACAACATGGAGGCAAATTTACTGTCTTCCTTTGACAACAGTCCGTCTCTCACCTAAAGACACTGTCCTATGCTATTTCAAGCCAAGCGGTAGCAGCCCTTTGAACTCTGCCTCAGGAGGAGATGAGTCCAGAGCACCTTCTGCTGAGCGATCGGCCTAGAAGACCACATCTCCCCAGGATATGGGTGCTGAGCTGGTCAACAGCACGTTGTCCAGAGAATTCATATTGAGTTTGTGACCAATTTTTAAAGCCCAGTTTTATGCCCTCTGCCTTCCCCATAGATTTTTGCCATCCCAGGTTTTCTCTATCTTTATATCTGTGCCGGTGGCTTTTTAAGAAGACCTAACATAAGATTTTACATTTATCATTTGAGTTGGCTTTGCCTTATGTTTCTGTATGTGGGGATCATTTTGATATTTTATTCTGTCATGCATCTTATTTTGTAAGGCCACTTCCCAGGCAACTATTTGCATTTCCTAAAATTCTTCTGATTATTTTAGATTTTCTTCTCACTTTTATTGAGGTGTGATTGGCAAATAAAAATTGTATATATTTAGATTGTACCGTGTGATTTTGCGAAGGTATACAATGTGAGGATTTAATATGTATATACATTTGTGTAATAATGGCCACAATCAGGTTAATTAACACATCTGTTACTCCATATAGTTACCTTTGTGTGTGTGGGGTGAGAACAGTTAAGATTTACTCTCTCGGCAAATTTCAAGAATACAATACAGTATTATTGACTATAATCACCACACTGTTCTGTAAGATTCCCAGAACCTTTTCATCTTAAAGCTGACAGTTCGTATTCTTTAACCAACCTCTTGTATTTCCCACACCTCCAGACCTTAGCAACCAACGTTCACCTCTCTGGTTCTTTGAGTTCAACTTTTTTAGATTCCATATATAAAAGTGAGATCATACAATATCTGTCTTTCTCCTTCTGCCTGATTTCATTTAACATAATGTCCTTGTTTCATCTGTGCTCCTGCAAATGGCAGAATTTTCTTCTCATGGCTGAATAATACTTCATTATATATAACTAAATATATACATAAACACACACACACACACACAGACACACACACACACACCACATCAAAGGCAATAATGTTTTAGTGGTTCAGCTTTATCAAGTCTTTCAAAAACATTCAAAAATAGTTGTTGCTCTATATTTTACTCCTATTTCACAAGTTTATATATTACATTAAATAACATAATTACAATAACAAACACAAAAGTCATCAATAGGTTTTGGAATAAACACAACTGACTCTTGACAAGCCAATAGCTGACTTAGTGGGAACAAATGAAGATCACGGTTAATTTGACAGGTTGGTTAGTAGAGGTTGATAAGGAAAGCTTTGACTATGTATGATCTGCACAAAGGTGCCGTATATTCATTCACTTACTTTTGGCTCGTGTTTTTATATGTCATACCCATTTTTTGTATAGATTGATTGATCATTCATTACTGGGAGCCATATATTTACTGTCTTGGGATATTCCGCATTGTATTTTGCATGTAACTAGTACGTAATACGGTCAGATCATACAGAGAGCCGATGTTGCTCTTGTCTCCACTTCACCCAAAGATGCTCTATTCCTTTTCAGCTATCAAAACCCAAATACATTTGAAATCTAACTTAAGTTCTTTCTGGTCTCACATACCTTCCACAGCATTCCATTTCACTACAACCGACCCACTCAACCTTGAACAACATGGGTTCGCACTGTATAGATAAACTTATACATGGATTCTTTTTTGATAAATACAGTAGAGTGCTGTAAATGTATTTTCCTTATGATTTTCTTAATAACGTTATCTATTCTCTTTATTGTAAAAATACGGTATATAATGCTGGTAACATATGAAATTTGTGTTAATTGACTTTGTGCTAATTTGTGTTCATTTATGCTATCATTAAGTTCTACAGTAGGCTGTTAAATTCTGGGGGAGTCAAGAGTTATACATGGCTTTTGGGCAACACAAGGGCATCAGCACCCCTCACCCCTGTGTTATTCAAAGATCAGCTGTATAACACTTGAAATATGCTATTTTGTACTGGCTTCCTACTGATTCTTAGATATATTATCTCCCCATTAGACTATAAACTCCCTAAGAATGGAATTGTGTTTACAGCTCCGTGGAGCCTCCTAGAATATAGCTTCTGTGATGGATACCCTGTTGATAATCAATCACATGCCAATTGAGTAGCCCGAGGCAGCCACCTGCGGAGTTGATGGTACCAAGAAAAATGATTTTCCACTCAAGACTGACGCTAAAAATAGGCAAGGTGGTCAAAATGCCACAAGAAACGGAATAAGAAAAACAGACCACCCAGTGGTTCTATGACTTTAGATAAATTACTTTTTTTCCGTGTTCCCATGGGTAGGTTGAGAGACTGGACTAGATCAGTGACTCTTAAAGCTTTGGGGGACATAATTATCTTTGAGAATCTGATAAAAAGCTAAGGACACTGTACTTAGAAAACTGAAATGATCATGCTCACACGTAAAATCTTGCGTGTAATTTCTGAGAGCCTGTAGATATCTGGGCTGGTTGATCTGTAAGATATCTGATAACCAGGCTGGATTCTAACATTGCCAGTGAGTGGTACTGTTTCCACCAAAATGAACCAGTGAGTCTCAATCACTTGAATCAGCTAATTGGGTTTTGAGTAGCCACTGCTGACTGCCCTGTGTCTGCCCCATCAGAACCTTCCCCCTCCCGACCCTCACCGCCCAGACACCTTCCAAAGGCAGTTAATCTCCTGAGATGCAGAATTCCCAACCCCACTCTATCCCACTATTTGGAAAAGTGCTGAAAGTGTCCACCCCGCTGGTGGCTGCCTATTTGTACCTGGGATGGCAGCGTATTCCTAGCTTACTTCCCCCTCATGCCTTTTTGCTGATGGGGAAATTGGCAGGCTAGTGTTGCTATGGGGATTTGACTGGCAACTTTGTAGTCAGAATAGAATAATTTTCTTCAGTGGAGAAAGATAAAGCTATTGTTTGAGGATGATCTAAGACAATGCTTTTGCCCGGTTATCTCTCTCTCAACCTCACCTTTGCACTTTTGTACCTCAAGAGACGCTGAAAACATTTAAATGCAAAACCCATGACAAAATCAGAGGCAAAATGTTAAAGGTTTTGAACTGGTATTCAGTCCGCATGAGCTTTGCTCTCTCACTTGATATCATGGAATTAAATGTTAATGATTTCAGTTTCTTATTCGCTTAAAATATAGCCTTCTTTCTTGCGTTAAATGAACAAATACAGTATAATCTCCTTTTTGCGTGTGGGGGGGGGCTGTAATTTCCACATGAGGATTGTTTAGATATTTGCAGGCAGTCCTGGGTAAACAGTGGCATGTTCTGAGAGCAATTACATGGCATTTCCTCTATAAATGCCACAGGAAGGCTTAGCAATGGAGAACGGGAGAGTTTTATCTGAAGATCATATCTTTTCTGTCAACTTTTAGGTATCGCTGGTGACTTTCCCCTGTGACATGATTTTGTTCTAATTTAAGTTTGTAAATGTGTTTCCGTCCACTCACTAAGATTTTCTCTTTGGTGACAAAATTAGTTTACACAAGAAGTCCATCTTTAGGGAAAGGATACCAAGAAAGAGACATGACAGAGAAAGACAAATATCATATGACTGCACTCGTATGAGGACTTTAAGACACAGAACAGATGAACATAAGGGAAGGGAAGCAAAAATAATATAAAACCAGGGAGGGGGACAAAACATAAGAGACTCTTAAATATGGAGAACAAACAGGGTTGCTGGAGGGGTTGTGGGAGGGGGGATGGGCTACATGGGTAAGGGGCATTAAGGAATCTACTCCTGAAATCATTGTTGCACTATATGCTAACATAATTGGATGTAAATTAAAAAATAGATAATTAAAAAAAAAGAAAAAGAAAAAGAAAGAGGCATGAGCCCTGATTTTCTACAGTGAGCATGCCCTGTGACCACTGCTTCTCCAAACAGATGAATTCTAATGAGACACAGGCCCCACAGACTACTTGCCTGCACGGTGAGCTTGAGGAAGCATCTTCTACTGGGCTTAAGGACTCCGTTTGGCTTTTAATTCCTGCCAATGAGAAACTAAGCAAGCTCACATTCAAGACAGCCATGTATCCTCCGGGCATCTTCTTTCTGCAAAATAAGTCTCTGTTTCCTTGCCTGAGAAGTTGTTCATAAAGGCTAAACATCAATCTTTTTTGCTTTCTGTTATCCTCTAAATATCTGGGAGCAGAGGTATTTAACACTCGAACAACTGAGAAGTGGTCAGGAAGTAAAGTAAAGGATGGAGAACAGCCTCTCAGCCACGATCACCCCAAGTTTGTGTCCAGTGTCAAAGATCTTCTTAATCTAACCCTTCCTCATCAACCCAACTTGGCCTCACCATTTATCAGCTCTGTGAACTTGGGCAAGTTACTCAATCATTTAATGGCTCTGTTTCCTCTATAAAAATGAGGGGAGAAGGGTGTTTAATGTAATATCTCCTGCATAGATACTATGATACTACATAGATACTATGTACTATGAAGTACATAGGTACTTCACAAGCACTTGACAGACTAATTATTATTAATTAACTAATAACACAAAGCATCCAGCTAATTAGGCCTTCACACCATCCCCCTCCACGCATGATCATTCCCAAGTTTCATCTTGTGGTTCATATTACCTGGGATGCTCTCCTTTCCCCCTCCAACTGGGAAGCCAGACAGAACAGCGTTGTCCAGTAGAAATACAATGCAGGGGCGCCTGGGTGGCGCAGTCGGTTAAGCGTCCGACTTCAGCCAGGTCACGATCTCGCGGTCCGTGAGTTCGAGTCCCGCGTCAGGCTCTGGGCTGATGGTTCAGAGCCTGGAGCCTGTGTCCGATTCTCTGTCTCCCTCTCTCTCTGCCCCTCCCCCGTTCATGCTCTGTCTCTCTCTGTCCCAAAAATAAATTAAAAACGTTGAAAAAAAAAATTAAAAAAAAAATACAATGCAAACCCTGGGTGAAATTTGAAGTTTTTTTTTTCTTAAAAAAATGTTTTTAATGTTTATTTAATTTTGAGAGAGAGACAGGGTGCAACTGGGGAGGGGCAGAGAGAGAGGGAGATACAGAATCTGAAACAGGCTCCAGGCTCTGAGCTGTCAGCATAGAGCCCAACGCGGAACTCAAACTCATGAACTGCGAGATCATGACCTGAGCTGAAGTTGAACACTCAACTGACTGCACCACCCAGGCACCCCAGAAATTTGAAGTTTTCTAATTGTGGAATTAAAAAGGCAATAAGAAACAAATAAAATTAATTTTAATAACATACATTTTAATCCACTGAATCCAAAATATTATCATCTCAACATATGATCGAGATATTTTACATTTCTTTTTTTTTTTGTCCTTTAAAACCCAATGTACATTTTACACTTGCGGCACATCTCAGTTCAGATTAACCATATTTCAAGTGCTGACTAGCCACATGGGCTAGTGCTATCGCATCAGAACACACAGGTTTAGAGGAGTAAGCAGTGACACAGGGTTATCTACTGGCTCTGTGATGTGGATAAGTCCGTTAAATAATGGCCAAAAAATGCTGAGTGTTTACCATGTGATGCCAGGCAGTATGCTGAGGATATAGCTCTCATTTAATCTTTATGATAGTCCTCTTAGATAAGTACTTTTATTATACCCATTGTACAGATGAGAAAATAGAGACTTAGAGAAGTTAAATAGCAGCTAGTAAGTAGTAGAGGCAGGATTTGAGCAGCTATGAGCAACCCCAGATTTGTACCCTTACCCTCTGCGTATTGCCTCCCAGGTGGGAGCTCTAAGTGAGGGCCCACATTCTCTAGAGGGTTCTTAGCAGAACCTGTGAGAAGTCAGCGAGTTGGCACAGTTGTACAATTTTGTTAAGAGCAAGAATGGCCACGAACACAATCTAAGTGGGTTTTCCCATGGTCGTTCATGCAGTTAGTCACCCTATAAAACTTAACATTTGTTTACTTTGTGAACAGATTGTGAATAGACAGAATCTGTGCTCTCCTGACCTCTGGGAATGGCGGCTGTTTGGGGAGGGTTTGTTTGTGAAACATCTGGAAGGCACAGTCCTGGAAAATGAACTCCTCTGTGGGGGTCTTTTCACCATGGTCAAGCTCATGCCGAGGAAAAGCAGATGATCTTGAAACAGGGTTTAAAACTGGCCCTAAAAATGATCTACTTGCTTTTATTGGCAGGGACTTAAAAATTGTGACCTATGATTTAAAATCAAGATGACTTTTAGATAGGAAATGTTAACTCATTTTTATAAGTATTGCTTCTAGAGTCCGAATGCTGAGTTTACATAGCCAGCCTCCCTTCCCTTTGCTCTTCCTGAATTACTGCTTCTTGTTTTGTTTTGTTTTTTTAATCAATAAAGACCAGATTTTGACAAGAGTTGGACCTTAATCCAAGAGCGGATCCAGATGGACTCCATGGTTATCAAGGGCCTTGATCCAGATACCAACTATCAGTTTGCCGTGAGGGCCATGAATCCCCACGGCCCCAGCCCTCGCAGCCAGCCCAGCGACACCATCAGGACCTTCCGTGAGTACCAGGGCCCGTCTGAAGGACAGACATAGCTGCATTGCTGAGGTTGCCTTGCGAGGACCCATCTGACTGGGGTCTCTTAGTGCCCTGCAGGAGGACACCCTGGGATGAGGTTATCCCTAGCTTTTCCTGCTGTTTTCCCAGCACTTTGGAAGTTCGAGGCTCTCAACAGGGACAACAGGCTGTTTCTATGTACGGGAGGTCAGCGGAAAGTTTATTTTTACATATGATCCTTGGGGAGTTTGAGGTCAGTTTTCTTTCGCAATCACAGAACAAATCACATACCAAGATGATGCGCAGCCGTCCCCCAGCTCTGCCCTTTTCATCTTTTGAGAAAATGGGTTCATCTTAGGGTCAGAGGAGAAAAGATAATGCTCCCAGACTCTTCAGGATTTGTGTTCACCTGCATAACCGAGGACACTCAAGTAAAATCAGTCCCTCTGAATGATGGTCAGGGAGAATTAAAGTCATTGTCAGGTGGACGTGTAGCTGGGGCTCTAGCCAATGGCGGAAGTTCCTGTTTGTCATAGTGGCTCGCTGGAAGGCCGGGGGAAGCTTGGGCCACTGTCTGTCAAATCACCTGAGGACTTTGTGAAAAGTCAGATTCTGATTGTGGTCCAGGGTTTAAGATGTTCCTGCATGATTCAAGCAAGAGCCACACTTTGATTACTTATACCACCTGCCGAAGCTGGCTTAGGAATCCTTGTGTTTTGGAAATGAGGGGCACATTTATGTAAACTTAGAACACTGTGTAGTGGGGAGATCTCAGAATTGAAATGTTGGCACTTTTTGTGCCATCTTTTCAGTTTTCTGTCATCTTTTCAGTTTTAACAATAAATTCCTCCAGGTTTCTGTGTCTGAAGATCTCTGCTACTCCTGGGTCCTCTTTACCCAGGAGAGGAGCTCTCAGAAAAGAAGCCTACCTAACACCATCAGTTGCCTTTCTATTGGCTAACACAGAGCCCTACTTATATTGTTAGTCGATCTGAATAAACGCCTTCCCTGTCCTCACACAACATCCACATGGCTGACTTCCAAGGCCATGGCTGTTTCCAGATTCACTACATTCCACAAGTCCTAGGAATTTTGGCTTATCTGAAAAAAACCCTTACCCTGACCTTGAATTTCAGGGCTCCTTCCTTCAGATTGAATTGTTGGGGGCTATTGGGCTATGGTGAGGCCACCCCACATAACCCCTATATACCCACACACCCAAATACACACACATACACACACACACCCCCACACACATATACATGCACAGGCCTATGATACACACATGCACACACACACACACACACACACACACAGTAACTATGATCGCTCAACAATTGTTTCATTGTTCGTCTTCAGAACTTAGAAGCTAACACTCCCCAGTCATATGACAAGGAATGAACCTCCTTCTTTCTAGAAGAAATGTTAACAATTCTATTTCAAATAGACAGAGGGTCTCCTTCCACTCTTGCTGCATGAGATCCATGCTACAATCTTTAGTTAAGCTGTGTGGTGCATGGCAAGAACTGGGGCAACCGTGGCTGGGGCAGGCCCCGGGATCTGACTATTGTGAAATACGCAGTTCGTCTTTTTGTTTTATAGACTGAGCAGGTGCGCTGTGTGGTTGTACCCCGCCCCCACTCGCTTCCTCAACGCCCAGCTCCTCTGCTCCTGTTTCCTGAGCCAACCCATGCTCACTTCTTTCCCTCCAGGCCTGCTAGTCTCCTTCTCCACAGAGACTGGGAAATAAAGGCCAAGATGTAGCCACTTGTGCTGGTCCTGGCCGTGGGAATCACCAGAGGGGACAGAAGTTGGGGCATCTTGTAAACTTTGTTTTTTTTTTAAACTGCAACACTGATCTGGTCTTGCAGTTTCTGATAATTACTTCCCCATTTGTGAATTAAGCGGGATAAGGTGTGTGAAATTGCCTCAGAGACATGTGACATTTGGTTACACTTGGTCCCCAGTGTGAAGTAAGACCGTATCATGGTAAAGTAATTGCGTGTAGGGGAGAAGGCTGGTTCAGTGAAAACTCTCAATTTTGAAATATTCTTAAATAAATAAAATTTAACTCTTTCTTACATATATATATAGTTATTCAACTCAGGAAAATAACAATAGAATTGATTGGATGGTTGGTTTCATGAACATAAGAATGTGCCGTGTTTGGTATTTCAGTTGGGAGTTGTTTTCTCACGTTTGCTTCAAATATTTTTAGGAAACCCTGTATTCTGCCACATTCACACTTCTTACGTTGCTATTAGTTTAGATTATTAGTTTCCCAAGCCCATTTTTCCATATATGAAATTACCTAATCGCCAAGTAGCACTTATCTGAATTATAATAAATTCTCAATCTCAGATCTTCCGCTGCGAAAACCATGTCTGTGCCAGGCCCTACACCAGGCATGTTACCTAGGCAACTCCATGCCAGTTCTCACAGAAACCCTGGGACGGAGGAATGACATCCCTTTGAATAGGTTTTTAAAAATCGAGTCTTTGAAAGGTGACCAATTTTGCCAAGAATCCTATTTGTAAAGGCAGGATTTGAACTCACGCTTAGCTGATGGCAAAATTACTTCCCTGAGCGAGATCCAGAAGGAAGGAGGTTCTTATCCTTCGAATGCAAAGTAGCACGAGAGTGGCAGGGTCAGCGTCAGTGGTTAGATAAAGAACGGTTAGATAAAGGAATAGTCCTGCTGGTATCTATGGACTAAGAAAGTTTGCCAGCACAGAACGAACCTATAGATTTTTTTTTTCTTTTAAAAGTTGTGAGGTATACTGTACATTACAAAAACGGGAATAAAACATACACGCAGACCTGAAATTCAACTGGTCCTCATCGGCATTTACAGCCCACAGCCTTCTGATTGGTTAGACGGGAGGCAAGCCAGTTGTTAAACGTTTTGAAGGCTGCCCTGAGGGGGTCTGTGAGATCTGTATTTGTGCCTGTTGGGTGTTCCCCAGTCCTCTTTGTTCCTCCCCCTCTTCTTTACCTCAAGGTCCATCCCATATGGATGTTCTCTTGGTGTCCTACCTTCTTTGCTTCCCGAATGGTGAACTACAGAACAGAAAGCTCACGCTGACTACCAGAGTGCAGAGTGCCCAGTGGGGATCCTTAGATCCCACCCTGGACGCCACCACAGTCTGGGCCCCTCTGTTGCTTAATGGAGACCTACACATACCTCATTTCGTAAGGACGGCTAACACCTCAGCTCTACTGACAGAGCATTGGCTTCCCCTGAACCTATTAATGCCAGACCGTATTAGCAGCTTAACTGCTTAAGGGGACAATGGGTAGATCTCAGGTGCTAGTGTGTGTCCTTAATGAACGCCAGGGCCCAGTATTTCCCTGACTTCCACCGGCATGAGGAAGAGCGAGGGTTTGATGGCTTCCCTGGAGTGTCGCCAGCCAGCTGTGCCCAGCTTCCACATCTTACCTCAGCTCCACCAAGTTACAAGTACAACGGGAAGAAAATACTAAGGTGTTTCAGCACCCAGGTCCTCTGACCAGAAACAGAATCATTTCAGTGACCTTGAGTAACAAGGTTACTACCCTATATTTATCTCCATCCTCTCACTGGTGACTTTCCATACGTATCAGGGTCTATACTGTCCCCCTTAGGAAATACAAAGACCAAGGTCACGGTCTGCCACTCCCTAAAGTTTATTTCTTCAAGAAAGAAATGCCAATGTTATAATTTGCCTTATTGTTCCACGGCATTCTTTTTCTCCTGTGATTGATCTTATAAATTAGCCAGTCAGAAAAGGGGGCTCTTTGGAACCTCGAGGACACAGGTACTACGTGTGGGCTTTGTGAACGTGCGTTTACCCCATCTGGTGGTCACTTACTTGCTGGGATCCAAGCTTAGCTTGGTTGAGAAGGATAGAAGGAGTCAAAGAGGGCACGAACTGGAAACAATAGACGTGGTAGAACAAAAAAGCCAATTTTATTTTTCTTTTTCCCAAAGACAAATGAAAAAATAACTCACATGTTTGACCAACTCTAGGGTTATATAAATTTCCCTGGGAATGGAACTTGGTCCTACCACCCTGAACCATTTAATTTCTCATGGTCTTTCTTCACTATTTAAGCAGAGAAAGAACCAATAAATTCTTCACTGAAGTAGAATTGGTATAGTCACAGCAGTCCCAACGGAAGGTGCTGTTTTGTTCCTCACCAAAGTCATTTTGCTCTTTCCTGCCTCAGGGCTTTTGCACCCCCTGTTTCCTCTGCCTGGGACTCTCTTTTCCAGATCTTTCCATGACCAGTGCCGGCACTCCCGTAGCTTGGATGTCACTTCCTCAGACAGGGTTCATTGACCTTCACACTCAGCTACCTCAGCCCCATTCCTGCTTTAATTTCTCCGGAGTGTTTCACTGCCTGAAACTATTTTATTATCTGTATCTCTCCTCCAGAATAAGCTTTCTTGCTCAAGGCTGTGTTCCCAGCACCCTGTACAAAGTCGGTGCTCAATAAATATTTATTGAGTACGTGAATGACTGAATGTGACTTAAGACAAGAGCCCATGGGATGAAATCAGTCCATGTGGTTCACAGGAAAAGTCCAACTTCAGAACTGCACAAAAAAAAGAAAAGAAGAGTAAAAGAGGGAGGGGGGAAGAAGGAGGGAAGAAAGAAAGCAGAACTTGGGGGTTTAAGTTTAAATTGAAGGCAATAAGGATGGAGAAGAGGCCTTTGAGAGAGATTCCAGTGATCCAAAGAGCCAGTTTTCTAAGAAGGGGATGAGGAAGGAAGAGACATTTTCTTTTCTTTTCTTTTTAAATGTCTATTTTTTTGAGAGAGAGACAGAGAGAGACAGAGTGTGAGTAGGGGAGGGGGAGAGAGAGAGGGAGACACAGAACCTGAAGCAGGCTCCAGGCTCCAGAGCCCGACGTGGGGCTTGAACTCATGAACTGTGAGATCATGACCTGAGCCGAAGTCAGATGCTTAACCGACTGAGCCACCCAGGCACCCCAGGGAGAGACATTTTCTAAGCAAGCCTGTGTTCACTCCTATCTTTAACATTTCCATGCAAAATTCGCGTACATTTTTCCCTTGGTTCTAGTAAATCTAATTATGGTCTTAGAGATCTTCAGAGATCGCATAGGAAGATGTGAGAAGTTCAGTCTGGCTTTGGTTTTCACCAGACTCTTCCCCCACAGTCCATTGTCTTCAGCAGTTGGAAAAACACTCTCTTCTACTGAGCTGAGACAACACACCCTGGCCCAAATCAACAAAATTCCTACAGTAGACCTGATTTCATAATGTTCCCTCTACCCCCACCCCCCACCCCCACTTTTCTGCTCTCTACCTTCCTGCTTACTCAGGCATCACAGCTGCTGTTGGTTGTGTATCTGTTTATACCTTTATCACGTGAATGTCCGGGAGTGAACCTGCTTTTGCTCAGTTTTGCTCTGAGATTTGGGCCCTTGTCTTTTTTTTTTTTTTTTTTTTTTAATGTTTATTTTTGACAGAGGGAGACAGAGGGCCAGCAGAGGAGGGGCAGAAAGAGAGGGAGACAGAGAATCTGAAGGAGGCTCCAGGCTCTAAGCTGTCAGCACAGAGCCAGACACAGGGCTTGAACTCATGGACTGTGAAATCACGACCTGAGCTGAAGTCAGACGCTTAACTGACTGAACCACCCAGGTGCCCTGGGTCCCTGTCTTTAATTGCCTGATTGTCTCCCCAGAGACCTGTTTAGCAAGCTAGGGTTCCTTGGTACATGTTGTCACATACCTAGACACAGAATAGATTTCCTTTATCCCCAGTCACTAGCAAGGGCTCCTATTTGGTAGCAATGCCTTGAATTAGGAAAGCGAGCGGGACAGAATGTAGTGGCATGCTCTAGGGATGGGTAAGAAACAGGAAGGGACTGGAAGCAGTTTCTCCCCAAATCTCCATGACATATGTACAGCCCACTGCCTGTTTTGGTCAGTTCCTATGAAAAGTCCTCACCAAGCCTTTGGAAGTTCCTCACTGCCCCCAACTACTGTACCTTTAGATGGAGGAGAAACTGTCAGGCATGCCTGGGTCTGAGTAGAGAACCATTCTTTTATTACCTTGCTATGAGAACTCCAGAAAGTCACTTCATCTCTCTGGGCCTCAGTGTCCTCATCTTTAAAATGGGTATAATAATGTCTGAGGTAGGTAAAATTTTTTATTTTTCAAGGTTATTTTGAGGAAACACCTGTGAAACAGAGATTATGACATCTGCCCACTTTTTGAGACAAAGGGGATGTTGATATGTGTTTCCTCCATGCATAATTTCTGAAGGATGGTGTAACTGACCAGGTGATCGCTAACCTGTCAATTGATTTTCCTTTACGACTCTGTGCCCTGAGTTCTGCTCCTGGGACCTGAGGGCATTAGAATCTCGGAATTCAGAAACAAAGGGTCTGGGACAAAAACTGTCTTGACCGAAGTGGAAGAATAGAAGAGACTGCCAGAGTTAGGTCAAGTAGTATCATTAAGATGGGTTGGGTTGGTTGATTGGTTTTAAAAGGCTGCGGATTTAAAAGACATCCAATAATTAAAACTATAAAGAACATTGAACTTTGCTGACAAAATTTCATCTCTCTCACCACTCAAGCACATCCCAAATTCAGGCAAAAAGAAAGACCTCATGGTTATGATACTGTACCTCTGATTTTTGTTTGCTTGTTTTTAACCTCCCCAAAGTTAACCAATTACTTAGACAGGGATCAGCATATTTTTCTGTAAAAGGCAAGGCAGTAAATATTTTAGGAATTTTGGGTTCACTTCTGCTGTTGTAGCATGAAAGCAGCCATAGACAATAAAGAATGTGTGTGATTGTGTTCCAATAAAATGTTATCAATGGACATGGGAAATTGAATTTCATATCATTTTCATGTGTTACAAAATATTTTTAAAGCTTTTTTTCAACCCTTTAAGAAGGTAAAAAACACTTAACTCATGTACTATTAAAAAGGATTAAAGAAGATAATTTAGGTGATACAGGCAAACTTTAACACTTCAAGAAGTGAGCAGTCTCTATTCTCAAGGGTCCAGAGAACTGCAAAATGGGGCAGAAGGCAGGAAGATTTGCAGGAGAAAGAATGAGAAGAAGCAGGAAGAGAAAAATAGAAAATGAACAAGAAGGAGAAAAGTGTAGAGCTCAGAGTTGGCTTGGCATTTGGGATTGGCTGGCTGGATATACTGCATTTCTGGTTTAAGAGGAGCGTTTATAGGAACATGCAAGATACCTGGGTTTCTGTTTACTGATGTGCCCCCCCCCCCCCACCACGGCAAAAACGGCTCCATCTTGAGCTTAGACATTTATTTCCTCAGTATAAAAACAGGCAGCTCGGGGCACCTGGATGGCTCAGTTGGTGAAGCATTCAACTCCCACTCAGGTTATGATCTCAAGGTTCCTGAGTTCAAGCCCCGCGTTGGGCTCTGTGCTGACAGCTCAGAGCCTGGAGCCTGCTTCAGATTCTGTCTCCCTCTCTCTCTCTGCCCCTCCCCGGCTTTCTCTCTCTCTCTCTCTCTCTGTCTCTTTCTCAAAAATAAGTAAACATTAAAAAAAATTCTTTTAAATAATGGCAAGCAATTGGACTAGATTTGGCCAGTGGGACATAAGCAGCTGACCTCTGTGGTATATTTCTGGGGTTCCCCCTCAGATTTTAAGGGATTGTCCTGAAAATTTGGGGAATTTTCCCTGTAGCAATTTTGTCAAACTTGGAAGGAATCATTTGGTGCATGCTGATGACATTGTCTCCTTGAGGCAAATCCCTGCAATTTAATGTTCACATGAAAAGTCTGAAACAAATAAGAGCCCCCAAAAAAGCCTGCAACCTCGGTGGCAGGTTTGTGCTGCTCTCCAGGGAGAAAGAGAAAGCTGTTCTGCTGGGCATTCCTCCCTGAGCTTGGGTTAGGCTTGTAAATTCGTGAGCTTCGTGGATTTGTAAATCTTTAGAATGTAAGACCGAAAAGGGAGCAGGAGAAAGAACAAATCATTGGTTTCCCCCATAGCCTAGATAAAAATGCATTTTAAGTGTGAGGTTTGTGCATAAACATAACTTCAGACATGATTATACATTCAGGTGCCCTCCGCAGTAATCGCTCTATTGATTTGCTAATGCCTCGATGCATGTAAATCTGAGTAGCGCTCATTTGCACAGCTTTATTGGTTCTAAAGGGAATGATTCACTTTGCTGTTTAAATACCTGCTACCTATTAATTGTTCTTCTGAGGCCTTGGTACATCTTACATTACCATACATTTACTTATAATCACTATGCAGGTATTTTACCCCCTCTGCCTAGCTAAGGAAGAAAGACTAAAGGATGAGAAAATATAATTTTCCCAAGAAAAGGCACTTATGGTGCTCTAGTTTCTTTCTTTTTTCTTTTTTTTTTTAACGTTTATTTATTATTGAGAGACAGAGAATGAGCATGGGAGGGGCACAGAGAGGGGGAGACACAGAATCCGAAGCAGGCTCTGGGTTCTGAGCTGGCAGCACAGAGCCCGATGTGGGGCTCAAACCCACATACTGTGAGATCATGACCTGAGCGGAAGTCAGATGCTTAACCCACTGAGCCACCCAGCGCCCCTCATGGTGCTCGGGTTTCAGCTGTAGCATGTGTTCATTGGCTCAGCTGCTATTTAGTGACCACACCCGAGCAACCATATGCTGTTTATGGTACTCTCGCCTCAATGAATTGCGAAACATTAATAGATTGAAGCCCGACGCGAGTGTTATTCCCTAGTTTTCCTTTTGTTTCCTTCTATTTCCTTATCACTCGCTTTGTTCTTTCTTGTATATTCATTATTTCATAGTTAATCTTTTCTATTCTGTCCTTGGGAACACTTCTTGCTTTGACACAGTTCTCCACTGGGATTGTCTCTTAGCATCTAAAACCCTGAATCACTCAGGTTCTTTGATGACAGAGTAGGACCACAGTAGTGGTTTAGCACAGAGAGGGGGCACCTGAAATCAGCTTGATGCAGTGACAGACGTGTGGGCGGTGACAGTGCATGCTGGCTGAGTCTGGCAGATCTCTTCTGATGATACAACCAAACGTGAAACAAATAATGTGCAAGTAAGAAACAACCACGGGAGAAAAGATGACTTCTCTAATGATCTTGGGTGTCACCAGGCTCTAGAAGGAAACGGGGGCACATACAGTTGCTTCATGTGAAATGAGTTTAGTGAGGGAATTTTTTTGCAAAAATTTGGGCAGATGTAAGGAAACCAAAAGGATGCAATTACCAGCATCTGGAGACAGACGGGGAGAGCCATCAGGCAAGAGCTGTGACCTTCAGACATGTATCCTGTGACAACCTAGTGGAAAGGAAGTTGGGGAACAAAGATGCTGACTCCTTTCCTCCCTCTGTCCACTTTCCTGCTGATGCTCCAGATGGTCATATCCCAGCTGGAAGCCTCACAGGTCAGCCTCCCAGGGCCCAGGGCAGAGGCGAGAGGAGCAGAGATACATGCTGGAAGACTGGGGGACAGAGGGAAGGAATCCACTGAAAAAAGTCATAGTATAATCTCGTGTAAGAGATTGGTGCCTTTTACATGGATTCCAAAAATATGGACTGTGTTTTGGTCTTTCTCTTATTGATTGAGAACATGAACCTTACCTCATTCATCTTTGCCTTTTTAGCATTTTGCCTGGAACAAAGGAGGTAGTCAGGTCTCACAGCCAAACTTTTGTCCACTGCAAATTTATAAACTCAGAGTGGGCAAGGACAGTGTCCTCGTTTTGCACCAGAGACAACTGCAGCTCAGAATGACTCAACAGTCTTCTCAAGGTCACTTGGTTGCAGATCCTGGATAAGAGCGCAGTTTGGTGACAACCTTGTTTTCCATTTGATTCCTAAAGTTTGTGGGATTTCTTTTTCCTAAAGAATCAGTGCCCCCAATTTATTTTACAATATACCCATTTACTCTTTCAAACAAATATTCAGTGCCCACGGCGGCCAGGCACTGTTTCAGATGCTGGAGATTGAGCAGCAAACAAAACAGACAAAAAGAATCCCTGACCTTGCAGAGCTTACATTCTAATCAAGGCAGACAGACAGTAAACAGATCAGTTAAAACATGTAGATAGTATGTCAGATGCGGGGATAAGGGCTATGGTGAAATACAGAACAGAGAAGGGGATAGGCAGTATGAGAAAGCCTCCCGAGAAGGTGACATTTGAGTAAGAAGGCTGAGGTGAACTTTCTGGATATATGTACCTCGACCAATAGATCTATCGATCTATCTATCTAATCTAATCGGTCCATTCATCCACCTGGGGGAAGAATGCTCCAGCCACATTCAGAAGTCCCAATGCAGGAGCACCCTGGGGTGTTCAGGGAAGAACAAGGAGGTTGTGGGCTGGGTTGGGGGTATTTGGAGGAGGAGCCTAGAAAGAGATGAGGTAAGAAGGGGTAGGAAGTGATGGTAAAGGTTGACTAGGACCTTGGAGGCCATTGGAAGTCATTGGATTTTGCTTTTTCTGGGACAGAAATGGGAAGACTGGGAGTTCCCCTTTTAGTTAGGTTTCAATGAAGCCACTCTTACCGGTGTGTGAAAGGACTGAAGAGGGGCCAGAGTAAGTGAAGCGAGACCAGTCAAGACAACCGTTGCAATAATTCTGAAGCAGTACTAGCTCTTTTTGTTGTCTTTAAATAGAAAAAAGTAATCCATACTTATTATTATAAAAACATTGAAATAACATTAAATATGGGAAAAAATAAAAATGAAAATTATATCTAATCTCAGTATCCGGGCATAGCAACTATTAACATATTGGTATATAATCTTCCAGGGTTTTTTTTTAAATCCAGTACTGAGATCTTCATACATAAAATTTTTCTGTGTAACAAAATGCTATACACATCTTTAAATATCAACAAATATAGATCTACATCATTAAGTTTAATAACCATAGTGTATTCCATTGTAAAGCTCTACTACATTTATTTAATTCTTTATTGATGGACACTTAGATTGTTTCACTACAATATACAATATCCTGATTATGCTCTTACTTAACTTTCAGCTTGTCTACGTTTCTGTTTCCCCCTTTGACTTTGCTGTAAAGCACAGTGGGTCAGGACTGTTATCCCTTCCTTATATTTGTTGATGGATTGACTCATGTTGCAGCCAATTGGTAATATGGATGGCATTTGAAACCTCAGACTCTCACCTGCTTTTTCTGACTAATAGTGAATATTTTGATAGGTAATGTACATAGTAAAGCGCATTGTTCATACACACTTTTAAGACAAAACTATTTTTCAAAAGAAAAGAATCATTTGCCTTAAAGCTCAGGTCTCATATTGGAATTTTTGTTTCCAGCTCCTTAACTCCACTTGAATGGTGAGCTACAGATCTGCCAGAGATCATGGAACGGTAGTGTCTACCATATTTAAAACTGTAAATGTATGTCTGTTCTGGCCCAGTGGAATGTTGCTCCCTGGTCCTAGTCATGTGGTCATAAAGGAATTTCAAAGGCCACGAATCCAAAGGATCACAACCACTGGGGAATGACCAACGACTCCTAAGGAGGTAGTAGGAAGACTCACCCAGCAGATGGTGGTAGTTCACAAGTCATCCAGCAGATGGCGATAGCTCACAGACTTTCAGAGCTGGAAGAAGCCTTTAGAATCCGTTTGGCGTCACCCAGAGCGGTTGAGATGAGGGCGACACAGAGAAGTTCCCTTCTGTTGCCCAACGTGATTGACTTCTTCCATGGTTAACTAGTCCCAATCAAAATGGGAGAGGGCAAGTGATTTCAGATTTTAGTATCTGCCGTCAAAAGAAAAGTTTGCGAGCAGAAACTGAAGCAGGAATAGAGATCCGAGTCCTTAATAACATCCTGCTTATAATCGATGCTGAGTCCTCATGGTACCAAGAACTGATAGAATGAATTTCTAAAACAAAAGGGAATAAAGGGCTGTTAAATTCAGAATTAGAACGGCTAAAATTACAAAAGTGAGAGATAAGAAAAGCTATAAACAACTTGAAGTCAGGCCTTTTTGGATTGTGGTTTTGTTTTTTGCTTCATACATCGCTACTGCTAATTTTCTATGTGAATCTGGAAAATGTTTTGAGGATGCTGGAGGAAGTAAAGAATTTAGTTTCTGAATATACAGTGCTTATTTCACTTATTTATACATTCTTTTGCCAATCCATTTTTTAAAGTATGCATTTAATGCCTATAATATACCAGGCAAATTCTGGATGTTGATGTCTAGCAGTCAACAAAGTAGATGATCCCTGCCCTCATTGAGCTTATATGTGGGAGAGTCAGTCTCAGAAAGTAAGTAGATAATAAAATAAATATTTATTATATGACATAAATAATATGTCTTTTTAAAAAATGTTTATTTCGTTTTGAAAAAGATAGTGTGAGAACAGGGCAGGGGCAGAGAGAGAGGGAGACAGAGAATCCCAAGCAGGCTCTGCACTGTCAGCACAGAGCTGGATGTGGGGCTCAAATCCATGAATTGTGAGATCATGACCTGGGCTAACATCAAGAGTCAGACGCTCAACCAACTGAGCCACCCAGGTGCCCCAGTGATATGTCTTTAATGATGAGTGTTAAGAGGAAAAGAGAAAGAGTAAGAGGGCATAGAGGATAGTGGGAACTGCTATTTGGAATGAGCTATCAAAATAGAGATTTGAGCAGAGTCCTTCCATGGAGAGGGAGCAGTAAGTGCAAAGATCCTGGGGTGATGACAGCCTCAGGATATTCCAGGGATAGTAAGGAGACTCGTGTGGCAGGGACATGATGAGTGAGAAGAATGATAGGAAGTGAGGCCAGAAAGGTAGCCAGAGGCCAGGGGTCAAACATTGTGGGTCCTGGTGAAGACTGGGTTTTATTCTAAGTTAGATGCCAAGCCCTTGAAGTGTTTTGAGCGGCAGAATGATGTGATCTGGCCTACATTTTAATCAGGATCATTGTGGCTATGGTGTGGAAATCAAAAGAAACAAACGGAGACTAACAAAGAGGCAATTCTGTAGCTTTAAGGAGAATATACATGAAAAGGAAAGGTAGAGAGCCAAACCAAATCATGGCATTTGGGAACTAGCAGGTAGGTTAAGGACCTAGCCAAACTTCCACAATTTTTTGGTAAGGAACTGAAAAGTCATCAGATTAAGGGACTAATTCCAGGTCCCAGTTAGTGGCCATGAGTGTTAGGTTCATGGGACTTCTGGCGAATGCTCTTTTCATTTCCTACCCACGTCTCTGCTGCAAAGACCCCATTTGCATGCATGGTCAGGCCCTTCCACGTAAGAGCAGAGTCGCTTCTTAATTTCCTGTATCTCCTGCATACTTGTAGCTGCTTTTCAGAGCAAGGGGACCGTTGCTTCCGTGGTCCCAGTTTCTTGAAATACTTCTTTCGTTGCACGGCTCCACTTCTTTCAACCAGAAGTACTGGGATTCCTTCTCCTGCCTCGGGGCTTCCAAGAACGCCTCCTGACCCTGAACCCTTGCTGTGTCCTGCTGCACAGGACATTCTAGCTGCACTCATGCAAACCCTGTGGTTAGACTGAAGATGTTGTGTACAGTCAGAAGGTGGCATAGGGACCTGGTTGTGAGCCCAATAAGAGGTTAAGAAGCTTTGGAGATCGGTATCCCCAGACGTTCTATTGTAGTAGAGTCCTGCAAGATCTTTGTGTCAGATCTGTCTAATGCATGTCTTAAAGGCGGCCTGAATGCTCAGCAATATTTCGGGGCACCATAGAGTAGTAGTCCTCAATGAGGGGTAATTTTGCCCCCTAGGGGGCAGGTGGCAAAGTCTGGAGGCATTTTCATCCGTTACAATGAGGGAAGGTGCTATCGGCATCTTGTGGGTAGAAATGAGGGATTCTGCTAAGAATCCTGCAATGCACAGGACAGGCCTCCACAACAAACAGTGATCCATCCCAAAACATCAGTAGTGCTAAGGTTGAGAAACCCTACTATAAGATAAAAATAAAATTAGAAAATCTAACCCTTGCTCAAAATAAAATGGCTATCAGACTGGAAAAATTAACCAGCATTCAAAAATATCAGCTAGAATGAAGGATTTCTCAAAACTTTTTTGGACTGCAACCCACAGTAAGAATATGCCCTTGCACTACAGCCCAACACACACAAACATATCTGTAAATGTTTGTGTGTGTGTGTGTGTGTGTGTGTGTGTGTGTGTGCAAATGTCTCACAGGACAATACTGACCCATGCTAAATGCAGAGCTTTATATTTTTATACCACTCGGTTCCACTTAAAAAAATGTGGTCGCGGATCGTCTGGGTGGCTCAGTCGGTTGGGCGTCCGACTTCCGCTCAGGTCATGATCTCACAGTCAGTGAATTAGAGACCCACATCGGGCTGTGTGCTGACAGCTCGGAGCCTGGAGCCTGCTTCCAAATTCTGTGTCTCCCTCTCTCTCTCCGCCCCTCCCCCACTCATGCTCTGTCTCTCTCGGTCAAAAGTAAACATTAAAAAAAAATAAAAAATAAAAATAAAAAAACGTGGTCACGCCCCCACTGAATTATTTTTTACTGTTCACTAATGTGTTTGAAATCTGCAGTTTGAATAATACTGGGTAAAATATGGAAGAAAAGTGAACGCAGTTTCATGTAAATACATAATAGCACGGAAGGACATGAAGTAAGCGTATATTCTGTACAGAAGTCACCAGAAGGATCGGCCATTAATTTCACAAATAGCTATTTTTGCCAAACCTTCTTCAAAGAGAATTAAACCAGTTCTTGCCTTCCTGGGATTCATGATCCAGTCCAGTGAACAGACTATCATACAACTACCTGTATAGTGATGTGCAGTATACAGAATGCACTCTGCAGCTCAGAGGGGGAACAGTGATTGATTTTGTGGATCAGGAAACTGGGGGGTGAATTGGTGAAGGTTCCCCAGTAAGGTGACATTAGGGATGGCTGAGTGGGATTTCTCCAAAGGGACAGGGGATGAAGAACAAGAGAATCCAGGTAGAAGGTTTTCTGGGTGGGGTGTTGAGGGAGATCTTTGAGGGTGTGCATGAGGCCGAAAGATAACAGGGCACGAAGGCAGAATGTGGAAATCCACGCTGGACCCCTGCACTGGGCTAATGTAAAACCACTCCCATTAACATGTTACTCTCTCCTGCTCTTCCTGTTCACAGGATAAATGCCACACTCCTTAGCCTGACATTTACAATCTTTCATAGTCTAGCTCCGGCTAACTTTTCTTGCCTTATCGTTCCTGGCAATCCTAGCACAAGCCCTCCACCCCAGCAGGTGGTATACCAGGGGTACCCACTGTCTCCGGAAGTCTGTGTGTTCTTCCACATCCTCATTTTTTCTTGCTCAGCAAATTCCAGCCAGATGATAATTTCTCCAGGTGTAGGTTTCAAGCATGGAAAATGGAAATTCTTCCATCGAAAGCATTGTGATGCTTCCATTTGTTATTCAGACAGTGAATTCTCAGAATTAGCATTTCATGATTTTCTCCCCGATGGAGAAGGGTTTGTGACGCTCAGGGCTTGGAAACCCTCCACTGAACCCCTGGCTTCTCCTCTCTCTGTTCTTGGTTTAATCAATATGCCAATATCTATTTGAAAGTGAGAACAAATTACTCTTGTTTCCATTTATTTTGAAAAAAAAGTTTCTTGGGCACAACTTAATCCATGACCCAGAGAGAATTTAGCTTCCTCCTGTCACAGACTCTCTGTGGGGTTTTTAATCAATTGTTAGAGAAGATTGTGGGTCAGAGTAATGACTTAAGCCAGATTCCCTTCCCTGAGTTCAGACTGGCTCTACTCCTATGATGATATTCACAACATAGGATTGTTTTCTTCATGACAGGAGACCATGGGACCCTCCCAGCCTAATTGTTATTACCAGTGGTCTCTTCTGTAGCTCATCAGTAAGGACTACTGTCTACTAAAGCCATGCAAGCTTTGGGAATGTGAGTTCACTCAAGACATTTGAATGCATTTTTAAGTCACTCGTATTTCGCCAACACACAAAAATCATTTGAGGCAGTTTGTATGCATACCCATACACACATACATTCACACACCATAATTAAAAACAAATGTGATACAATGATCAGAAACCAAATCAGAAATACAAATATAAATGTATGAGGTGAGATAGTCACTGAAGTCCTGGGTGCCACTAACCTCTAAACTTATTATCAAAGACAAAGAAAAGATCAAGGTTTTACAGAACTCTCCATATCTGACTCAAGAATGCAATTCAGTGAAAATAATTTTTTTTCTGGATATAGCTGTCGGAAGAAATTACCAAATGAATCATTATATAAAGAATATTGAGGGGCGCCTGGGAGGTTCAGTCGATTAAGTGTCCAACTCAATTTCGGCTCAGGTCATGATCTTACGGTCTGTGAGATTGAGCCCCGCATTGGGCTCTGTGCTGACAGCATGGAGCCTACGTGGGATTCTCTCTCTCTCTCCCCACCTCTCTGCCCCTTCCTTGCTCATGTTCTCTCTCTCACTCGCTCTCTCTCTCTCAAAATAAATAAACTTAAAAAAAAATAATATTGAGCATTATAATACTGACCTTAATAGTGATTTAATGGGTGAAGAAATATTTTTTGTATAGCTAGATTTTTACTGATCCTCATTAAAAATTGGGCTGCGGTTGAGTTATGGCATTTCTCTGGGGATAATCAAACTTCACAGAAGGAAAACCCTTAGAAAATTAGAAGCATTGATGGTTAATATGCTTTCAGAATTATTCAGCAAATTCTTCATGTATATTTTAGAGACCAGCACCGAATACATACTGTTATTGAATACTGAGGTTTTTCCTTTAAACTGTAGTTCAAAGGGATATTTCAAAAGTATCTTAATTCCTTTTAGTCCACATACTCTCTGTAGGTGGTAGAACTTCCTTTGCCCTCCTAACCTGTCTATATGAATCCAATCAAGATAAGTTACCTTATGGACTATGTATTTCAGCCTCAAGTCATTTCTTTACTTCCCCAACTTCTTGTCTACACAGAAATCACCATCCTGATTCCTACGGTTTTTCTTTCTGCTATAGAAATCTTGTCAGTTTGTGTCTAGGTACAGGTCTTTTCATTTTAGCAGCAGTATTAGCTCTTTCAAATTTTGGTGTCCTTTTTTTTTCCCCCCGGCTCAGACAAGTTTTATTTTTATGTTTTTGATTCATATTTATGTTTCCATTATTCTGGTAAATACTAAATAAATACCCATAATCCCTTGGTTTGGCTCTTGTCCTCTATATCCACATCCATATATATTATTTTCTGTCATATTTTTTCATCATTTTGGGAACATTTCTCAGGTTCACCCCCACATCACTAATTCAAGCTTCCACAGCATTAATTTTGGTCTTTGCTATCTTAGGTGTGGCTTTTCATTTTCTGAATAAAATTTTGCCTTTGTTACGTTGCTTCCTTTTTCTTTTAAAAAAAAATTTTTTTTAACGTTTTATTTATTTTTGAGATAGAGACAGAGCATGAATGGGGGAGGGGCAGAGAGAGAGGGAGACACAGAATCGGAAGCAGGCTCCAGGCTCTGAGCCATCAGCCCAGAGCCCGACGCGGGGCTCGAACTCACGGACCGCGAGATCCTGACCTGAGCTGAAGTCGGCCGCTTAACCGACTGAGCCACCCAGGCGCCCCGTTGCTTCCTTTTTCTTATGAGCAGTTTCAAGCATAGTGAAAAATGTCAGGAATACCTCTATATCCGTGACCCAGCTTTGGGAAATCTTAATGGTTGCCATATTTTCTTCAGTGTTACAAAAATAAAACCTCACAGATACAGGGACATTCTGTACCCTGTCCCCAGTACCTTCCCAACACCATCCTTCTGTCTTCTCCCTGGAGATACATTTGCACTGTGTTATGATTTCCCTACACATTTAATCAATATACTAACATGTATATATTTATAAACTATGGGGTATTGTTTTGAGTGTTTCTGTGATAAATGCAGTGACATGCAGGTATCCTTTCGTGGTAAACTTGTCTCTACAACATTATGTTTTTGACTCTTATGCGAGTTGAATTGTAAAGCTTGAATTCATGCAACTTCACTGCTGTATAATGTTCCACCACATAAATACACTATAGTTTATTTATCAGTTATTTGGATTTTAGACATTTAAATTCTTCCCTTTTTGCCATTAAAAACAACATTGCAATGAGCAATTTCATATATGTTTCCTTGAGCCTGTGTAGAAGAGCTTTTCCTGAGTATGTGCTTCCAAATGAAATTGCTGAGTTGTGCATGTGTATCTTCAACTCTGTCACTGGGTAGAAAATTGGTCCTCAGGGTGTTTGTAGTTACCTCCACGCCATGGGCAGTGTGTTCAAAACCCTTCTTGCTCTAGATCCTTTCCAGTGCTTGGTATTATCAGACCAATAGAGTCAATCTGATGGAGGTAAAGTGATATGGCATTATTGTTTTGATTTGCATGTTCCCATTTCTAGTGAAGTTAAACATAATTTTATAAATTTATTAATCATTCTATGAATTGACTGCTTATATGTTTTACCTTTCCTTATTTCTATATATGCCTACATATAATATATGTAAATATACATTAATTTATTTAGATACATTAATGATATACATAGTGTATATCATAGTGTATATTCATAGTGTATACATGTATATATCATTACATAGTGTGTATTGATAAGCATTAATATATACATTTAAAGACTAATCCTTAGTAATATGTGTTGCAGATATCTTCTGCTAGCCTGTGACTTTTCACTTCACTCATAATGTCAATTAATAAACAGAATTATTTTATTCAATACAGTTAAATATCTCAATTTTTCTTTTATGATTTCTGCTTCCTGTGTTTTTTTAACTACTTCCTTTTCCCAAGGTCATTAAGCAAAATTTTGTTTATCCTATAAATTTGAAAATTTTGCTTTTCATATTTAAGATCTCAATCTACCTGAAATTTACATTTAGGTATGGAGAAGTAGGAGCCTAGCTTCATATTTTTTTTTCATACCAATAACCAGTTGCCCAGCACCAACTGTTGAGTCATTCATTAATCCTTTTCCCTATTGATCTGTAATGGTATCTTTCTAATGTATCAGCTCCATACATTTGTGTATCTGTTTCTCAGTTTTCTGTAGTCTATTTCTCTATCCTTTCCTGGATATCACACTGTCTTAATGTCTGCAGCTTTATAAAATTATGTTATCTGGTAGGTAATTCTACACTCATTCTTCTTCGAAATTGCCCTGTCTTTCCTTGACCTTCACTAATCAATATAAATTTTAGAATCAGTTTTTCAATTCCGTGAAAAACTCTGTTGGGATTTTAAAGTCAGAATTATGCTGAATTCTATATTGAATTTATAAATTAATTCTGGAGGGATTGTCATCTTTATGATATAGAGTCATGTGTATTCAATTTCATCCATTTTTTTGCATCTTTCTAAAGTCTTTAAGTGAGTTTTGTCACACTTACTCTCCAGTCTCTTATACTTGGAAAGCTGTTTGAAATTAGTTTAATCTGTGGATCTTTCTTTCTCTGTTTTTTTGTAGTCACAATTTTCTTTCCATGCACTTTTCCCATGTCCTTTTTTAAAAATTATTTTTTCAATGTTTTTATTTATTTTTGAGAGAAACAGAAAGAGCATGAGCAGGGGAGGTACAGGGAGAGAGGGAGACTCAGAAGCCAGATGTGGGGCTTGAACTCACAGACTGCAAGATCATGACTTGAGCCGAAGCAGGTCACTTAACGAACTGAGCCACCCAGGCACCCCTCCCATGTACTTTTGAAAAGAATATGTATTCTCATATTTTGGTGTCTAGGGTTCTATATATGTCCACTTGATCAAGCTTTGTAATATCATTGTTCAAATCATCTATATTGTCAGCCTGATCAGTTACTGAGAGAGACACATTAAAATTTCTCACCATATCTCCCTGTATCTCAATCTCTTTCTCTCTATATATGTGAGGTTGTAATATTAGGTACATACAAGGTTAGGATCATCTTATATTCCTGGTGGTTCCTTTAATCATGACTTAGCCACCATTTTTAAAAAAAATTTTTTTTAATGTTTATTTATTTTTGAGACAGAGAGAGACAGAGCATGAACGGGGGAGGGTCACAGAGAGGGAGACACAGAATCTGAAACAGGCTCCAGGCTCTGAGCTGTCAGCAAAGAGCCTGACGCGGGGCTTGAACTCACGGACGGCGAGATCATGACCTGAGCCAAAGTCGGCCGCTTAACCGACTGAGCCACCCAGGCGCCCCGCCACCATTTTTAACATTAATGATGCTGCTTCTTTTTTCCCTGAAAGTTTATGCTGCCTAATAATAATATAGTAATAATATGGATCCAGTGGCTTTTGCTAGTGCTTGAAACATCTATTACATCTTTTTTACTTTTGATCTCTCTGTCTTATGTTGTAGGTACTTTCTGGAAACAATATACAGCTTAACTTTTAAAAATCCAATCTGACAAGCTCTGTCCTTTAGATGGCAAGAATTTTTTTTTACAGTTATTGTAATTGTTAACATGTTTTATTTATTTCCGCCATTTTATTTTGTGTTCTTTACTCTGCTTTTCTCTCTCTCTTTGTTTTTCTTTTTTTCTTTTTTTTTTTTTTTTTTTTTTTTTTTTTGGTGATGGGGGGTGGGGAATCTTTGTCTTGGCTTCCTTCCTGTTTCCTATAGGATTAACTATATTGGGGACACCTGGGTGGCTCAGTTGGTTAAGCTTCCAACTTCGGCTCGGGTCATGATCTCACAGTTCATGAGTTTGAGCCCTGTGTCCGGCTCTGTGCTGAGAGCTCAGAGCCTGGAGCCTGCTTCAGATTCTGTGTCTCCCTCTCTCTCTGGCCCTCCCCTGCTCATGTTCTGCCTCTCTTTCTCAAAAATAAACATTAAAAAATTAAAATTAAAAAAAAGGATAGACTATATCTTCTTAGCCCTCTACCTTTCCCCTCTATTGGGATGAATTATGCATTCTTTTATTTACCATCCATAAATTATTGACTTCCAAACTTTTATAGTCTCAGGTTAATCAGTATCTATTACCCTCATAAACCTCAATCTTAACAGCCTCAATCTAAGTGAATTCTTTCTTGTCTTGCATGTTCTCTTTCAGTATTTTTATTCTACCCAATAGCCACAGGTTAGGCTTTTTTTTTTTTTTTTTTAAGTAACACTTCTTTAGATTTATCCAAATGTTTACCAGTTTCTCTGCCCACTACTCTGCATCTTATTCTTTACTTCTTCCTGCATCTATACTTCTTCCTGAAGTATACTTTTCAGTAAATTCTTGAGGATCTGTTAAGAGAGGGTGATGAACTTTCTCTAACTTTGTGATTGAGTCTCTGTTTCACTGTTGTTGTTGAAAAACTATTTAATCCCGTAAAACTTTGTGATGGTAATGATTTCTCCTAGCATCGTGTCTCAAATTGGAGAGGAGGAATGAGAAGCTATCACCGTCTCTGGTTTAAACCATCTGGTGATCTCTAAAAGAGAACTGGACCACAGTTGATGTCCAAATGTGAAGCCACTTCAGAGGGCACCACGGAGACAGTGGTGTTCCACGCACACAGCATCAGTCATCCCGCGCTGTGGGGCAGGGTGTCTCCCTCCCCACTGCACTGCAAGCTGCACGTCCTCTGTCTTTCCCATCTCATTCTCTGTTCAGCCTCCTGGGTCCCAAGGGCAGGCAGGGTATGAACCAAGCCCTGTTTTGTACTGGCCGGATGGAGATTACACCATTTACATCAGTTTTGTGTTTTTTACCCCCAGTCTCTCCGACAGGATCCGTCTTTCACTCTCAACTTTTCTACGTCATTTTCATCAACACACGTATGCCATACTCACAGAAAAGACTCCCTTGACCCCACAATTCTTCCCCTACCATCTCATTTCTCCGCTTTCCTTCAAGCTAGAGTTACTGTGTTGTCTATATTCAGTTACCTCCCCCTCCCTTTTTTTGACCTCTATTCACTGTTCAGCCAACTCCAACCTGCCTTTACCCCCACTGCTCATGTGAAGAGGGCCAATGACCTCCATTTTTCCAAACGTAATGTCATCCCATGAACATAGCACACACCATTAAGTTGAAAATAATTTTAAAAAATAATGAACATTTTTAATACATCTGGCTGGATAAGTCTCTAATAGAATTACAAAATTGAATAACGCAAATGCTTGATTATACTGCCAAATTATCCCACAGAGAGAGAGAAAAGGAGAGAGAGAGAGAGAGAGAGAGAGAGAGAGAGAAGAAGAGGGAGATCTCACTTTTTAAGTCATATCCTGACACTGTGGACAATAGTTTTCTGCCATCAATAATTGACATTTATTTTGCACTTGCCGTGTGCAGAGCACACTGTAAGATTTGGCTCTTGCAGAGAACGTTCAGTCATTCACCTGTTCTCTTAGCTAACAAATACATATTGAGTGCCCGCTGTATACATAACACTGAATTCTTAATGCCAGCCACCATTTCAGCTGTTCAGAAATGTTCTTGTTGCCCGGCTAAACGGTACGCTGCCCTTTCCTCCCCGAGTCCCCAGGTATGGCCATGGAATGTTGTCAGTGAATTATAATTCATCATTCTCTGAGGTTATAAAGATTCCAAGTCTGAAATTTCTAGCACAGCATGATGAAAATATGGCCTTGGGTTTTCCTGCTGTGTTTGCAGCCACCTCTTACAGCCACCTCTTACATTATGCTTTGCCGGTGCATCTCCTCCTTCAGTGGGTAGCAGAGAAGTAAGTGCCTAACACCTTGGTGGTTTCTGGCCATTTGCTTAACTTTCCACGGCCCCATTATCCATAGAAAGGGAGGCTCTGAGGGAGAAAGATACAGTGGCTTGTTCTCTGTTGAATGGTTTATGTTCTTCAAAAGGCGACACCCCACAGGGGTTATGCACAGTTGGTGCGGCCCCTGTGTGTGTGTGCGTAAAGATAAAGGAGTTTAAGAAGCTTTGAGGTGAGGGCTCTAATGGTCACTCCATGCCTGGGGTATCGTCCTGAGCTCCAGTCAGATGAGAGATTCTTGAAGCATGAGCAGAAAAGAGCGAACACTTCTGCCTACAGCTGGTACTTAGAGCAGCTCTGTCCCAACACCCCACTCCTACCACTGTGGCAACATACCCTGGATTGGTTAGATCCATTCAAATTGGAAGAAAACATTCAGGCAGATTATTTGGGGAAAAGGAAGGAGCAAGGGAAACCATTCAGTGTCCTTGCAGACCCTCTGAGTCCTTATGCTGCTGAGGCTGACGTTGAGCAGGCTAATTTTATGCACAACCAGAAGTCTCTCCCAGTGACCTTCAGGTTCACAGGGGAGCTCTTGTGCCCCACCCCCTCAGCATGCGCACAGTCGGTGGGTACATTTCCCAAGGAGAGGGTCTAACTGTGTCATTGGATCCCCATCCATTTCAGTTAGGAATGCACTGAAACTCCAGCATCACAACCACCTTCACTGCCAAAGACAATATAGTAGAAAGGGAAGTTCCAACAGACTTCCACTTGCACCTTACTGACCCAAACTACCGAGATGCAAAGGAGGCTCAGAAATCCAACATTTAGCTCCTATAGTATCTACAGAGAAGAGGTAAGGGAGGAGGGATTAAGGTTGAAATATCCGCCTTGCCCTCTGATATGAAGCCCTCCTTTTGGTAGATTTTCACATGAGGCCCCCAGGGGTGGTCAGTCTGGATATGGTTGTTTAGGCTCAGACATAGGTCCTAGTTCCATCATTTTCAGCGAGGGTGGCAGGACTAAGTTCATAGAGCCGAAGCCAGAGTAACTTAATGCAGAAGAACCGCTTGAAAGACCAACCCCAGAAGAGGTGCAGGATATGGATTCTTTTCCGGGAAAAGTCTGTGAAATGATTTCTTTAAGATCTCAGAATTATTGATAGCTTTTAAACTCTTTATGTGGGGTCCTCTTGTCCCTAGACTTTTGCTATTTAAGAATCCAGATGAATACTACTGTCATATATTTTTATTCTGCCTGCATTGTTTCAAAAGTTCACTCTTTTTATTTCTTACACATTTTGTGAATTTCTTCAATGTGCCAGGGAGTGAGTGAGGTTTTGGTGTCATAGTAGAAACCAATATGGACAGTATTGCCTTCTTCAAGGCACTTTCAATCTATTGGGAGGTCACATTTATGAAATCATTCTATAAATAAATATGTAATTGTAAGTTAATAATGCTCTAAGAGAGGACAGAACCATGGGAGTATATAGGAAGGGAACCTGACTTTATCTAGGGTACAGAGAAAACATCTCTAAGAAAGTGATTTTGAACAAATACAAGAATTTAAAAGGCAAAAGATGGGCAGTGAGAGATGAGATTTCCAAGCATAGGGAATAACATGTCTAAAGTCCCTGAGGCAGGAGATATGTCTCTGAAATGAAAGAAGAACCAATGTTCTTTCTGGGTGGAACAGGATGAGAAGGAATAAATTGCTGTAAGATGGGGCTTAGCTAGAGTAACAAGAAAGTCTCTGAAGCCGCAAAGGCCACAGGTCTGGCCTGTCATTTTTCCATCCAATCAACCGAATCTTAAATATTTGTACTGGAAGGGATGACCTAGTTTCTGTCCATGACACATTGCTTCACGGGGGACCCTTTTCCTCCAGTCATTCTTGTTTTGGTGAGTGTTAGGGTTTTGAGGTTGCCCAGTTAACACCACTTTCCCCTTTGTCCATTTTCTGAACCAACAGAAATACGGGCAGCAGAGTCAGCAGATAAAGAATCAAATTGCCATCTTTATTTCTGATAAAGGCCGGGCAGAGAACGTAGCTTACTCTACAGTACAAAGTGGGTTTGTGGACTCCCCTCTGACTAGGGAAGAGCCCGCTTGAAGGAAAGCTTGCATTTGCAGCAAAGTCACACCTGCCCAGGTCACTGCTTTCCACTTTTCTAGGTTGAGAAAGAAGGTGGAGGGACAAAATTTGCCCCCAAGTCCTCCTCCCCTGCCCCAGGTTCTTTGATAGATTAGCTTCAGTCAGTTCAGAAATGTGTACCAAATGCTTCCATCCAGACACCAGGCTACTGTCTACTTCTGTAGGGAGGAAAAGGGGTTGGACAAGAATCCAACAGTATTTTGGGGAACTCTCTTTGCATGATTACAACTTCAGGAGTGGGGAATAACTGTTCCTCTCTCATCCGTTGCCAAGAGCTATTAAGAGAAGGGACTGCAATAACCTGGTTCTTATTAATGAAGATGAATTCTGATAAATGATATCCTATCTTCTAGGAGGCTTATAATATTGAACAGAAAGCCACAATCCCCAAAGCATGTAACTTTTGTGCTGAACTAACTTCTTTTTTGCTTTTTCATCCACAATAAATAAAATTCCCCAGTTGTTTCTTTTTCAAGCCCTGCTTGTAATAACAGGTGCCAGCAATATGTCTCAATCAAAAGCGTAAACTTAAGGGTCACAGAATGTTAGTGCTATAAAGGATCCTTAGGTCATCAAATATAATCCCATTCCTTGCTTTATTAGAAAACATGAGACCCAGAGAGATTAGGTGTCTTGTCCAAGGTCACATAGTCATCTGTGTCCCTCTCCTAATTATCTGGATTCCGTGACTAGGGGTATTTCCAACTACACCATGTTGATATATCAGAGAAACTCACTATCTGGAGAACACTTGTGATGCTTTTATAAAAATAAACAGACAGGTTTTTATAAAAATAAGTCATCCTTTAACTTATTAACAGTAATTTGTATTTTGTATATTAGTTTTCCCTCTAGTGGAATAACCCTTGAGCTTGTTTTGCATTCAGTGAGTGGTTTGACTCTTCTGGTTCTAAATAAATGCTTCCTTTTTAATGTTCTCTTTTCCTAATTAACAATGTGCCAAATAGAAAGAGATAAGTTGTGCACTTTAATTACAATAACCCCAGGCCACTGAGAATTCTTATCACTATCTTGGACTGTGCATTCCGTGTTCACTTAGAAACGGCATTGGTAAAAACTTCATGTAAGCTGTGGATTTGAACTCTGAGGTGGTGAGGCCGTCCATGAACAAGAGTAGAGAGATTTATTCCAGCTTTCTTCTAGCCATGCTGTACTCTTTTCCTTAAAAGTGGGAAATTACTATTACCCCGGGTTATTATGAGGATAGGGAATTTGACAGGTTGTAAAGGATGGCAGAAAGCATCATCAGGAGCCCAGAATTCTAGATCAGCTCTGCCACCAATGCTCTGTCCCTCTGGGCAAGTCACATGGACTCTGTGAGCCTCAGATTACTCTTCTGTAAAATGGGCTTGTGCTCGCTGATCTCTAAAGTCTTTCTTTAAAAGTCAAAATTTCTTTGACTCTGAGTCCTTGTAATTCCATATTCCTTTCCCTTTGTTTATCTCACATCCTTTGTTTCCCCAAACTGAGAAGTAGCCTCTGACTTCACAAAGATATGTGATACCGTGTTGAAAGACTAATTTTTATAAATACCAAAGGATTTTATCCAATGAATAATATATGCCTTATTTTACTCATTAGAAAGAACAGGGAATCTGGAATGATTTCCATTCTCATCAAGGTACCATTTCATAGCTGCTGCAATGCATCTGCGGTCCTTTTCTCTAAGGAGTTGCCTTCAAGACAGACTTCCTAGGTGGGCTAATGGGCAAGAGGAGACCTCAGCTACCTGCACCCATCCTCAGTTTCTCTGTGTTCTCCTGACTGAAGTATCTTATTAGATACTTAGCACCAAAAAGTCTGCATGAGAGGGTATTATGGATATTGAACTAGAGGTCACATGATCCAAGTATGGCCCCAGATCTTCTAATGAGATGCATGAACTTGATCTCAAGTCACTTTTCTTTGTGGCCTCAGTTTACATATTTATGAAATGGGAAGTTTGGACTGGATGGTGTCTAGGCTCTCTTTGAACTTTCAACTTTAGTCTGAGTTGGGACAAGGGACATTGATGAATTGAAAAGGGACAAGGATGGTGGTAGTTTGATGGGAATATGTTTGGATGAGGGGCAGAGTCTCACCCTGTAAGGATTCCCCTCCAGATATTCTCTCACTTAAATAGGCATGGCCAGCTAGGCCAGGCCAGGACAGAGCCAGAGTGTCAGGACAGAGCCATTATGGGAGAGTCTTCTGTACCTAGAGGGAGCTTTGATGAGTATGTGAAGTGTTACTTAAATGGATGAATAAAAGGGATGTCAAGAAGTCTAAAATTATGGCTCCTGCCGTCAAGGGGTTCACAGCTGAGTTGGGAAACACAAGAGCAGCATACCGGGGCCTGGAGTCCAGACGGTGGAAATAGCACCTCAAATATATGCTGATTTTATCAAGCTAAGGAAGTTTATTCCAAGCTCATATTTAGAAGCACACATCCATGGGTGGATAACCCTAATCAGGAGGAGATAGAGGAACATCCTAGAGGTCTTGGCAGTTCCATCTTTTGTGGAATAACCATTTTTTCTCTGGAAAGAGTCTGATGTTCTCTTTTTAAAATATCACTTGATTTTAGCATTTTGATGGTGTACATTCAGCTCTGTCTCCACAGAATGCGTGCAGTTGGGAGGATAGGTAAGCTACGTGTAGGATATAGGAGAGGAAGAAAAGATGGTAATGTGGGGAAAAACATAATGACCAGTCTTGGGGTGAGAAAACACGAGATATATTAAGGAGACAACTGGTAGACCAGTTTGGCCACTAGGACTTTTGAAGAGGGGAAAAAAGGCTGAAAACACAATTTGGAGTCAGATTATAAATAGTATGATGCAGTCAAAAGAGAGACCAAAGATAAATGCTAGCTCTGCCATTTATCATCTGCATGCCTTTGAGCAAGTTATTTAATCTTCTTGAATTTCTATCTCCACATGGTAAAATGGAGGTAATACTACTTCTACAGGACTTTTTGAGGATTAATAAAAACAGTGCATGAAAAGTTCCTGGCACAGTAAAAATTGTCAATAAATGTTGATTTTCTAATTCCCAGGCTCTTTCCGCCTCCATAGTGGCTGCTTCTCTTACAGACAACTGGGAAAGCAGCAACCAGAAAGACCTGGCTTTGAGTCAGGCTCAGCCAGTTACAAAGTCTTTGATCTTAGTCAAATCATTTAACCTTTTTGAGCTTCAACTTACTTATCTACAAAGTGAAATGAGCCATAATTACTTTGCAAGATTATTATAAAGTTTAGAAATGTATTATGTTATGCACACAACCATACTTGTTATTTGGGGGGGAGACAGTAGGTTTCAGGAAATCATGGTGATGGGGGAAAGAAGGAGGGAAAACAGGGGGCACCTAGGTGGCTCAGTTGGCTAAGTATCCAACTTTGGCTCAGGTCACGATCTTGTAGTCCTTGAGTTTGAGCCCCACATCAGGCTCTGTGCTGACAGCTCAGAGCCTGGAGCCTGCTTCGCATTCTTTCTCTTTCTCTCTCTCTCTCTCTCTCTCTCTCTCTCTCCCTCAAAAATAAATAAATGGTAAAAAAAAAAAAAAAAAAAAAAAGGAGGGAAAACAAGGAGTTACCATTGAGATCCTTGAATTCTCAACCAAGAGCCTAGGATTTATCTTGTAAGTGGTGGTAATCTTTGAAAGTTTTTATTTTTCAGATAGGGCATCATAAGACGAAGTGAAGAGTACCTTGACTTTGATGAACACAGTACAAGAATGGCGAGAATGTGCACAGGGCAGAGAGAACCCCTTGGGGGTAGAAAGGCCAGCTTCCTGGAAATAAGACCCAGCTCTCTTCACATATGTGCTATATAGTACTTTTACTGCCAAATGGAATATTTCCTCTTTAATCTGACGATTTTGAATATATGAGAGAGATAGACATAGAAATGGAGAGTAAGAAAAGGACCCAGAAAAAGAGAGAGAGTCGAGGAGAGAGGTGGAAAGATACACAGATACAGAGAGACAAGAAAGGAAAGTGGTGTTCAAGATTCCTGGATTTTTGTGTGAAGACATCTGGCACACAGCTGTGCAGGCTGGATGCAGGTGGCTTAAGAGAACTTGCATCCAGGTATAAACCTGGAATCAACAGGCTTGAATTTTCCACTGACACGTGGGCTATTTTAAATAAAACTGTGGAGAATTGATGTGAGGGTAGTGAGAACACCACGTCTCCTGTCTCATCTCTCCTCCACCAAAATGTGCCCAAACACCTGAGAACGGCTCCTTCCCTGCTGTCTCCTGATCACCTGTTCACCACCTTTCTCTCTTCCTGGTCCAGAGATTTCTGATCAGCAGTGTGCCTGACCAGAAGGCTTCCCATGCCCTCTTTCTGTCCTTTCTGTCACATCCTTCTGTTTTCAATCTGCTTGCTATTTTTTTGCATAAAGGAGGGTGAGTTTGCTTTTGTGACAAAGGTGTTTGGCTTAGCTTATTCTGAAAGCAGAATGGCTTTAAGTTCAGTTTATGTTTATGGGGCGCCTGGGTGGCTCAGTCGGTTAAGCGTCCGACTTCGGCTCAGGTCATGATCTCGCGGTCCGTGAGTTCGAGCCCCGCGTCGGGCTCTGTGCTGACAGCTCAGAGCCTGGAGCCTGTTTCAGATTCTTTGTCTCCCTCTCTCTCCGGCCCTCCCCTGTTCATGCTCTGTCTCTCTCTCTCTCAAAAATAGAATAAACGTTAAAAAAAAAAAATTAAAAAAAAAAAGTTCAGTTTATGTTTGTCATGTCTTCTTCCCCTCCTGCCCCCCCCCTTCCCTTCCCCTCCTTTCCCCTCCCCTCTCCTTCCCTTCTTTTCCCTTCGCTTCCTAACCAGGCATCCAAACACTGGACGCCTGATGGGCATTGGCAACCTAAAAAAGTCAGTTTCTGTTGCCAGAGTTAATTTATGCTGTAAAGGCTGGGGCCCAGTGTGCCCTGATTAGAGAAGGCAGCTAGTACCTGTGCCTGTGAAAACCCATTGGGAGGAAATAGGGGTGCTATGGAGCAGCACTTTGAAAGACTTTCATACCCTGTGGGAGTGCCACCTGTGTGAGCCTACGTCAGGACTGCTGCAGATCAGCAGATTTTGTGACGATCTCCCAAAGGACAATGCCTTGTCTCCTAAGAGTTTTTCTCAGCCCACCTTCCAGATCTGAAAGATCCCATTGTCCTGCTGAGATGGATGGAAATGGTGGCACCCACGATAACCTTGTAGGGGCCCTTTTTTTCTGGGTGTAGCACTGTTTGCTCTAGTGCAATATCTCTTTCTTGTTTTAAAGAATTTGTGATGAAATATTTCATACATCAAGTTCATATAAAAATAATATGAACATTCACAGGTACCCGACATCTGTCTTAAGAAATAGACTATTATAGAGCACCCAAAGGCTTCGGTGCCTCACACCTCATTCACATCCCTTTTCTAACTTCCCCCAGGTATTTTAGTCATTGTCTTACTTTTTGGGGGAGTTAAACCATATATGTACATATATATTTAGATATATAGATTTATTTATCTAAATAATATATTAAATTTTGCTTGTTGTTGAATTTTATATAAATGGCATCAAACTGAGTATGTTCTTTCGCAACTTGCATATTTTGCATGGAATAATGTTTGATTAAGTCATGTCAACACATTAAATGCTCCTTCATTTCTCCTGCTATGTAGTATTCTATTCCATATATATATTTTATATATATTTATATATATGTGTATATATATATATATATATTACTGTAATTCACTTATCCATTCTCTGTTGACAGATATATGGGGTGCTACTTGTTATAAACAGCAAATTTGAAATGCTTTTTACTGTTATAAATTGTGATGCTCTGAATGTGTTTTGCACATGTTGTGGTACACATGTGGGAGGGTTTCTCCAGATTTTGTAAGCTGGGGTGAGATTGCTAAATTGGGGTGAGATTGCTGGGTTAAAAGGTACGAACGTTTTCTACTTATTTCCAAGTATTTTTGCAAAATGGTTGCACACATGTAACATTGGTGTATGGGTCCCCATTGATCCCATCCTTGGTAATATTCTTTTATTGCCCAGCGTTTACCTTTTTGCCAATCTTGTCAGTATAAAACGGCAGCTCTTTCTGGCATTGATTAGCATTTCCTTAATACTTATGAGATGAAACATTTTCTATTTGTTAGTCGTTGATGCTTCCTCTTCCGTGTTGAATTCTTTGTGTGTTTCCAAGATATCGCGATGCATTTGGCAGAGTCCTGTCTGTGGCTGAATTAGGATAGAAAGGGGCAGAGGGAAGGCATATGTTGACAACAGTGTGCTCCTTTCTCTGTGAAGGCCCTGAGGAGGCAGGAAGTGGCCGCTATGGACCCCGCTATACAACCGACATGGGAGTCAGTGAGGATGATGACGGATTTGAAGACGACTTAGATTTGGATATTTCCTTCGAGGAGGTAACAAGAATCTCTGCTCTTAAAACCTGTGTGTTTTGGTTTTCCTGCTGAACAAGGCAAGTTAGCTGTTGGACCATGAACATTCTACTTAAAACTTATTTAAGCGGGCCCATTTGCTCTTATACGTATTTATTTTCTCTATTAGGCTCCAGGTGCTTATAAATTAGTAGCAACTAGCATGCTAATGTTGTGTAGCCAGCCCCTGCCTGCGGACTGGCAAAAACACATTTCCCACCACGTGAAAATGTACAGTCAGGTATTAGAAGGAAATGAACAATTCTTTGACAAAGTGAGGCATCTTCGTGATATTATAACAATAAAAATCATGTAATATCAGCTTTACCACTGGTTTTCTGTATAGCACAGGGCAAGGTACTTGAAATCCTTGAGCCTAAAGTTCTTATCCATAAACTGGGGTCAGTACTATCTGCCCCATTTACATCCTAGAGTTTTGAGAAATAACAAAAGGGACTTTTCAAGTATTAGACACCAACCATAAATGAGGCTGTCTAAACACTGTGTTCGTGTTAATCCTGAATCCTTTCTCTTCTCTGGCTCTAGGTTAAACCACTTCCTGCTATCAAAGGAGGACATAAGAAATTTTGGGGGGAATCCAAGATGGCACCCAGGTCAAACCCAAAGACCGCTTCTAGGCTTGTCCCCCCTACCCTAGCGTCCCTCCCAATGACTACAGTGGCTCCCCAGCCCACTCCAGCAGAGAGGAAAGGGAAGAATGGTGTGGCTGTAATGCCGAGGCTCTTTGACATGTCTTGTGATGAAACGCTCTGCTCAGCTGACAGCTTTTGTGTCAATGACTACACCTGGGGGGGCTCGCGGTGCCACTGCAACCTGGGCAGAGGTGGTGAGAGCTGCTCAGAAGGTAGGCCCTTGGTGGGGAGAAGAATGTGGTAGGGAGGTTGGTCCCATTGGGAGCCAGAGGGCAGTTTTGTGGTCCACACATGGTTTCTTCTAGCCCTTTATCTAAGAGAAGCCCCTTTTTCCATGTGCTCGCGATTAAATTAGCTACACAGGAAAAAGGTAAGGCAACTTCTGTTGCTTCTAGTTGAATAGCAGCCCTGTGTCTATGTGTGCCACACATGTAGTACTTTTGAAGCAATTAATCATCCTAAAGGCACCTTGGGGAGGTGGACTTTACTTTGATCACATCTCTACCGAAAACATGCAGCTGAAGCATGTTGCGTGAAGGTTAAGAAAGATAATAATTGAGCCAACTTACACTTACACAAACATACAGCTGGAAAACAGGTGTCAGTGGTCTTAAAGCCATTGATTTCTTTTTAGGGTAGCAAGTTAACACTCTCCAGTTTCTCCCTAAGAGTTTCAGAAGCTCTAAGTCCCCAAGAATGAGAGTCATAAGTGTAAAAAGTAGAGACGATAATGAGCTAGGTTTAATAGATTGTTAGGGGTTCTCACTTAATGATATCCGGGCAATGGCATATATTGATTTTTGCATTTGAAGAAGTGAGGAAATAACATTCTTTTATGTTATCTTTTTCTCTTTTTAGATATTGTTATACAGTATCCTCAGTTCTTTGGCCACTCCTTTGTAACCTTTGAACCTCTGAAGAACTCCTATCAGGCATTTCAAATTACTCTTGAATTTAGGGTAAGAAGGATTAGTTGTTTGATGAATGCCTATTGGATGGGCAGCTTAACACATCATTGTGCCACATCAGACGGGGTCGGGTGGGGGTGCAGGAAGCAGGGAGGTAAGTAGAGAAGGTAAATATGACACAGGGCCTGTCCTGAAACCTGTTCACAGGGTGGTGAGAACATTGGGCACGTTCACACATTCAAGGATGCCAGCGAGTGGAGGGTGGGTCCTGTATGCTACTGAACTATGGAAATGACTGTCCGACCAGTGAGAATGTGTAGGTCCCAGCTCTGTTGCCCATAATTGTGACTCCTCACAGGCCAGGATTTCAGAGGTATAATGCATTCCCCATTCCCCAATCCCTCTTAGAGGGAGCCCAAATGTCTGCCCTCAATGCTATGGCTGTAGCTGAACAAATAGGAAAGCTGCTATACAAAGCCCTCCCACATAGTGAGGGGCCGGTGGATGCTCTCTGATTTGAATCAACTGCACATCAGAATTCAGTCAGTGACTTCAGCTTCAAGTTATTCTTTTGGGCATCTCAGACAACACAACAAGGTTTGAGACCTGGAAACAAGCCTCCTTTGAGATCATGATCACAGTGTTGAGTGTGTTGAGTGTTGAGATCATCCAAAAGATGATCTGTCTCAGGCTAGGGCAGCCAACATGGGTGAAAACCAAACTAGTCTGTCAGTGGGGCTGATTTTATCGTCCTGTCCTCCTGACAGAAGGAAAGAAGCAAATTTGCATGCTTCTCCACAGGGAGGGAAATAAAAAGAATGAAAACAAAACCAAAAACAAATAGAGTGCTCTTTGGTGGAAGTAGAATTTGATGGACACGCAAACAGCCTCTCTGTGACCGTGGTCTCTGCACACATTTGCCCGAAGCTCTGCTGGTGGACCCACAAAGCCAAGTAAAGAATAGGTCAAATGCAGAGTCACCTTTCTCTAACGTCACTGCCATTTGTCACACACTGTTTATATCGCTGCCGTTTTTTAAAGGGAAAAGAACTGAGAATTGGCAACTGGGAGTTAATTGGAGTCCATGAGCTTGCCCCTTTGTAAATAGGACCACAGGGAGAATGCTCAGGTTTCATATTCATGAGTGTTTCCAGGTGGTGCTCATTGTTTGTGTGGCGTTTGTTTGTACAATAGGCGGAGGCAGAAGATGGTTTACTGCTCTATTGCGGGGAGAATGAACACGGGAGGGGTGACTTCATGTCTCTGGCCATCATCCGACGCTCACTCCAATTCAGGTAACTCTCACTAAAATCCCACAGATTTTTAAAATACCATCCTACATTATGTTTTTACATTTTTATAGAGTAAAAAATACATGGAATGGATTCCTGGAGATAAAGGTTACTAAATAGTGGCTTATCGGGACTGCAGGGTCACCCTTGGAACTTGAGTTTCAGAACCCTGTAACCATCCGTTCGTTCAACAGGAAATATTTCTTGAGCACCCACGGTGTACCAGGGACTGTCGTAGATCCTGCGAATGCAACAGTGAGCCTAAGTGATCTAGTCCCTTTGCTCCTACAGCCCTAGTGGATGTGATGGGAAGGAGGCTGAGATCTTCTCCCTGTCCCCTGTGGTAGGTCGGACTGACATCCCTGGGGAGCAGAGAGGAGCCTATAACCTCCTGAGGGCTCCCAGAGGCTCAGAGCCCATCCCTATTTTTCCCTCTGGCTGTGGCAGGCTGTCTGGTGTTCCTCCTCTGCCCTGGTCATTTCTCTCCCAATATATTTTGGAAGCCATCTTTGGTTTGCGTGTGGTTTTCTGGGGGCAGAGTTTTGTGAAGGTGTGAGTGTTTTGGCCACCCTCAAGGGTACACAAGCACCTATCTGAGAATGACCGATGAGGATCAGCCTTGTCCTTCTCCATAGTGTACTGGTTAAGATCCTGATGGCACTGCTCCTCTGCTCCCTGACTCTGAGCAAGTGACTGTACCTCTTTGAGCCTGCATTTCCTCCCAGGGCTCTTGTGAGGATTAGGTGAATTAATACATACAAGTGCTTAGAGCAGTGCCTGGCCCATAGCAAGCACTCAACAAGCATTAACCGTCATTGTCTTTTGATTATTTCAGCACAAAAATTATTTGGGTTAAGCTGAAGAAGACTGAAACATCCCACCTGGGGTAGACAGTGGTCCCCTATCCTTTGCTAAATGCTTGGATTCATGGGAGTTTGATGTTAGGGCCAGGATCTGGGGCAGTGGTTCTCACCCTTGAAGGATCTGATAGACTTCCAGTGGCATTGGCTGTGATTGGCTGCTGGCCGCTCTCCAACTGGGCAGCTGCTGTGGAGTCTGATATCCCCCTCTAGATGAGCCTGCTCCACAATGCCTCTCAACCCCATTTCAGTCCACTGAGGATCGTGGAGACAAAGGGAAGCCATGAGAAGGGACTGTAATTAGTGCACGTCCTGAGAAGGACAATGCTGGTCATGTGTCCTTCCCTACTGGCCATCTCAGGATCTGTGGGGGAGTGGCATGGTGGCTGCCTGGAAGTTGACTGGAAAGGGTCAAAATCATGGGTGTAAGGCATAGTGACTGGTGGGTACCCTGGGCCATAGGGAAGTTGGGAGAAAAAACAAAGCAAAAACAAGAATAAAGCAATCATCTGAGAATGTTCCCCCTCTGCCCACGCCTCCCCCCTATGGAAACTGCACCTGCATTTGGGCACAGCTGAACACAGATGGCAGTGCTAGCCAGCTGGCCAAAATGAGTGTTTTTTGACATTTTAATAATATCGCTGGAGCCTGTCATTTGGGAGTTGGGGGAAGTCCCCAGAGAAATACCTGGAAGCAAAATGACTCGAGTTCTAATTCTCTGCTCTTGGGATCCACTTGAAGCATCTGGCAGTCACTGAGAAGGAGGGGGAGGATCTTAGTTGCCCATCGTTTTCAAAGCTGCAGAGAAGATCAGGTTGAAGGAGGCCCCACATTTGAAAGGTCTGTGGGCAGATTAAGATAAGTAGATTGAGGCCGGCCCAGAAAGCAGGTGTTGAGCTCTTTCCTGTAGAGATTTAAACAGTCCTTGATATTCATAAATGTAACTAAACAGATTGACTCTCAGAGAAGCCATTGCCCCAGAAGTGGTATCCGTGGGGCCTGAAAGCATAACGAGCTGGTTGATCAAAGAGCCTTTCTTTCTTTTTTTTTTCTTCCCCACAGGTTTAATTGTGGAACTGGGGTTGGCATCATTATAAGTGAAACCAAAATCAAACTGGGGGGCTGGCACACGGTTACACTCTACAGAGATGGGCTGAACGGGCTGTTGCAGCTGAACAATGGCACCCCGGCGACTGGCCAGTCCCAGGTGAGTGTGAGCCTCCCAACCTGCCCACCCACCCAGCACCCACCATGCGCGTCCCAAGAGGGCCCTGCTGCCAGCTCAGGCCACGCTGGCGGGATGCAAGCTCCGGATGGGCCGGTTTTCGTGGCAAACCTGTGCACCCCAGCTCTGAGATGCTCCTGCATCTCAGTGGCTCTTACCACTCTCGGTAGGCTTTCAGGGCACACATCCATCCCACATCTACTGAGGAGCAGAATCGGATTTGCAAGCGTCATTACTGTGGGGGCGCAGAAGCATGCAGTTGGCTTTGTGCCCAGGGACATGTTCTTTTTCCACAAGGACATCAAAGCCAGGGGTAGAAGAAGGCCTGTATCAGAAGAATAGAAGCCATTATTAGTGCCAAACACAAAGCTTGCTTTTAAGGCAAGGGTGTTGCAATTCTGTGGCTTTAGCAAAGAGTTCGGAAAGTTTCACTTGGTTCAATATGCAGGAATGATCCTTTCATCTACCATTTTGGGGGGCCATGATTATAGGAAGCGGTAAAACAATTTAACTGTGGGGCTACTCAGTAAATCACCTAGGTATTCACATATTCGTCATGCTCTGGGCAATTTCAGAACCATGTTTAGAATAAACAGTTTGGATTAGCAACCTGCCAAGGAACGGAGTGTGTAATTATAATCAGGCAGGTGTCTGTGTTCTCTCAGGAAAAATGTAGCAAGAAAACCTTTGTGTATATGTATATAGCTTCCTCCCTGCCTGGACTTTTTTACTGGCAAGATATATCCTATAAAGAGCCATGCTTTGCTGATTCCCATTAATTTGGACCCCAAAGCTTCCAAAGGAATAAGAATCCAAATATAGAGAATATGAATCCAGTGAGATCACTTATGCATATATGCATGTACTTCTAAGGAAAAAAGACAGGATAAATGAACTACAGAATCACATAAATCCCAGAACAATAGCCCTAAATATGATTAAAATTAAGTTTGATAGGAATAAAGAAGCTTTGAACTTGGATCCAAAATAGTAATAGTGAATATAGGGCAGAGAAGCTGTAATAAAAGCAACAACACATGTGAAAAAGTCTTATGTTTTGAAGCAAGGAAGTTCAGTAAAGGTTAATAAGCAGAGCCATGTGGTAACAGCAAGCTGAAGAAATTACAAGTTGTATTAATAGAGGCATAGCATCTAGAAAAAGCAAGGTGATGATCGTATGATATCCTAGTAGCCCTGTATATAGCTTCCAGTGCTCTAATGGTAACTCTAATCCTCTAAGAGGATTGCATTCAGCTCTGTGATTGTACTCGAAGAGGTCCTCTAAGAGGACCACAGACATATTGGAACATGAAGGCAATCATTGAAACAGGAAACTGACCTGAAATCCCTGGAGTGATTCATTGAAGGAGCATTGTTTAGTTTGGAGAAAAGAAGGTGAAGGTGTGGATGGTGGCTTTTCATAGAATCAGAGAGGGAATTTGGGGAGAGAAGGACTTACTCTGTGCACCCCCCCAGGCTGATGTTGAATGGGAGAGCCTAAGGGAGTAATTTTAACTCCACTTAATCATACAAAAGTGTACAGAAGTGCAAAGGACTATCTCAGGAGACGGTTTCCTGTCCTGTCCTTGGGGGTGTTGAAAAAATAAGTTACCGAAACCTTTTGGTAGGGATAATACAAGGGCTCTGGAAGTCAATGTGAGCTTGGCTTATATGAGTGTTTGTATTTTTGCCAATCTTATCCTTTGAATGAATATAAGAATTAATTGCAAGAAGCATACAATTTTATGGCTACTCAGGGCAGCGTTTGCCGCTCTCCTCCCGGGACTTGGCTAGCAAGCTGTATAAGCAGGACAGCAGCTGTGGAATGTTTAGTAAACTATCTTGGGAGATAGTGACTCTGTCTTATATCAAGGTTTGCAAAGTTCTTCAGGGTCTGTCTGGCTTCAGCCTGACCCTAGGGGAGCTCTGTAGTATAAGTTATACCTCAGAGCAGTCCCAACCCAAAGCTGGTCAATTGGACTTTCACACTTTGGCACCCATCAAACACTGTTAAGTGCTGTGTCGGGGGAAATGAAAACTCCAGGGCACTTCGAATTCTCTGCCTCGTAGGCAAAGCAGGCTCCAGAAACCCAAAGCAACCCTCACCAGAGGAAGGTAAAAGCCAGCTTTTACCAGACTATTGCCTGGGACGTTGTAAGGGGGGCTCAGGGTTGCTGTTCCAGAAAAGGAAAAAAGCTCTAAGTGGTCAGGCTCCTGGTACAGTCCTGAATCAGGGAACAGAGTGAAGATGGGTTTCAGGAGTGAATTCTGAGGATCTTAACGAAATAAGCCAACAGGGCATTCAGTTCATCCCACGAAAGCAGTGTGCCCAGAGGCTGGCAAACAGTCCTTACAATTCACTGTAAGCACTTTACAGCTGCCTCGCTCACATTCAGCACACTATTTATAAATGATTCTTATCCATTCATTAGAAAAGATAAAGTAACGATTAGATGTTCTATTTGTTGGCAACATTTCGTTTGCCACATTTCAGTGGCTTACGTTCTGGACTTTAAAAATTCTGGCAACATGCTTTTTCCCACTCCCCTTTAATCCAAATGAATGAAATATTTCTGTAATAAAAATAAAAACGACCAAGGGTGCCTTAATTTTGTCCCACCTAATGTTCAGGTCTGTGTTTTGTAACCTCAAAACCTGCAATCCAGTTTGTGGTTTTCTCTAAGATTAGAAATGTCCCTACCTCACCGTAGTAACACACACACACACACACACACACGCGCGCGCGCGCGCGCGCACACACAAGTTGTATCCGTGAGCAAATTTCAAAATATTTTGCAACACAATCTGTGTGGCAATCCTCCCCCGCACACACAATGTTTCTTGCAGGATATAGTATAAAGGTGGCTGGGAATAGGAAAGGTAAGCGTTGGCCCACATATACACAAAATTAGCATTATCATCTTTTGAGACGCAGAATAACCCTGTGAACCATCCAAGGTACACAGTAAGTTGGTGTCAAGACTGGAAAGACAAAGTTTTTGTTGGATGCCCGGCCCAGTACCCTGCCCGTTGGGTTGCTCTTGGCTCTGACCTACCTTCCCTTCCCTTCTAGGCTTCCAAAATCATCCCTTCTCGAAACACAGCCCTCTGAGGAGCTCACTGAGTTTCCTACGGTAACCAGGGGTTTAATTTTCCAGTAAGGCAATGTCATAAACATAAACACAGATGGAAGAAAGCAGTGGGGCTGTAAACTACATCTTAACCATGTCCCTCATTAAAATCTGTTGTGTTTTGGCTTTTGATTTTGTTTAGTGAGTTACGGTTTTCTTCTTTCTTACAGGGCCAGTACAGTAAAATTACCTTCCGGACGCCCCTCTATCTTGGTGGGGCTCCCAGTGCTTACTGGTTGGTCAGAGCAACAGGAACAAACAGAGGCTTTCAAGGCTGTGTGCAGTCGCTCACCGTCAATGGGAAGCGAATCGACTTGAGGCCCTGGCCACTGGGGAAAGCACTCAGTGGGGCCGACGTGGGTAAGTGGTTGCCCAGTGGGCCAGGGTGCTCTTGTGGGATTGCCTTTCTGGTGTGGGCCAGGGCAGTAAGAAGCTTCATGGATTGAAACCCTAGGCAGCTGGCTAAGGTCAAACTTTAGGAGGGAGGTGGGCCCAGGGGACAAGCTTGGTGCTTTGCAGACATGATGACCTGGATCTGAATACCAAGATAGGATAAACAATATGGCGCACCAAACCCTTGGTTGTGTCCTGTTGCCCTTGGCTGTCTTCACAAAGCATGGCATGGTCTCATCCAACAAAGCAGCAAGCAGTTCAGTGCTTTCACCCTCCCTTACTCACCCAGTTCAGTGGAAAAGCCAACACAGTAATGTAAGAAGAGGTTTCGTATGCTCTCTGCTTCCAAAAGAAATGGTCACATTCTAATTCTTGACGACTGTGTCCAACTTTCTCATATGCCCTCTCATTAACTCCTCACGCCAGCTCTAGGAAGTAGAAATTGTTATGATACCTTTTTTATACATGAAGAAACTAGGGCTTGTAAAAGTCAAATAACTTCTCCAAAATAGCAGGCAGAGCTAGGACTGATTTTTATTTTTCAGCGGTTTAAGCTTCACAAAAAAATTGAGGAGAAGGTACACAGATTTCCCACATATCCCCCACCCCCACACATGCATAGCCTCCTCTATTAGCAACACGCCTTTGTACCTTTGTTACAAATGATGAACTTGAATTACCACTTCAGTATCACCCAAAGCCCGTAGTTCATATTATGGCTCACTCATGGTGTTGTACGTCCTGTGGGTTTGGACAAATGTATAACATATATCCATCATTATGGTGTCGTATAGAGTGTTTTCACTGTTCTAAAAACCCTCTGTGCTCTGTTCATTTATTCCTCTCCCCACCCCCCACCTCTGGCAACCACTGACCTTTTTATATTCTGTATGATTTTGCCTTTTCCAGAATGTCATATAGTTGGAATCATATGTAGCTTTCTCAGATTGGCTTCTTTCAGTTAGTAATATGCATTTGAGTTTTATTCATGCCTTTTCATGGCTTGATGGCTCCTTTCTCTTTAATGCCGGATTATATTCCATTGTCTGTATGTACTGCAGGGCATGTTTGTCTTGCCTACTGAAGGGCATCTTGGTTACCTCCAAGTTTTTGGCAATTGTGAATAAAGCTGCTGTAAACAGTGTGCAGGTTTTTTGGATGGACATCAGTTTTTAACTTCTTTGGGTAAATACCAACAAGAAGTGTGATGGTGTGGTGATCACATGGTAAGAGCATGTTTCATTTTGTGAGAAACTGCCAAATTGTCTTCCAGAGTAGCTGTTCCATTTTGCACTCCCATCTGGAATGTTTGAGAGTTCCCGTAGCTCTACATCTTTGTTAGCATTTGGTGTTGTCAGAGTTCAGATGCTAACAGGTAGGTAGTGGGATCTCATTGTTGTGAGTTGCATTTCTTTGATGACATATGATGTGGAGCATCTTTTCATACACTTATTTGCCATCTGTATGCCTTCTTTGGTGAGGTTTTGTTAAGGTTTTATTTAGCCCATTTTTGAATCAAGTTGTTTATTTTCTTGCGGTTGAGGTTTCAGAGATTTATATATATATATTGGGCAACAGTCCTTTATCAGATGTGTCCTTTGGAAATATTTTCTCCTAGACATGGCTTGTCTTCTCTAACTTTAATGAAATCCAGCTTATTAGTTATTTCTTTCAAGGGTCATGCCTTTGGTGTTGTCTCTAAAAAGCCATCGCCTTACCCAAGGTCATCTGGATTTTTGTCCACATTATCTTGTAGAAGTTTCATAGTTTTGCATTTTACATTGAGGGCTGTGATCTCTTTGAGTTAATTTTTGTGAAAGGTGTAAGGTCTGTGTCTAGATTCAGTTTTTTGCATGTGGTTGTCTAGTTGTTCCAGAACCATTTTTCTGAAAAGACTTGGATTGTCTTTAAAGCAGTAAGGACATTTATTTCCGTCACTGAAAGCAGATAGATAATTCTAAGGTCGGTTAACTCAGTGACCATTTTAGCCTGGAAGGGGTGCCATAACACAATACCACAGAATGGGTGGTTTTAGTAACATTATTTTCTCACAGTCTGAGAGCTGGAAATGCAAGCTGAAGGCACTGGAAGGTTTAGCTTCTCCTGAGGCCTCTCTCCTTGGCTTGCAGATGGCCATTCTTTCACTGTGTCCTCATCGGGCCTTGTGTCTGTGTCTATATCCCTGGTGTCTCTCCCTCTTCTTATAAGGACACTGGTCAGATTGAATTAGGTCCCCCCCTTAAGACCTCACTTAACCTTAATTAGCTTCTCAAAGCCCCTATTTCCAAATGCAGTCACATTGGGAATTCGGTCTTCAATCTATGAATTTTTTTAGTAACTTCCTCCTAAAATCCCTTTGTCTAGATGAGTTGGTGCTTTGCATATAGCAAGCATGTTGTAAGTATTTGTTATTAATATTATTATTAATATTCTGGCTCCACCCATTAAGCAGGGTATCAGTTGTTTTTTTTCTCTTCATTGGACAAACGGGAAACAGTCCTGAAATCCAGATCTGCAGTCTTGAGGTTGCATGGTGACCCCTGACAGGTAGCTAAGACCTTGCAAAGTTGAGCAAGGACCAATTTCTGGCAGTATTTTAAATTCTCACATGGTGCAAAACCAGCCTCTCCATTGAGCAGGTGGTACCAAATGGGCCCATCTTGCTGGCTCTGGGCCCCCCCCCCGACCCGAAGCTGCTATTGGATTATTTGATGTCTACAAGTGTTGTGATGAACTTTAATGGCAGGCATCAGTCTCATTGCCTTTTTTCATTTTTTCCCCATTTTCCCCCTGGAGTGCTAGAACAGAGCTGGTTATTCAACCTCCATACTTGCTTTACTTTGAGGTAGTCCTCCAGAAATTCAAGTTCTTTTAAATTAAATGCAGTGCCACCATGGGGGAAGACTGGGCTCATACAAACAGCAGTGAATTTCTGGTGGAGATACAGGCTTCCAGAAGAAGGTAATGACAGTAGCAGAGTCACAGTTCCTTTGTCTGGTATCTCTAACTTGTCACTGCTATCTTCAACCACAGCTTTTTCTCTGTCCCCCTCCCCACCTCCATTAAGCCTACCTCAACTCCTCAAAGGGGCCTTTCATTACTGAAGCCTTCCCCCTTCATCACCTTCTTTAGATTATTCCCAGCAGTGAGACTCTCTCTAAACCCACATTCTAGAATAGTCAGTCATCTCAGCAAAACTTCGCATTCGCTGGCCCAGACTTTCTTTTATTATTTCCATGCAAATTCTTAAACCTAGACCACCGGAACTCATCTTTTCCAATCCTGTCTTAGATTTCCACACCCCACTGGGTCAATGTGACAAGTTGGGAAACCAACTTCTCAAGTTATTTGAGACTCAAGACGTGTGAGGTGGCCATGGGTCTCACCATGGTTTATCACTGTTTCACTCATGCTTTCTCTCAAGATACTTTTTTAAGGATCTGCTTAATGCTAGTCATGATGCCAGGTCCTGGGGAGACAGTAATGAACAAGAAAACAGGATCCTACCTCAGCCTTCATGTAGCTGCCACAAGGAAAGACCAAACTGATCAAATAGTCACACAAGTCAATGAAAAATTACAATTTAGCGTGTTACAAAGAAGAAATGGTGGTATAATAATAGGGTATAGTAAGGGGATTTTATGGGCTGGAGCGTTCTGAGCATATAACACAAAGCTGATATCTGAAGCATTTCTTTTTAAGCAGATAAGAGAGGGAAGATCATTCCAGGCAGAGGAAATGGCTTGTCCCAGTGGGAGTATGAGGGGGAGGTGGTTACCATGATCTAGTCTGTGTTTTGAAACGATCCTTCTAGCTGTGGAAAGCTTATTGAAAGCGGTGTTCAGGGGGCACATGTAAACTGGCTGGAGGCTATGACGACAGTCCAGATCAGAGATAATGACGGTTTGCTCTAGGCTGGTAGTGGTGGTGGAGATGTGGACCGAGTGGACAGATCTTCAGTCGGGGAAATAGACTGGCTTCAGTTACGGATTGGTGGGCAAGGGGCAGGTGGTTGCTCACCGTCCATGCGTCCTTAATGTAGTCTGCCCCATCCCACCTGCTGTGCTCTCCTCGGAGGCCTAATTTCTCTCCTGCCCTCACCTCATTGTCTTGCGTAAAGCTGGCATCTAGTAGGTTCAATGTCAATAAAAGTTATATACTGATGATGAGGTCCTGCCAGCGCTCTGTGCACATGACCTTGCGACTAACTTCCTTCCTCCCACTCTCAGAGTTGACAGTTTTCCTCCTTTCTAAAACTCTGCACCCATCCTTCCCTACATCCCTGGACTTTGCTGCCAGGATCATCAATTTAGTAACCCAAAGGTTCTTAACTGTTTGTGTGCTGTGAACATCTCTGGCAGTCTGGTAAAGCCTGTGGACTCTTCCCAAAATGATGTTTCTCTTTCTTTTTTTTTTCTAAAGATTTCAGTTTTAAGTAATTTCCCCCTCCAACATGGGGCTCAAATTTACAATCCCCGAGATGAAGAGTCACATGTTCCCCTGACCGCGCAGCCGGATGTTTTGAAACAAATGATGTTTTTAAATGTAGAGAATAACATCCATGGTAGGAAAAAATTACATTGAAATAAAGCTATGCAATCTGTTTGTTTAATGTTTATTTCTTTTGAGAGAGTGAGAAAGAGCGTGAGCACGAGCGGGGAAGGGGCAGAGAGAGAGGGAGGGAGAGAATGGGAAGCGGAGTCTGCTTCCCAACGCCAGGTCCTCTGTGCCTCAGAAACCAGCTCCTGCTCACAGCCGTGCTCATCATTGTACTCCCGCCACTGTCCTTTCAGACCGCCAGGCGAGGAACCCGGAGGCCTTGCTAGGGTCTGCCTCCGCCTTCAAGCTCTAGAAGGGACTGGCTGGGTCTCCCTTCTCCATGTCTTCGCTCCCTGTCCATTTCCTCTGCTACCACCCCAGCCAGCCCCACGTTCCCTCCCCGTGGGAGTCCGTTCCTCTTTCCCACGCCGCCGCTCACGGGCCATCTTGCATACCATTGCCAGCAGAATCCTGCCGCCGTGTTGCTTTCATCAACGCCCCCACCCCACTCCCCCCTCTTAAAGGATAGTCACAATGCAAATTTGTAAAGTAATATCTTTTCCATGTGTAGCTAAAATAACCCAAGAACCTCGTTTCTTCCTGTGGGAGCCGCCCTTCTCGGGGAAAGAATCCCAGCCCGCCCAGACCCGGGGGCGCTCAGGGGCTGTGAGAGTCCGGCTCTCATGGTTCCATGTCCATCACCCCGAGGAGACTGGATGCTGGCCATGTTCTCAGGCGGTGGTTGCAGAGGCCACTGGTCACTTCTGCCCTGAGCTTCCAGTGGCCCCGGCTGGAATTCGCTGAGGCCAGCCCACCCCGGCTGTGGCGATGAGCCATCTGGACGGGCTTTAATTAAACTGTGTCCTTGGCTTCTGAAGTCGGCCTCTTCGGCTGGCTGCACTATACCCAGCCCTGCTCACGCTCGCAGCGAGGCTTCGTGGAAGAAAAGACGGGGTCAGCTCCACAAATGCAGAGGACGGATGAGAAAAGGATGGGGGGCTTGCCCTGATGAGATGGCCAACGGAGGCTCTTCATCCCACCAGAAGTGGGCTTGCAGTTCAGGCAGGTGCAGCATCACAGCCTGCGGGGCTCAGGGCCGGGCCCCTCACGGCTCAGTCGGAGATGTGCTCCTTTGTCCCTACCCCGGGAGCAAGTGTTTAGTACTCACTTGTGTTGTTCTGGGCCAGCTAGTGGCCCATCTGTGAAATTTATTTCTTATATACAAGGAGAAGAGGAGGACCAAAGAAGCAGAAGAAAAGCAGAGCAGGAGAAGTCCATGTGTTTCCATGTCATCTGATGATCTTGACAGTGAGAGTATACCCTGTATGGGCCTCTCTGATATGTGTTTGGTAAAGAGTATGGACCCATCTGGTGTTGAAGCTCTCACTGCTTTTTACTCCAGGCCACCCTCCTGTCTCCCATAAGATCTCAGTTTTGGAGGTGGCAATAGGGATGTTGGAAGGCATATGCTGAGGTATTATGAAGCACCCCCCGCCCCAGCCCCTTCCTGCCCCAGACAGAGCAGTGGAAGGTTGAGGCCAGGTAATAAGTTAGATGTGGCTTCCGTGCTCCCCTTATTGCCTCAACTTTGAACCAACAAGGCAGTAGCACTTAAGGTAACTGGGGCCACACAAATTAGAATGCTTGGAACAGAAACACCATGTTGACACAGAAGGGATTGAAACACGCTCTTGTTGAAATAAGAGACAGATGGATTAATGCAGAAACAACTCATTCGTCTTCGTCGGTGGTCATAAAATTGTCCAAACAATTTACTATTTGATTTATTGTGTCCGCCATGTTTTAAAGATTCTTTGTGGCTCTTCATAAAGAACAGGCCAAAATCAAACTAAAATGAAGGGTACGTTCCACCTACCCTGAAGGCTGTTTTGCAGCTGGGCAGGGGTACAAATTAACACGAGTGGGAGCTGAGCGTGTTTATTCAGAGCTGGTGTGGTCAGCTCCAGCGTCTTGGACCGGCTCATGCGATGAATCGGTTTTGTCCTTCCTGTTCTGTATTTAGGGGAGTGCAGCAGTGGACTCTGTGACGAAGCCTCGTGCATCAACGGTGGCACCTGTGCAGCAGTCAAAGCCGACGCCTACATTTGCCTGTGTCCCCTTGGGTTTAAAGGCCGACACTGTGAAGATGGTGAGAAAGAAGCAAGTTGACTGCACTTTGCCTGCCCTGTTAATTCATGTCGATGTACTTTTTCATCAGCGTGCTCTTAGCAAGTCCCATAAATGTTTATGGGATTAAAATTTATACATTGTTGGGAGAGATGGGAGAATCTGTTTTGTTTTGTTTTTTTATCAGATTGGAGTGCCTTTGAGTGTCAGAGTGTCAAGCCAACCAAAGATAGGTTCATTTTAAGATGCTTCTGGGCCAGGCTTTGGTGGGCTCCTTTTGGCCCTCACATAACTTTGAAAAGCCTTTATGCGTGTGGTCTCTATCAGACTGAATTCAGAGCATCTGCAGCTCATGCTTCTGAGAATGTCTGACAAGTTCAGAGAAAATGTGGGGAAGACACACGCAGAGTCGTTAACAATGGGAAGGCACAAGAGTAATCTTTCTTCTTTTTGTTACTGTTCTAGTGAATTGTCCACCTCTCGATACTATACCTGTCTCAATATGTGGGTATCTATACACGTAAACACATGTGCATATGCAAACACACAGAATCATGGGAAATTTCAGAGATTTCAAAGATTTTGGCAAACATGCAGAGTTGGACACTTTTTTTTGAGAGAAGAGAGAGAGAGCGCGTGCAAGTGTGGGAGGAGCGGAGGGAGAGAGAATCCCAAGCAGGCTCCATGCCCAGCACTGAGCCTGATGTGGGGCTCGATCTCACCACAGTGAGATCTTGACCTGAACCGAAATCAAGAGCCGGATGCTTAACCAATGAGCGCCCCCCAGATGGCCTGAGTTGAACATGTTTTAAATTTGGACCTAAGACACCATCCTGGGGGGATTTTTCTTTAGCAGTGAATAATCTCAGATCTCAGATCACCTAGAAGAGGGCGTGTGAGTTCCTGTAAGTCAAAGCCGTTACATATCATCTTATATTTTGTAGCCTAACATAATAAGGCTTGATCCTTGCTCACGTCACACATCATTGCAGGTCAGTGAGGAGTTTGGGTGGGGGTGGCCTCTGTGCCATGCAGTCATTCAGGGACACAGGCCCCTGCCTTCTAGGGCTCTGCCAGGCCCTTAGAATCCTCCCCTGCTTCCTGCATTCAGCTAGCAGGTGAGGAACGAGAGGGTGCATGGAAGATGGTGGGAAGTTTTAGGGGTCAGACCTGGGATGCGTATAATACTCCCACCCACAATCCACTGACCGGAATTCAGTTATACTACCCAATTCACTCAGGGCAGCTGGGAAATGTAGGTTAGCTCCGTACCCAGGAGGAAGAGAACATGGCTAGTTCTGCCACAGAGGGATTTCTAACAGCACGCTTTTTTCTTCAGCTTTCACCCTGACCATCCCTCAATTCAGAGAGTCCCTGAGATCCTATGCTGCAACACCCTGGCCTCTGGAGCCCCAGCATTACCTTTCCTTCATGGAGTTTGAGATCACGTTTCGGCCGGACTCGGGTGATGGTGTCCTCCTCTACAGCTACGACACGGGCAGCAAAGACTTTGTGTCCATCAACATGGCAGGGGGCCACGTGGAGTTCCGCTTTGACTGTGGCTCTGGCACTGGTGTTCTCAGGTAAGGGCTGAGACCTTTAGGGGCTCCTTCCCCCCAAAAAGCTCAACAGCGGTCACTTTGGAAAAAGATGGCCTTGTCCTGATAGCTTGCACTATTCCTGTCATCCCTCCGTGGTTCTCTTTTCCGAAACGTGTCCTGGTGGTATGACATACTTCATTATGGATCATTCTCTCCTACTGTCAAGTTTTCCTTTTGTCAAGTAACTTCCCGGCAGGTAGCAACTCTCTGCTTCAACCCATGGATGGGCTGCCTTCATTTTGCACAAGGCCATCACAAAAACCTGATGAATTGTAGTTGATCAATCCGTGCTCCTAGCATCATTTTGTGGGCACTCCGTAAATAGAGGATGACTAGGAAAGAAGTATTAACAGAAGTTGAATGGACAGACATGCCCTTGGTGACCTGACTTTGATTTTTTTACCACCCTCTCGCATTGTTTCTTTGATGGTGACTAGATGGTTACCACATCTCTGACCATTCTCCAGATAAGGAGTCTGACAGCGAATCTGCAAATCACAGAGGCTCATCCCTGACCGATATGTTCGAGAAGGCGGTGTGATGAGTGGTTTCAATAGCATGGCAGTGAACAGGTGCTTCTGAAGTACTTGCTGGTATCTGCAGAAGTGGCTCTGGGTCCTCAAACCTTTCCTCCTGTTATCTAGCTTGTACTATTAATTTACTTAGAAGATCAATTGTTCCCGTATGGCGCGTCATGATTTTTACAACACCCTCAGAGCCTGATGATGGTGGATACAGACGTTTCTCTTATTTGTTTATGTCTCCATCTTCGCACTGTGTTCCTTCCATGGTAGTTTTTACCCTCCAGCCAGAGGCCTGCTAATCTAATGCAGACATGCTCCTTGTTCCTATATTCGACGAATTCTCTTTTGAAACTCACTATGATGTTTCCTTCAATGGTGCCCCGCAGCAGGAAATCCAAAGGTGGTGGTTGTTTTAAAGGAAATTGCAGGCTGCATTCAATCGTAATTTATGCTGCTAGACTGTCATTTTTAGGAAGACTGCGGGAGAGATGTTACGGCCATACATCGCCCTTAACTGCTGATCATTTCTCACGGCCGATGGGAAATGCTTGCTGCATTAGGTTTCAACAATTCTTAAAAAGGACAGTTCATTTTTGTCCTGTGGCTGAATTCCTGCACGTCACTGACACCTCCCACCTTGGGCCATGGACAAACATTTTTGTGCCTCTGGTTATACAAAAACATCCTATGTCTCAAGACAACTTTGGTGGGTGTTTAATTGATTCAATTTACATAAGATTATGCAAAACAGTCTAAGCAATTCACATAGAACTGTTTGTCAAGTTCAGAAGGGAAGACACCTTGAATATCACCTTGTACTTTCAAATGGCTTCCTCCTGGATAAGGAATGACCAGAAAGAGTGAGGGGGAGGGTCGGGGCTCATCAGCCCTCCTCTTGGGCAGATCGCCCCCCGCGCCCCAACTGCTCCCCTCCATGGTGGTAGCTCCAGCTCTGGGGTCACAGACACATAGGACCTTAGTGTCCAGCATTTCTCTCTTTCATCATTCTGTGCCTATTTGAAACAAGAAGTGTTATTTAATTTTTTTTTAATGTAAGATATCGTTTCCCTGCCTCTCAGAAAAGTGCCTGGAAAAAGAATTCAGAGTATCAGGTGTAACGAAAAGAAGGCAAGTGCTCAGAATGTCCAAGGGAAAGACCACCCCTGTCCCATCCCTTCCCCAGGGTAACCTGACAACAGAGATTACTGTGGGCGTTTCAGGTGCCCCGTTGCAAGATGTTTATTCTGAAGATCATTTCTAAGACTTCCTGCTTGATTAAGAAAATTCAGTAAAATCCTGAACCACAGGAAGTTGTGGAATTGGCCAAATCATTTTAACTTTAGGAAAAGGATAAGGTGGTCAAATTCATTATGAACTTGATTCAAAAATCGAGGCAATTGAAATGAGCTCGTGACGGCTGTGATCGATGTAACTGTGCCGAGGAAGGCAGGGTATTGACAGGGAATGACCTCTGCAGGACAAGAACACGACTAAGGCGGTGGTACTTATTATGGAGATGGGGCTGCTTAAAGAGTGCCTCTGGTTTCTTTATTGCATATTGATTTAGCCAAGGTGATTAAATTCTAATTGCTAAGGACAAATCACAAAAGCATTTGCCAGAGCGAAAAAATCAAGTGAGGGGGTGGAGACCTTTCAATAATTGTGCCCATTGGTATTCCTGACAGTTTTCTAAGGATGATCCAGGACCAAAAAATAATTGGGAGGTTCAGTGAAGGCCAGGAACTAGACATCATTAGAAATACAAATGCAATAATTATCCTCTTCTTGCATACCTCACTATCCAAAGTAGCGTGCAAAACTCTTATCGAAATCCTTTAAACTTCAAACACTTTCATGTTGAATTAATTGAATTTTTAGTTTTAATCCTTTTCACAATATCAGACAACATGGACTCTTTCCCCCCACCAGCGTTTTATTATGAGAAATTCTAAACATGTGGAAAAGTTGAAAGAATTATACTGCAAACATCTTTATTCCTCCCACCTGTCATCTATAATTAACATTTTGCTATATTTGCTTTATCACATGTCTAGCTATCCTTATATCCATCCATCCATCCATCCTAATTTTTTATGCATTTCAAAGGATGCCGTAGCCATCAGCACACGAAAGAATCTGTGGTTTACACTACAGTCCAGGTAATTTTCTCTTTTTCAAAGCTTGTATGCAAGTATGATCACATTTCACTGTCACCTCTCCTCCAGGACACCAGGCTCATCTTACCCACATTTCAGGCTTGTTGGAAGTAATAAAATAAAGTGATAATTGCAATGCTCCTACCATAAAGGGGTCCAATAAACGGACCGAGCGTCGCTGTGTTCACTAAGCAGGAGTGATTGTTTTCTTGGGATGGAATGAATGAGGTAGTTAAGGTTGCATCGGTTCATCAGGGCAGCTTGATGAACACTGTCCATACCACCACTGATGCTATCCCACGCTCAGCTTCCTTCCTTCAACAGGAGTGAAGACCCCCTCGCCCTGGGCCACTGGCATGAGCTGCATGTATCTCGCACAGCAAAGAATGGTATCTTACAAGTGGATAAGCAGAAGGTAGTGGAGGCAATGGCAGAGGTAAGAAGGACACGTGTCAGTGCAAACTGGGTTACTGTTTTCTTCCTGTCCTGGAGAGAAAAGCAGCAGAGTAGTGGCTAAGTACATGGACTCCAGGGCCAGATTGCCTGGCTTAAAACCCAAGCTCCCCACTGGGCAAGTTACTTAACTTGTCTATTCCTCAGCTGCGAATGGGGTCATAATAGCAGCAGTCTCACAAGGCCATTGCAAGGATTAAGTGAACTAATACAAGTACATCGTTTATGAAATCACTTGCCACCCCCACCCCTACCGCCAATCCCTGTCTTTGTTGAGTCAGTGTATAATGTAGTAGGTCAGGACATACATTGGAGGTCGGGCCAGTGTTGTGGGGGCCACACATCTGGCAAGAACACAGCTCTGATGCCAGGCTCCTGGATTCCAGATCTAGCTCCATTAGTTACCAGTAGTGTGAACTCAGATGGGTCACTTGACCTTCAAGTTTGTGTTTTCTCATCTATAAAGTGGGGATAATGGCAACCATAATAGCGCCTACTTTGTAGCGTTGTGCCAATTAAAATAACTATATATGTAAAACACAACAGTACATGGTCAACACTATGTAGCTTTACTTATTCCTATTGGTTAATAGAGTACTCTCATGACCTCAAGAGCACAGAATTCCTACTCAAATTTATAACTTTCACCCATGATTTTATTTCCAAGGTCGTATCCAAAGAAAATAACATTAAAAATTTTTTCTTTAATGTTTATTTATTTTTGAGAGAGACAGAGACAGAACATGAGCGGGATAGGGGCAGAGAGAGAGGGAGACACAGAAGTTGAAGCAGGCTCCAGGCTCTGAGCTGTCAGCACAGAGCCTGGTGTGGGGCTTGAACCCACGAACTGCAAGATCATGACCTGGGCCGAAGTTGGATGCTTAACCGACTGAGCCACCCAGGTGCCCCAAGAAAATAACATTTTTAAGAAAAGATAAGAGAGATTTGTTTTAAATTATAACCTACTAGGATTCTTTACACACACAAAATTTAGTCCCCTAAAGGGGACTTAGGGTTTCCACTATTTTAATTCCCAATGTCATTGTTCTGTGCATCACCAGATTTAAAGAGGGCATTTGTAAATGTGGGTATTCTGATAAGAAAGTGGATTGGTAGAGAAAAGAAAAGGAATAAAAAAAGACTTTTGGTGAGGAAAGAGGTATTTAGTTGAATAAGAGAGCAGAAGGAAGAACACGTATGTCCCAAGGCCAGTATCAGAGGTGGTAGTGGTGGGAGGTCCTGTCAGAACCAAGGACTTTCTCAGGATAAGAAGAATCCCCAACTGGGCTCTGCTTCACGAGGTGAGCGCTCTTCAAACCTAGAAAATGTTCTATATATGTATTTGTGGAGAGAAGGAAGGAAAGAGAGAGGGAAGGAAGGGAAATAGAAAGGCAGGAAGGAAGGCAGAAAGGCAGAAAGGAAGGAAAGGTGGATGAAGGGGAAGGGATTTTAAAGGGAGAACAGGAGTAATTTCTGGTATGATCCAGAAAATTCTAACAGCTGACTTCAGTCCAAGATAGAAGTAGTAGCTCACAACTATAGACTTGACTAGACTTGACTATATGTTGACTTAATATAAATTCGAAAAAGCATTGTATCTCTGTAGGCCTTAGTTACAAACATTTGTAAAACAGGAACAAAAGTTCAGAATGGAATATTTGTAGATGGTAGGGTTAAGGCCTTTGATTATGAAGAAGAAACTCTTTAGGACACAGTATTTACTGTTGGGATCCTACAGTGAAGAGACAACACAAAGGTAAAAACCACACCTCAGAATTTCTATTGCTACAATATCAGAGAGTCAGAATTCAACCAGTATGGTAGAACCAGTGCCTCCCTATTGGCTTTTTGAATGGACCAAGCTGGCTGGAGTGCTGCCCACCTGGAAAGCAGTGTGCACATGTGGGTACAGGTGTAGCCAATCTGTGTGCATGTGAGGGTGTTTTGTTTTGTTTTGGGGTTTTTTGAGGCAGCTCTGAGACAGGAGTGGGAAGGCTCCATGCTTGATCTCAGTGAGTTGAGCCTTAATCACATCTTCCCCCAGCAGGGGATTCTGCTCCCCAGCCGTCCATACCACGTTCAAAGGCATAGGTGACTCTTTCGGTTAGAGAGCAATGGGATTAGGAGTAGTGGTCTTAGAGCTTAGAGATGGGTGGGATGAAAGAACTCTTCTGGGGATTAACCCAGGGCCTAGGCCCCTCAGTGTCCACGTGAAAGCCAAACTCTGGGTTGCTCAGCTGAGAAATACTAACAGCCAAGGGTTGAGTCTATGCCAGACTTAAGGATGGGATGTGCCTCTGAGGGTTCCAGAAAACCCTAACCAGCAGCTTTGCTCAGGTTTTCCAACCACTTCCAGCTAAACAGAAGTGGCAGATCTAGACGCGAAGCCTCCTTTCGGTGGGGTCTGTTTGCTTTTCTCCTGCGGTTCCCTGTGGGTGTGGCAGCTGCAGCCCTGTCTCTTGTCAACAGGAGGGGGGGCGGGGGGTGGCGGGGGCGGGGGGGGGGGGAAGGGGTGCAGGGGAGGGTTTTGATGAGAAACCAAAAGGAACCAGCTCTCACCCCATGAGGCCAGGTCCTGTTCACTGGATACAACTGTAACTCAAAGGTTTTTCAAAACAGCCTGTTTCTCTGACATCCCTTTGACCCTGCAACCTTTCTCCTTTCCACTTACTATCTTATTTTAACTTTAGAAGAGCTAAGACAGTGACTGGGGCCTCGGGGGGGCGGGGGCGGGGGCGGTGTGGTAACAGCTCCCTCCAGGGTCAGCATTCCATCCGGCCACTATAATTCCTGAAAGCCCTTCTGCTTCTTTAATGAACACTGCCTTCCCCTCCCCCTCCCCAAACCCCTGCCTAGTTAAATAAGAACGCTGCCCCAAGGTTACTGATGGAAGGCAATTCTGTCTATGTTCCAATCAAGACCTCCATGCTGTTTCCTGGTGGGACCTGGGCACTGTGAGACTCTCCTAGATCCTGTACCTTCCTCTCTGTTCTGTCTCTCCTTCTCTATATTGACCTGACCCCAAGTCCATTCTCCTCCCTCTGGCCTGTAATCTGCCTAAAACACAGATATAACTATTTTTTTTCTGCTTAAAGCTTGATGCTTTTTGGGTAGAGGGCGTTTCTAAGCATGCAGTATCTGGCCCCTCCTTGCCTCTGCCCTTATACCTACTATATTCCTCTCAAGCACTGACTTTGACCGATTTCTATAATTCTGACTCTTCCTTTACTACCTCCCAGACTATCTGTGTCTAGGGTAGGATATGTGCACTCCCTCCTCAAGTGCATCCAGAGTCCCCTGAGCAGCCCTTGCTGAGCTAATCCCACCTGCCCATTTATGTGTCTGGATTCTGCCTCTGAGGGCAGAAACCAGGTCTTCCTTATTTACTGTTGTTTGTCTAGCATTTAGTGCCTGGGACACAGTAGATGCCCAGTAATATTTGTTAAATTAATGACTAAATGCTGCTACTATTTATATTTCCTTTTACCATAAATCAAAGGAAATAATGATTTATGTTAGAGTCTCAAATTTCCATTTATCTCTATTTGTTGTCTTAGGACATTTTCACATTTTGCTTCCAGCTCATGTGTGAAAGAGTTTAGACATTAAATATTATACACAGCTTGTTGTCTAGCCCACCCGTTAGAGTTTAAGCTGTTGAAATGACCGGTAACAGGGCAAGGCTTTGGGGGTTGACCTGGGTAGTTTTCTGAGAATTTGGAAAAGAGAAGAATTTCTCTACCCTTTGTAGTTGATAGCAAGGAATGCCTCCCACCCACCGTGCCTTCCTTTTCTCTTGGCCTGAAGAGGTTTTATCTTTACCACTGCCGAATATAACAATAGCTGGTCAGACTGGAATGCTGATTAATCATCCAACTCTGGGCAAAGTGCTAAATCAGTGGGCTCTCTGCCTCCAAGAGAGGCTAGGCTGGGCTCAAGCGCGTCACAAACAGCTCCAGAAGATCAGCTACAATAAGGGCTTATTTCTTACTTGCATTACATGTCCATCAACGTTCAGTTGCAGCTCTAATCTGACACCCTGGCTGAAGGAACAGGGAGAGAGGGAGAGGGCACTGTGAGCCACCTTCTGGCTCTGAAACCTTCTGCCCGGAAGTGATTCATTTCCCTTCTGTTCATGCTTTATTGGCTGAAGCAGGTTACCTGGCCCCACTCAAGAGCAACAGGTTGAAGGTCATCTCCCTGCAGGGAGAAGGGGCGCTTCTGGAGAAGCGCTGAATACTGGCGGACAGTAATGCGGCCCACCACATTCACCGTGACGTGTCTATGTGGTAGATATGATGGCTGCCATTTTATAGATGATGAAACTGAGACCCAGAGAGGTTAATACATTTCCAAACATACAAACAGGCAGTAAGGTAGCAAATGCAAAACAACGTGAAAGTCCAGCCGGCCTGTTGCAGTGGGTCCTCAAGGTGTCTCTACCGTTTGGCAGACCTTACTACCTTTTCTGAAGCTATACCGTGTTTTGGTTTTCATCTGTTGGCAGGGAGGCTTCACACAGATTAAGTGCAACACGGACATTTTTATTGGTGGAGTCCCTAATTACGATGATGTGAAGAAGAACTCGGGCGTCCTCAAGCCCTTTAGTGGGAGCATCCAGAAGGTACAGGCTTCGCTTTTGCATGTTTATTGTGTGACCTTGACTACAGACAATGGAATTAAGAACCGTGATCAGTGGAATCTGCAGGATCCAAAAAAGAAGCTTGGAGGAAGTTTTCACGTTTTAAGGTTTTCTTTTTTAATGCTAGCAGCATAGCTTTCCAACCCCATTTTCTTATAACGTCTGCTCCTGGGCCCCCGTCCAGCAGACATTCCACGAAAGCAACTCAATGAAGATGAGTCTTTACGATACATCCACCGAAGGATCCAGGCATTGCTGGGGGAGGCAGCGGGCATCAGGTGGCTGCAGACAGGCTTCTACCAAAGGGAAGGAAGCCAGTGGAGTCTCAGAGCAACTCTTGGCTCTGTGCTTCTCTCTGAGGTGCCTTTGAAGTTCCTGCTCAAGTCAAGAGCCAACTCTCATCCCACCTCCACCCCCATTCCTACCCCTGCAATTAAGCAGTTGCAGCTCATCAATCATGTAACCACGCTCTTAAGAGCAGAGATTAAGGAGTCCTTCCATAGAAGGTTCGGGGGCGGGGGGATGGAATCATGCAGCCAGTGAAAGATACAGGACATTGACCCCACACATATTTGTCTGTTATTCCTTCTCTTGGGGCTGCCCATGACCTCTCCAGTTTCAATAATATGTTTTGTCTGTAACAGAGGTGCAGGCTGACTCACCAAACCAGATTTCCAGGACCATCAAACATTAGGGAAAAAAAGCATTTGAAGAAAAAGCATATTCAATTGCTGGATGTTAGCTTCGTCCTGTTTTCCTTTAGCAACCAGTGGTGGAATGTGGCCATTGATCCTTTCTAGACTCGGGGTGAAACATGAGAGAGGCTAAAATGAAGGCAGGACAGTGAAAGAAAGCCCTACTGTGATTTGCACATCTGGGCACTAGGAAGGGCCCCGTGGGGCTCTGTTCCCCTCCTCTTGTATCCCAGTGTGGAGCACAGAAAAGGGGTCCAGTCAATATTTGCTGACTCTGAGGTGTTTCCCTTTGTTGCTGAACTGTGATGCCAGCGACACCTCATCTCAGCCCATTGTCCCCCGTCAGTGGGTTTGGCCATGTTTCATCATGCGTTTGAAATTCTCACTGAGAAATCAAGCTGAGATGCTAAGAGGCCTCACCGCCTCCCTCCCGGCCCTTGTCAGGCTTTGCCCCCGCCCCCTTCACGTGGCACACACAACCCTTTCCTCCCCACGTCCCGGAAAGGCCACCCGCCCCTCCCAGTGGCTGAGTCACTGGCTGTGCCACGTCCTGAAGGGGATGGTAGCCTCTTGGCCTGTCTCAAGGACGTATGACTGAGTTTCACAGTCTTTCCCTTGAAGCACGAAAAGGGGAAGATTGTAGAAGGATTCTGGCTACTCTCTTGCAGCTTGTAAGATTCAAGACTGGGAAAAAGTGTTCTCCTAACTCTCCTGACACCCTCCAAGGACTAGGCAGGCCTATGGAACCATGGATTAGTGGCAGGAAGGACCATGGCTAACCTCTTAGGACCCCCTGCAGGGTGGGGGTCTTTCTGAGAGGTGTTCTGTCTCCTGGTTCTGCAAAGCCTGCCTGACACCAAAACACCCAACAGCTCAAGGTAAACACACTCTCCAAGTGGAGGGCTGAAAACGTTGGGTCCCCCAGACGTTATTTGGGGCTGGGAAACCCAGTGACCTCTCCCTATAATTCATCATTTTCACTAGACCCCCATTGCAGGGAAAAGGGAATGAAGGCAATGGAGCCCTCTTGTCCCAGGGAATTTGCACAGCAATGACAAGAATGTGATCTGAGTGTCACTTTTTTTTTTTTTTTTTAAATAGTGGGGAAGGGGATGTGGGGAAGGGAATTCAAGAGTGTCAGGGAGAGAGGATAGCAGGAAGGGATGGGACAATCTGGGAGACCCCACTGATGGAGCTGTAGATGACACGAGACCATCAGCCAGAAGAACACAGCAGTACAGGGAGAAGCTTCCCCCAGCCCCATTGCCACTAGAAGGCGTCAGTTCCCCTTTGATTTCTGCCTGCATGATACTTAGTTCTGTATTCTTCCCTACTTGGCTTTATAGCAGCACCTCTCAACCTTGGCTGCATTTTAGAATCACCTGGGAAGCTTTTAAAAGTTACTGTTGACTGGATCCTGCCCTCAGAGCTTCTGATTCCATTGATCTGGGTGAGACCTGGGGCATTAGTGTATTTCTTAAAGTCCCCCAGGCGATTCTAACAGGCAGCCAGGTTGAGAACCTTAATTTTGTATTTATTGAGACTTCTTTACGACCTCCCGGAATCTTCCAGGACCAGAGGACGCTTTACTCTCTGCAGATTCTCCCAAGGGCCACAGAGCATCACTTCAGTGCCTGCATCACTTACTGGGCGGTAAAAACAGGAACCAGACACTTTCTCTTTTATGAAAGCTCCCCCATCACATGTAGCTGAGGTTAACAGGCTGAGGGGAGCTTTAGCAGACTGCAAAGATGTTTTCTGTGTTTACATTTTCTCCCGAAGATCATCCTGAACGACCGAACCATCCACGTGAAGCACGACTTCACGCGGGGCGTGAACGTGGAGAACGCAGCCCACCCCTGCGTGGGGGCCCCCTGCACGCACGGGGGCAGCTGCCGGCCCAGGAAGGACAGCTATGAGTGTGACTGCCCCCTGGGCTTCGAGGGGCTCCACTGCCAAAAAGGTACACGGGGCGGGGCTCAGGCGCTGCACGGGGAGCAGAGGGGACCGACTTTTCCAGAAGGATCTGGCAACCCCGGGACAGCCGTGCCAGTGGTTTTTATCATTGATTTCAGTAACGTATTCAATAGCATATGAGATGGTTAATTGTTACATTAAACAAGAATTGAAATGCTGAAATGCCTCTGTAACAGTAGGTAAATGGCTCCTTTCCTGAGAATCCCCTCAGGGTCTAGCCACCAAAAGGTTACATCATAGTGTAGGGGGGTTCCCAGGACCCCTGCACCTGAGCCATGCCTGTCCTCATAGGTGGAGACTTTATAGGCTGGTAACTATTTTGACCCCTTCCTGCGAACGCTATAAAGTGTGTAGGGGCGCCTGAGTGGCTCAGTCGGTTGAGCTTCCGGCTTCGGCTCAGGTCACGATCTCACGGTTTGTGAGTTCGAGCCCCGTGTCGGGCTCCGTGCTGACAGCTCAGAGCCTGGAGGCTGCTTCCGATTCTGTGTCTCCCTCTCTCTCTGCTCCTCCCCCTCTCGTGCTCTGTCTCTCTCTCTTTCAAAAATAAACAAACATTAAAAAAAAGTTAAAAAAAAAGTGTTCTGTATGTGGCTGAGAAATCGCGCCAAATACAGAAATGTATAAATTCTAAATAGGTTGCTTCAAACTACAAGTACAAATAACCTTCTGTAAAGTGCTGTTTTTCATGCTATTTCCTCTGTGCCTCAGTTTCTCATCTGTAAAACGGGAATAACCAGGCAGTAGTGTCTAACACAGTAGTGTCCTCTTTAGTCCACATGAGACGATGCATATTGCTGAGACAATGCCTGGTAAGTACTCAACCAGGACTAACCATGTTGTTACTGGGGAGAAAAATAAAATGCACTACAGGTGCGGTGAGCTACTCAGCTCCTTACCTTCCGTTGTCTGAAAGCTAGAGCAAGTCACAGGTGGTGAGTCCCTGCTGGACTGAGATTTTCACATCTGCCCTAGGGAGGCAGAGGCCACGGATCTGGTGTCTAGAAGAGGCCTGCCAGCATATGGTTATCATGTTCGGCCATATGGATCTTCTTGTTTCCAACATCAGTATGGCCTCACCTGTCCGGGAACTAATAAAAAAAGGTAGACAGGCCAAAGGAAATAAGGCAGGGGGCAGCCTAAGTGAAGGGATGTGCTCTCTCTCTTTCCTGTTTATTTCCAGGTTCCCGATCTTTATCAGAATTATGGCTTAGGGGAAGACTGTTAAGTTACAGGTAGATATTGCGGTATATGGAATGCTAGGAGAAGTTGTTTTGCAACAGTCTTGGGAAATATGAATGCTAATTTGCTGGCTGGAAGCCTGAGTAGTATTATATTTAAATGAATTCTGAAAACTGCCTGGCAAATTATATGAAATATATTTATTAACATAGCTCACCCTAGCGGTGAACCTCCAAAGAAGAGTAATTGATCCATTTCTGAAAGATCCTGATTATAATTCTAACAAGCAAATTGTTGTTTAGCTAATAGTGGGTACTTGCAGAGATTTAGTTCGAGAGTAGCCCATTCATTCAGAAAATTGAGTTTGGATTTTACACATTAGTGTTTGAATTTCCTGGGTCTCCAATTTTACCACAGGCAATTCAGGTTTGCTCCTGCCTTAAATGCTAACATTAATGGTCAATATATAAAGTCCAGGCTTAAATGAACATGCAGCTTTGAGAACGAAAGGAAGAAGGACGGGATAATTTGTGATCTTGTTAACCCTCCTTTCCCGCTGTAGAATATCAGCCATGACAGGTGCAAAGCGCTTGCATTTATAGCTTCATAACTGTAGGTTCTGGTTCAGTGAGAAACACATCTCACCGGAATGAGGAGTCAGATCTCCATGCAGGGCCTGGGCCTCCTGGCAAGATCCAAGGGAATGGATAGCAGCCGGGGGGAACCTGAGGGGACCTTTAGGCCTCTTTTTCTGCAACGTGCTAGGCTAGAGTCAAGAGTAAAACCCAGGCAGACTATGAGCTCCCCTTGTGTTGTCTCAGTATTTTTTTTTATGCTTTGAAATAAAGATAATGCTCCTGGCAGAATGGCAGCTGTTGCCAACCCTAGGAAGATTTACACATGGGGAGCATGGCCTGCATCATGTCTTCTCCCATCATGTGGCTTGAGAGGATTAATGCGCCTGGGCACAGGTTAGGGCTGTTAAGGACAATTTTTTTCCAGGCCCCAGCAGGCACCCAGTGGTATGCAGTTGCCATACAGACTCATTGGGGTGAGCATCTAGTCCTGAGTAAGGATGGGAAAAAGAGGGGAGAGAGATAGGCAGCTACACTCTTCCGTAGAGATGCATAAGAACATTCTAAAAGTTGGGTGGATTCTTAGTCGGCGAGACCAAGAATACTTAGAAGCCATCCTTGGTTGTCAGGATGAATCCTGACAAGTAGACAGGAGACAGTCTTGTCAAATCCAGCAAGGTAATCCCTAGCTTCATAAGTTAAAAGTTTAAAATTTTCCCCCCTCCCTGATAATGTTTCAAAAGCAAAAACCTATTCATAGTATCCCCTCCAGAAGTTAAACTGGTCCTTTTACATTGAGCGACATATTGCAGACGTCACCAGCATCTGACCTCATTCAATCCGTACCACCTCCTTCAGGAATTTCGTTTTGGGGATCCTCGTGAGTCTAGTTTTCTCCAACCCGGTCAGGGAGTTTGTGGCAGGCAGGCGGTTTCCACGAGGGCCCTTGCTGGGAGATGGACACTCCTCCTCACCACTTGGTGGCACAGGAGGACTGGAGCCAGAAACTCACACGAATCCTGGAGTGGTGCTAGACACTCAGACCATCGCTATGGTTTGGGGACCTCCCCCTTTGTTCTTGCAAGGCTGAGCCCAGACGGAAGTAGGGATCAGGCTCCCGCTGAGCTCCTCGCTGCTCCCAGGGCACAGCAGGCTCCCTGCAGCGCCAGGAGCTACAGAAACCTGAGCCTCTCCAGCCCAACGTGGGGAACCCACCAGGACAGGAGAAGCCAGAAGTTCTTCCCCCCCCCCCCCAAATAATTTATATTTTATTTTATTAAAAATTTTTAAATATATATATTTTTGTCAAGTTAGCTAACATACAGAGTATACAGTGTGCTCTTGATTTTGGAGGTAGATTCCCATGATTCATCGCTCATATACAACACCCAGTGCTCATCCGAACAAGTGCCCTCCTCAATGCCCATCACCCATTTTCCCCCTCTCTCTACCCCCACCCCCAACCCTCAGTTTTTTCTCTGTATTTAAGAGTCTCTTATGGTTTGGCTCCCTCTCCATTTGTAAGGTGGTTTTTTTTTTTCTTCCCTTCCCCCATGGTCTTATGTTAAGTTTCTCAAATTCCACATATGGGTGAGAACACATGATATCTGTCTTTCTCTGACTTATTTCACTTAGCATAATACCCTCCAGTTCTATCCACGTTGCTGCAAATGGCAAGATTTCATTCTTTTTCATTGCCGGGTAGTATTCCATTGTATATATGTACCAGAAGTTCTAACCCCCAGCCTGCTTCTAACTTCAGGTGCCTACAAAAACCATAAGGCCTGACTTTGGTGATTCTCTCGCCTTCCATTTGGGGGCTCTCACTCTTAGATGCCTCCTGCCACCTCAAACTTAGGCACCCCATATAGCACCCCAATACTGAGACCCCCTTCTCATTTCACCAGAGGGGCATCACCAAGTCCTCCCTCCTCATATAACGTATGCCCCATCCTAAGGGATTTCTGTTCTCTCTACTCTCATCCAAATTTACCCATCTTGTGTGCAGTCCCTCAGAGTTCCTGTATCTAAATAAGTGACCAGCAAGTTAAAGCAGAGTTTCACAAGGCTCGTGTAAAAAATTAGGTTCTAAGAAATATTAATGACTGCTTTGAGCACACACACACACACACACACACAGGCAAACACACAATCACATACACAAAATGGCAGTGGGGTTCTGTGGTCAAATAAGCTTGGGTAATCCTGAGCAACCACAATTAAACAGCTCTCTCTTCTGCGGGACTTCTCAGGGCCTTGGCGATGATCCAAGTGTCTACGACAAGGGTACAGGATGCAGCTTCTTCCTCCTGGGCTTCTCCCAGCCAAGGGCACACAGGCCACCTGGGAAAGAACTCAGCCCTGGTCCTCCCTTCCCTTCCCTGCATTGCCGAGAAGCTTGGGCTCAGATCGTGCAGGACCCTGCAGGCCACTAGATGGGGGTGTTCCTCTGTAGCACGTGGGCTGTACCCCACTCACAACTGACAGCCAAACTGGTTTGGTCACATATTTGTCAGGGAAGCGCAGTCCTAAAAGATCGGATCTTGCCTCATCATTACAGATACACCACAAATGCAACATTTTGAACATTTTATATTGTATTTAGCAAATGGACAGCGTATTGCTGGGTCTGATTTAGATGATTTTGTTATTTATTTATTTGGTCCCAGTGTATGAAAAAACAGCTTCAGTAAATATAGGCCATAATATATGAAAACTCAGTATATAGAACCACAGATTAAAAAATACATTAATTATGCATAATACAGGGAAGTTTTTCCCCTTGGGATGCTGTATCATTAAACAATGGAAACATGTGGGAGTGGTCGGCCTAGATGTTGCTCTTGAGATCCCTGACAGCTGGTCATAAAGAAAAAGGTATTCTGTTGTTGTTCACTCTGCCTACAGAGTAGGCGTCATGTAACCAAGAATTCTGTACCAAGTAGAACTTTCCAGCAAGGGATGGAGCTGCCCTGTGGATGAGGGAGTTGCCACCATCGGGATGGTGTTGGGAAAGTCAGATCACAACCCCCCCCCCCCCCCCCCCCCCGCCCCAGGTCCTTCCTCTGCTGTGGTCCTGTGAGAGAGCCAGCACTCCCGTCAAACTATTTAGAGTCTTTTGGGAATTTCAGGTCCCTCAAGTGGAAAATTCGCTTTGCCTGGCTTGGATGCTGCTATTCATTGGGGTATTTTTTTGTGTGTCAGCAGATGGCACAAGCTTCTGGGTATAAATGGGAAGACATGACAAAAATACTTGTCGACTAGTGTAGTTGCCGCAGAAAAAAAGACAATGTAGAAAAAAATTAGATTAGGATAAAATATCGTCGTGTTTACAATATTTAAATAAACCACAAGGGCCAGAAAGGGCCAAGATGGTCATTTCTGGCTCTAATGTTTTAGTATGGAATTAATATTTATCCATATGTACTGCCTACAGTGAGTACATTTTCTCCATTTTGTACTCAGTCATGTCATTTCTGGAGCATCCCCCTGACGTTTGTTAATCACAAAATAAGCAGGGTTCTTGGATCTTCCAAAGGGGAGGTGAAGGTGGGAATTGGGGTGGTATTTTTCCACTACAGAGAGAAAAGAGGCAGCTCTTTTCGTCTTTTCCTCTTTCACATGTAGTCTAGAGGCAAGAAAAGTAATAATCATGGACAAGGTAAGTGACTCTTTAGCAAAGAACTACTTCTGCAGGTTTAGAATAAATGGGGATTGTTGGTTGAAGGTCAGGGGAGCCTCGGAAGTGTCAGACAACTTACATCTCTTCTTTGCCCACTGCCACCCCCACCCCCACTGTTCAGTGAAGACTTAGTTAGGGAGGTGAGTCTGTGACTTGAGGTAATCCTGCTGAGAACGATCCCAGTGGTCCCTTTGGGATTCTTACTCACATTCCCCTAAGAGGGTGAGCTGGGCCCTCTGCAGGGATCTATGAGGGAAACAAGGCTGGTTTTCGGGGATCTGCAACCAAGAGAATTGGGATTTTATATTGACTGTGGAATTCTGACTTTCCCTATTCTGTTCCATGCTGGCACCTGGCAGAGTGTGGGAACTACTGCCTCAATAGTAAGTACAGCACGTTCCACAAGACACTGGGAAAGCACCCTGGGTTCGTGCCTGGGAGAGTTCTGGCCAGGCCACGGGCACAGCACGGGCCGACCACATGCAGAGGGTATCCGGGGAAATGGTGTGGGCCTCGGACACTACCAGGGTAGTGGGAATCCTCCCTCTAAAACCACCAGCCCTGAGAATGCGCTGGTCTCCCAGCTTGTCTCAGGAGGAGCCTGAGCCCCAGAGCCAGGGGGCTCAGCAGGCAGCCGGACTGGGCTCACACGGACCCCTTTGAGGCTCTCTGTGTGCAGGGCTGGTGACATGTGACAAGAACATCCTGACCATTTCAAGGAGTCCAGGGGAACGATGGCTCTTGGCCACAGGCCCATGTCCGTGGCCAGTAACAGCAGGGATGGGCCCTGCCTGTGCCTCTCTCCCTGGGGGTGAGCCAAGCCCAGTAGGGGAGCCTTGGCTATGTTTAGCTCTGGGAACGAGGACTCGTTGGCTTGGATAGCCTCTCCTTTTTCCTTCTGGGCACTCGTATCCTGATAGTAGGGGCCCGCATCCTAGCTGCAAGCCGCCTTTTACCTCATCCACTGTTGCCCTCTCATTTCTGCTTCTGTTCTTCTGGGTCCTCCTTTCTCTGCCTGGCTTTCCTGCCCTGATTTCTTTCCCCACCTGAAGGCTACCTGTCCACCTGGCTCTCCTTTCTTTTCACACCATCTCCCTTCCTTCCTTATTGTGTTCTTTTCGAACCTTTCCCTTCTCTTTCCTTCTTCCCATTTGTTTTTCTACTCAACTTGTGCTGTTTTGCACCCCACTCTTTTTTCCTCTATTTCCCCTCCTTTTCTTCCCCTCTTTCTCCTACCCACTTTAACCAGAAGGGAGAGAGGCTGGTGGTGCGACCAGAATTTTAAGCTACAATAGCCCCCCGCTTATCTGTGGGGGAAACGTTCCAAGACCCCCAGTGGATGCCTGAAACCACAGACAGTACAGAATCCTATATATTCTATGTTTTTTCCTCTAAGGACTTACCTACGATAAAGTTTAATGTCTACATTAGGCACAGTAAGAGGTTAGCAACAATAACTAATAATAAAATAGAACATACATGTAACAACACACGTAATAAGAGTTACGTGACTGTGATCTCTCCCTCAAAATATCTTATGGGACTGTCCCCACCCTGTGATGCTATGAAATGATAAAATGCCTGTGTGACGAGATGAGTGAGGTGGAAGGCGTCACGCTCCTACTGACTTCCTGAGGGTTGTAGGGAGGATGATGTCCCTCTGCACCGCGGCCGACCACAAGCGACTCAAAGTGTGGATGGCAAAGCCATGAGTAAGTGGGGGCTACTGCACAAGAGCCTTTCTGGGTTCTAATAGGCCCTCTCAGCTGGCTGCCCCCTGTCCAGGGCTGTGCTGCACCAGAGAGCAATAGGCCAATTTCTTCATAGTTCCCTCAGAAACGATCTTAAACGTTTCACTTCTCTTCCTTTGCTTTTCTTGTTTCCTCCCTTCCTTCCTTCTCTCCCTCCTTCCTTTTTTTTTTTTCTTTCTTTTTTTTTTGTATTTTTTATGAAAAGATTTTGGGAACTTGCCAACAGAAGACCTTCTATTAGGGCTCAATGTCATCGGGTTTGAGCGTTTGCTGTTGTCTCTCTCTCTCTCTCTCTTCATGTTTAAGAAGTTATGCTTCAACTCTCCTACTGTTCATAGTATCAGATAGTTACACACTTCCTCTCCTGGGTGTAGAGTCAGCTCAGTGTCTCCTTTGTGTCAACTGGGTATTTTTGTGAAACTAGAACTCGTTTTATAAGCTGCCTTAGGGGCGCTTGGGTGGGTCAGTTGGTTGAGCATCTGACCTCAGCTCAGGTCATGATCTCATGGTTCATGGGTTCGAGCCCCACGTTGGGATCTGTGCTGACAGCTCAGGGCCTGGAGCCTGCTTCGGATTCTGTGTCTCCCTCTCTCTCCACCCTCCCCTGCTCATTCTCTGTCTCTGTCTCTCTCTCTCTCACTCTCACAAAAGTAAACATTGCAAAAAATTAAATAAAAAGCTAAGCTGGATTTTTGTCTCTCATTTCATACACATTTCTTTGAAAATGAGATTCATTCCATGTTAATTTCCTTAAACTGTCATTTCTAAAGAGGAAAAGATATTGCTAACTGTGTGGAAACGGGTGATTCCTAAGGAAAACAAAGTGATGAGAAATTAGGAAGAAGGAAATATATTTCTAAAATACTGGAAAGTTTTTGCTGAGTGGGCTGAGGGCCAGAATTAGGGAGAACCCGTTGGCTTATGGTCTTTTGCTGTCTTAGCTGTGTGATCTTGGGCAAATCCTTGATGATTCTGTGTGTCATTTTCCTCTTCTGTAAAATGGGAATAACCAACCCTCCTTCATACTCCCTGCTACTTCATGGGATTGTAGTGAAGATCCTATGAAATGTAACACTGGGAGGTGATTTGTTAAAAAAAAAAAAAAAAAAAAAAAAAAGAGTCATAAACCTTATCCTGCCCACCTCACCGATCTCTTGAGGTCATGGCTGAAGGAGTCCTGGGGCAGATTGGCTTCAAACAATGCAGTCCTGGTGGGCTTTGTTCGGAGAATGTTTTCTCTGCCTCCCTTGGAGAGCATCTAGGGTTATCCCCAGCTGTTCCCCACATGGCCCCGGACCTGCTCGTTGGATTCCAAGAATAATTGGGCACAGTTCAAGTTTCAACATATTGCAAGGACTTCTCAGTAGTGCTGAGGCCAATAGCAGTGACAGCCAGCCCCAGGGAGGCAACCACAGGGAGACACCAACTCCCAGCCACGACAGGCAGTTCTGAACCTGGCCAAGTGCATGTGCAGCCAAGAGGAAGGGGCTGACAGGTTGTTAAATGTCCCGTTTCCAGGAGCTGGCTTCCTTTGTATTTTCCTGCCATGTGGTTGAGGGCTGGGGTCAAGGGAGCCATATACCATGTAACCTCCATTTTCTGTTCTGTCTCAGCGATCACAGAAGCCATCGAGATTCCACAGTTTATCGGCCGCAGTTACCTGATCTATGACAATCCAGACATCCTCAAGAGGTAAGAAGTTACAGCAGGCACCATTCTCATCTCTGTGGGGGTAGATTTCTGAGTCTTTCCCAGACTTTTCCTTATCTTACTTGCCGGAAGATAACTCTCAAAGAAGTCCTTTTTGCCGTGGCCTCGGGGTGGGGGAGGGGGGGGGAGGGGAACACACACACCATAAACATAGAAACCAGAACAAAACAAACAAAAAACAAACTAAACTTAAAAAATGCTGCCCTTCAAACAACCCCATTACAAACAGCCCAAACCCTTTCTGGTCAAAGGGCCTGGAGAGAGGAACTACCCAGCTCCAGGATTTGCGATACTCGGGCTTTGAGAAGCAAGAAGGTTATGAGTATGAGTCCCCGGGAGGGGCAGTTTGCTTCACGTTGTCCTGTGGCCACAGTCTGCGGTTCTGCCCGGAACCATTAGCCCAAGCACCCCAGTGTTCCCGCGGCCAGCCAGTCTTCAAATGCAGGTGCCGCTTTGTATCTTCCTTAGCAAAGGTCCTCTGTCCTCTGCAGGCTCTGGCCCACTCAGGGAGCGGCTTCTCAGCTCTCATGTGGGTACAAGGAGAAGCCCACGTCCTAGCCATGGCTTTCAATCCCTGGCGGCCCACGTCCTAGCCGTGGCTTTCAATCCCTGGCGGCAGGAGCTCTGGCACTGCTCTGCAGTCCAATTCTCCTGGTTTGGAGCATGTTTACAGGACAAAGGAAAGGCTGGCCCAGGCCAAGTCTTCGCCCTTGTGAGACGCATCTTTGGTGCTTTTGGTTTGCCCTTCTCTCCTTTTTCCTCCTCTGGTTCTTTGTAGTTTATAGGGTGCCACCCCCCCAACCCTGCCACCAACACCATCATTCTAGAATTTTCCTTCATCTTCAGGTTGACTGCATCTTAACAGACTAAGGCAAAGCTTTAAGCCAAAGGCACCCAGTTCTTAGGGTGGAGCCTGGGGGCTTCTAAGGGACAGAAGTAGTAACGAGACCTTTTCTTGCGGCATTGGATGTCCCTGGTAACTCAGAACACACACCAGGCAGGCGTTGCTTCATTTCTTTAATTCCAGGTTGTATTTATCTAGGTTGTCTTTGCATGGGGCCTTAGGAAATATGGATTCCCAGCCGAGAGAGAGCTTCTTCCTTCTTCAGCACTTTCTCCCCCCAAAACGGAAGGGCATTCAGTCCCCAGAAAACAAGGCAGTGTGAAGAGGGCCCAAGTCTTGAGCACCCTGGTGCTTAGTAAGAGGCACCGGGTGGTTTGGGGGAGTAGAGGGGTTTGGTGAGAGGAGGAGGTGCAGGGTCCCAAACCAAAGCAATTGCGTGTACACGCATGTATATGCGACGTGTGTGAAGCTGCAAGTGGAAGTCAAGATCAGGGTCTGTTTCAGTCGTCGGATGCCTTTGGCTGCAAATAACAGAAGACTCAGCTCAAAATGTCTGAAAGATGAAGGGCATTTATCACATCACATAACAAGCGGTCCAGACTTAGAGTGGTTCCGGGGTTGGTTAAGTCAGCGATTCAACTGTATCATCAAAGAGTAAGTCTCTTCCATCTTCCTGCCCTGTTATCCTCAACAAGTTCCCCAATGGCCCGCCCTTCATGGTTATAAGACAGCTGTCCATAAGATGCTCATGAGATGGCTATAAATCAGGGCAATAGCCAGTGGAAGTAAACATTTTTTTTTATGTGCCTTTTTTGTTTTTATTGTTTAATGTTTATTATTGAGAGAGACAGAGCTCGAGTAGGGGAGGGGCGGAGAGAGAGGGAGACACAGAATCCGAAGCAGGCTCCAGGCTCTGAGCTGTCAGCACAGAGCCCAACGTGGGCCTCGAACTCATGAACCATGAGATCATGACCTGAGCTGAAGTCGGATGCTTCACCAGCTGAGCCACCCAGGCGCCCCAACATCTGACTCTTTTTAAAAGGAAAAGAATCTCTCCTAGAATCCTCCTGATAAATTTCCTCTATCTCATTGGACAATATTGGTCACATGGCCACCCCTAAACCAATCACTGCAAGAGAAATGGAGCCATTAATGATCAGCTTATACTAATCAATGTATCCAGAGCAAGTAAAAGAAGTAAGGAACTTGGAATAAAAGATGGAAAAAAGCAGATCTCTAGTGAGTAGGTCAGGGCTGGATTCTCTGCACCCGGCCTGGTGGCAAAGTCACCATTATGGACCCTGCTTCTCACTGCTTCACTCTAATGCGCTGTGTGGGGACAATAAACTTGATCTCTTTCTATGTAGGTCGGGCTCTTGGAAAACCTAGACCAAAGTCCCCTCCCCTGTTCGCTGCAGATAATCCCTGAGCGAAGATGGTTCGACTGAATGATTTTTCAACTTTACAGTGGTGCAAAAGTAATGTGCATTCAGGAGAAACTATACTTTGAATTTTGAGTTTTTATCTTCTCCCAGGCTATGATGTGTGATGCGATCCTGTCTCATAGTGCGGGGCAGTGGCCGCAGCTCCCATTCAGCCACGCCGTCAGGAGGGTGAACCACAGAAGCACTTACAACCATTTTATTTCCATACAACTATTCTGTTTCTCACTTTCAGTATGGTATTCAGTAAGTTACACGAGACACTCAACACTTTACGTTAAGGTTTGTTTTGGATGATTCTGCTCTCCTGTGGGCTAATGTAAGTGCTCTGAGCACGTTTAAGGTACGCTATGATGTTTGGTAGGTTAGGTGTATTAAATGCATTTTTGACTTAGGGCATTTTCAATTTATGTTGGGTTTATCAGGGTATAACCCCATAGTAAGTTGAGGAAGATCTGCACTAACATATACTCTACAGCTCCTGACCAGGTACGTGAGACAGAAGGATGGCACGAGCGATAGGGAAATAGAAAAAGAGACTTTCCCAGTAGTGCCATATTAGGAGCAATGCTAAATTATGTTTACTTTTATCTCACTTTGATGTAAGGACCTCATGCTTGCTCTTCTCCTTTTATTAGATAAAACCCTGGTCACTTTAGTGAGACTAGATTTCTGAACTGGTCTATTCCCAAGAATTGATAAGAACACATAAGCATGTGATTATATGCCCAGCCATGGCTGTGGGGGCAGGGAGCTGACCTGCCTGAGCATCCCTCCATTCTTCTCCGCTTCCTCTTCCTCCCCACCCTGCTGCTGCCCCAATAGCTCTCAAGATCATTATCCAATCAAGCCACCTTCCTCGACTGGCACTCTGCCCCGTCTGGCACTCTGCCTCCTGTTCTGCCCTAAAGGACAGTCCCTGCCAGAGCAAGCCATCGATGGCCATGATCATAGCCCAGAGGGCTGCTGACTTGAACCCCTTGGCAATTAAGAAACTCGCTCTCTGTTGGGGAATAAGGAGCGCTTTTCCAAGGCCCCACGAAGGTGGGACAAGAAAGAGGAAAGACCTAGGTGTGTATAGGGGGTGGTGCATCTTTGATGCTGGCATTGGCCAGACTCTGGCTACTCTGTGACTCATCAAGTACTCCCTCGTGGAGTTTCACCACATGTGGGGAGGGGACACTGCTGCAGAATGAGAAGTCCAGCATTTTAGACCCATACTGTGACTCGTGGCGGTGATGCCATTTTTAATTTCCTGGTAGTAAGTATCGGGAAGGCCAGATGACCCTCATTCCTGGCTTCTTGGGGCTGGTGGCCAAAACTGGGATTATGCAGAATGGATGTCGATGGACACTGGTTGGTTTGTTGCAATTATTTGTCTTTTTCCCCCAGGGTATCAGGATCAAGAACAAATGCATTCATGAGGTTTAAGACAACTGCCAAAGATGGCCTGTTGTTGTGGAGGGGAGACAGCCCCATGAGACCCAACAGTGACTTCATTTCCTTGGGCCTTCGAGATGGAGCCCTGGTGTTCAGGTAACCCCCTCACCAGCTGTCTGCAGCATCACCTTGCGATTTTTCTCAGTGCTGCTCATGCCAAACAGAGTCATGCCAAAGTAAGCCAGCACACATTTTTCTGGAATTGACTGTTGCCTGAAGCGCCAGGCTTATTTGACGCTCCTGGTGTTTCGATGTTTCATCCATCTTCTAGAGCAGTAGTCAGCAGATTATAGCCTGAGGACCAAATGTAGCCCCCCACCCAATTTTGTAAATGAAGTTTTGTTGGAATTCTGCCATACTCATTCATTTATATATTATCTGCTTCCGTGCTACACTGGCACACTTGAGTAGTTTCAGTGGGGACTGTATCGCAAAGCCTAAAATATTTATTATCTGGCCCTTTACGGCAAGTTTTTTGACCCCTGTTCTAGTATGTTGCAGCCATATGCTCCCCACTTGGAAATTAGGAAGTCGTAGAGAGAGGACTTTGATAGTGCCAAGCATGGATATGACTGTTCAGCTCAAGCTAGCTCAGACGGATGCAGCCATCGAAGGTCGCAAGACCTGGATGTAAATTATGACTCTGTTCCCTATTAGCTGTGCAGCCTTTGGAAGGAGAATGCCTGCTTTCCAATCTCCCACGGCAAAGAAGAGCAAAGCACAGATTCATACGTCAGTAGGTCGACCCAACATTTGGCTTTCTGTAAATGCTTCTTGGGTGATACTGATAAGGCAGTCCCAGAAGTTCTTACCTCTTTTGAGTGACTTTAGACTATTCTCAAACTTGTCAAATGGATGGTTATGAGGTGGCAAAAGGGTTTCCTAGACCACTGCTCCCCGCCACACTGGGCGGGAGCTGGGTTTCTCCAGGCAGGCACTGGCTTGTGTGATATGAAAAAGCTTCTGTAGAGATTTTGATGCTACATCCTCACTCGAGCTTAGAAATAACTTGTCCAGGTTCACCTGGGTGGCTCCGTGTGTTGAGTGTCCGACTCTTGATTTCAGCTCAGGTCGTGATCCCGGAGTCGGGGATCAAGCCCTGTGTCAGGCTCTTTGCTAAGCATGGAACCTGCTTAAGATTCTCTCTCTCCCTCTACCCCTCTCCCCCAAGCGTGGTCTCTGGACCAGCAGCATCCGTGTCACCTGGGAACTTGTTAGAAATGCAGATTCTCAGCCCTGCCCCCGACTTACTGAACCAGAAAAACTCTAGGGGGGTGCCCAGCATTCTGTTTTAACGGTTTCCCCAAGTGACTCTGTGTCTGCTAATGTTTGAAACCCCTGCGTGTCTCTAGATCGTCTGTCTGCTCCACGAGGGTAGGAATTTATCTGGCTTTCCCTTTTTTAATTCCTCCTCTGGTGACTAGCACAAATTCACTACATGATAGGGCATCAGTTGGAATTAAAACAAAGATGACTGACCTGTGGAGAAGGGGAAGATTTAATTCTGAGGCTTCTGTGGATCATGCACTGGGATTACTGATAGCCAGAGTAGAATAACTGTTAAGTCTTTTTCAGTTTGAACAAAAGGCATCTTGAGAGGAAATGTCACTTGCCCAACATCACGCTTGCCCCCAGACAGCAGAGCACGCTAAGCCATGCAGTCCTGTGATTGCCGGATTCTAGTGAGAGCGCGTGTGGTTGGAAGCTAGAGGCTGGCCGGTGGGAGCAGTTCTCACCGGCTGGTCCCCCTTCCCCCGCTTGGCCCCGAGGTCAAAGGCAGAGCTCTTCACACCCCACTTTCAGGCTGGCTGCCGCGAAGCCATTTTCTTGTGGTTTTCCTGTGGTTAACCTCACCAAGGCCTCAAGTGCTTGATTGTGCCCAGAAAAGGGAACTGAAACAGTAGCTGGGCCGTGGGTGGGAGGCCCCACTTCCCCCTAAACCGCCAGCTAAAACCCATCCACTCAGCCCAGTCATGGGAGCTCTGCCCAGGGCCCTCCCGGCACAGCTCTCCCTCTGGCTCCCACAGCCGGCCACCCCCACTTCCCACACCCTCAGAGACCCTTCTGACAACTCCACGGCATCCCAGCCATTTTTGTTAGGCTACCACTTCTTCCTCGGGATTCTGAAAATGGGCCCAGTGTTTTTCACTTAAGCCTTGGAGTTCTAGCTGTGTCCTGTGTAAGGGATCGCCCACCAAGGCACACATCTGCGCCCGCCCCTGGGCCTGGGGCCACAGCCTTGTTGCCTCTGCTGCTTTTCCTTCCTCTGGGCAGTTCCTTCCCACATCCATTCACCCAGCACCTACTGCGTAGGAAGTTCGGCTGCGGGAGGCTGAGCAGAGAGAGGAATTAGAGTTCAGGCCAGTGGGTTGAAAATGTCAATGTACAGAGTCAGCAGGGAGCTGCTCTCGGAGGTCGACTCCTGGGACCACCCCCAGAGATTCTGCTGGACCAGGTCCTAGTGGGTGCCGTCAGGAACCACGCCCTAAGAAACAGCGTCTGAAATGATCAAAAGCGTGGCCTTCTGAGTCAGGTTTGCACCGTTCCCATGGCCGTTGACCTCTCGCAGGTCACCTGACCTCTGTGAAAGGAAACAGTTGTGAGCATTGAAGGAGTTAATTCACAGAATGCAGGGCCTGGCATATCTAGCAGTTAGTGGTAATGGTTATTAAAATCGTGATCTTTGAGCAAATGTTTTCTGTGTTTCCGTGTGCAAGATTAAGTAGAAGAAAGGGAATCCAAGTGTGTGGATACTGGCTGTTTTGTTTCATTACGCTTTATGGTTGGATATGGGGCATAAAACCCAGTGAACAGGTTTGTGACAATCGCTTGATTGACCGTCTTTCCCACTGTTACCGTGTGACCTTGATAACATTTTCAGGCAAGAGAGAAAAAGGAAGAGATGTGCCATTAGCAAAGTGCCCTGTGCTACAGTTCGAAGGGAACGTGACTAAGCAGGGGTGTCGCCACATGGAGGCAGCCGAGTGGTTTCCAAAAGGCCTCACCTGGTGGCTCGTCGAGCCAGCCCCCTGCTTGGTGCTCAGCCCCATAGCTTCTCGTGCACAGCAAGTTAAGTAGGTAAATTTGGACTAAAATAAGCGATTCATGCTAACCAGATTAACAAGGCATTGATAGAGAAGCCAGACATACATTCATTTGTTCATTCATTCTATATTTCCACCTTTAAAAAAAAAAAAAAAACACCTGAGGTATAATTTACATAAAGTACACAAATGTTAGGTATACAGCTTGATGAATTTGGTACATTTAAAAAAAAATTTTTAATGTGTATTTATTTTTGAGGCGGAGGGGGGGAGGGGCAGAGAGAGACGGAGACACAGAATCCGAAGCAGGCGCCAGGCTCCGAGCTGTCAGCACAAAGCCCGACGTGGGGCTCAAACCCAAGAACTGCTGGGAGATCATGACCTGAGCTGAAGTCTGAAGCTTAAAACCGGGTGAACCACCCAGGTGCCCCTGATTTTGGTAAATTTTTAAACATGTAGATGCCTGTGTAACCACCCCCAGAACAAGATAGAGAACATTTCCCTCACCCAGGGAAGCTCCCTCATGCCCTCTCCCAATACAGGTAACCACTGTTCTTGGTCTTTATCATTGCAAAAAGCAGATATTCCAGAGTGACAGGGTGTCTGGAGAGGCAAGAGGTTATTTGGAGGGTGAGATAGAGTGGTGGTGGGTATTGGAGAGTCAGGTCGTGGAGATGCCAACCGAGCGGCCCCTCCAACCTCCACCCCACAATGAGGGCTGGATTCCTGTCTGCCAGGTTCAGTGTTGACTCCCTTGAGCACTTTCGGGCTCTTTGCATGAACAGGAGCCTTATCAACTGAAAGGTTTCCACTCACTGGATCACAATCTCGTTCCAGTCTAGCGTCCCTGAGATTTTACCCAAGTCACCCTGATTCAGAAACTTGGTGTTCCTGGCCTTTTTAGTTACATATTGACAGACTGTGGGTTTACTGTCACACATGACTACTCTTCCAGGAGAGGCCTGATGAGTTTAACTCTTGGTGGCAACTTTCTCCTTATTACTGGTTCCTGCAGATGTATTGTCAACCCTGAATATGAGCTGCACTAAAGACCTCATATATTTGGGGTAATGGGGTTATTTGGATCTTACTGTGTGCTGTGCTCTTTGTATATAATATTCCCTGCAGTCCTTCAGGGAAGATATTACTCCCTTTTCAAGATGAGGAAACAGGCTTAGAGAGATCAGGCAAATGGCCAACGTCCCAGAGCTAGTCATTGGCAACTCTGGGAATCAAGGCCGGCTAGTCCGATCCAAGAGCTGATGCTCTTTCTGTTACCCTGTGCTACCTTTCCTAAAAGCCACACTAGTAATTCAGCTCAGTTGCTGCCAAGCAGCTCTTGGCCCTGCTTCGTATTTGTTCATTTCTTCAAAAAGTATTTGGCCACTAAATAATGAAATCTGACAATTCCACCTGCAGGCTGCTTCATACAAGGGGACACAGGATGTGGGAAAATTCATTAGAAAGCAGTAAACTTTTCAGGATCAGAGTGACAACTGTGTCTCCTGGTTCGTCAAGTCGCCCAGGTTCTGTGCTTGGTTCAGTGTCTATGGGCTGTGTGACTCCGTTGAGCCGCCATTATTACAGAAAGGACCGATAGTGCTTTCCCTGGGAAAGCCAAGTGCTTTCTGTTCTTGCTGTCTTCTCAGAGCGAGTGCATGCAGGAGCTCAGTAACTAATCCAGGTTTCCTTTCAACATTCCTAATTCTTGGCCAGTCAAGTAATGGAGAGATATGTCCTCTTCTAAGATGAAGAGAGAGGTGTCCTGGTGGAACACATTTTCTTCGAAGAGCATGATTACATAGGCTTTATTACATTATCAAGGGGAGGTCTATGCAGTTGGCCCAGTGCCCAGCCTGGAGTGGTCACTCACCAAATATTTGTTGAATCAAATTAAATTAGAATTATTGAATGAACACTGGACTAAGAGGGATATTTCTCTCCCGTAAACAACATGTGCACGTCTTCTGATACCCCCGGGGTAGGAGGGCATCTGGAAACTGCACTAGAAAATACAAAGCTACTGAGTAGACCTGATGTCAGAATAAAATGGGGAGGGAGGAGCAGATAGGAGACCAAGTTAAGTCCTATACGTTAGTTTGGGGATTTTCAGGTAAGTTACCCTGATCTCTTTGGGGCTCAGCCTACTCCGCAACGTCCTGTTTTGTTTTGTTTTTCAAAAGGCGAAAACACGTGTGTTAGTTTCTGAGAGCTGCCATGACTTTTACCACAAATTGGGTGACGTAAAACAATAGAAATTAATTCTCTCTCCATTCTGGAAGATAGAAGTCCAACACACAGGTGTTGGTAGGGTCGGTTCCTTCTAGAGCCCCTGAGGGAGAATGTTCTATTCCTTTCTCCCACGTAGCAGTGGTTGCTGGCAATTCTTGGTGTTTCTTGGTTTATAGATGCATCATTTCAGTCTCTGCCTCCATATTCGTGTGGCATTTTCCCATGCATGTCTCTGTCTCTTTGTCCAAAAATTCCCTTTTTATAAGGACATATTGGATTTAGAGCTGCCTATTCCAGTATGACTTCATCATAAACTTAGATTACATCTGCAAAGACCCTATGTCCAAGTAGGGTCACATTCTGAGGTTCTGGGTGAACCTTAATTTTCAGGAGACATCATTTAACCTAGTAGCACACATTACAAATGATAAAACCCTTCTTGTTCCCGATACTATGGTACTGACGCTTCTGTACATGGGGCCCAAACAAACAAACACCTTGAGGACGTTATGCTAAATGAAATAAGCCATTCACAAAGTGATAACCACTGTATGATTCTACTTATATGAGGTACCAAGAATAGTCAAAGTCACAGACACAGAAAGTAGAGTGGTGTTTTTGCCAGGGGCTGGGGAAAGGGTGGATCGCATGTTGTAGCTTATGGGGCGCAGAGTTGCAGTTTTGCAAGATAAAAAGAGCTTTGGTCATTGCTTGCACAACAATGTGAACATACTTAACACTACTAAACTCTACCCTTAAAAATGGTTAAAATGGTAAGTTTTATGTTATGTGTATTTTACTACAACTAAGATTTAAAGAAAACTTTTTTTTTTTTTTTTTTAATCATTCATGGCCTAGCCTGGAAACCTAATGCTTTTTATAACATTGTTTTGTTTCGTGTTAAGAAAACTGCATTCTGAGTCCCAAAGAATGTTCGAGATGAGAATCGTTTGTGCACGCTTGGCTGCCTGTAGTATAGTACTTCATTCTGTCTGTCTTGTTCTTCCCCCACGCTGTCAGCTATAACCTGGGCAGTGGTGTGGCATCCATCATGGTTAATGGCTCCTTCAATGATGGTCGGTGGCACCGAGTCAAGGCTGTTAGGTGAGTACCTACCAAAAGGTGAGACAGAGGTCGATGTGCTATCCCAGTCCCTTTAGCCCCAGTGTCCTGTTCCCCAACCTTGCCTGGCATCCTACTACTTCTGACCTGGGTCTTTCGGGGCATTTTGTTACTGACTTCCACCTTACTTTTCCCAAACACTGGCAGACTAGGGAGGCTGAACTCCCAAATCTTCACTCGACAGTGACTTTCTGGAGAAAGAACTCTTTGATGGCTGAAGTGGAAGGGGGCCTTGCTATCTAGTGAGAGCTATATCTCTAGTGGGATAAGATTTCCGGGCATGTGGACTTTAAGAAATGCTTCAACTCTCATTGTGTAGGCAATCGCCTACTTTTCCTTTTTTTTTTTTTTTGACATTACAGAGCCTTAGAATCTGTGTGTAACCTGCCCCAGTTACATATTTCCCCTCTCACAGAGGTCACTACCTTGACTTCTGATTAACTTTGGGTGAATCATTCCTTTAAAATGAGCTTTACTACCTGTGTCCATATTCTTAACAGTATATTCTGAGAAACCAAATAGCACCAGGCTTAAACTTAGCTCTATAAAAAAGTGGCACTCTTACTCTTAAATATAGACAACAAACAGAGGGTTGCTGGAGGGTTGTGGGAAGAGGGATGGGCTAAATGGGTAAGGGGCATTAAGGAACCTACTTCTGAAATCATTGTTGCACTATATGCTGACTAACTTGGATGTAAATGAAAAAATGAGTTAATTAATTAATTTAAAAAAATGCAAAAAAAAAATTCACTCTTGCCATGTTAGATGAAGGTTCTAGGAGATGAACTGAACAGAGTCTTTGGGTCAGGTTCCTTGAGCATTTACCATAGCCCTCCGTGAGGAGGTTGGTGGGTGAGGTCATGAGTAAGGCTTGGGAAACATGGGGCTACCATGATCAGTTTCCGGCTCAGCTCACATGTAGGCTGTGGTGGGAGTAGCCTCGATGGACCCCAGTGTCCTGCCCATTTTGCCTACCTCTGAGCCTGAAAGGATGTGTAAGGATAAAGAGGCAGAGCCGTGCCAACTGCCCGGGGGGTTCAGAAAGCCCTTGAAAAGAGACAGTGATTTTTATGAAGCCCTAGCTCCGACTGGTTGAAAAAAGGAAATGTCTTTCCCATAGTGAGTATTTATAATGTTGATCTCAAATATATTCTAGGATATAAATTTAAATGCTCGTAGTTCAACTTCAAGATACTACAATGTAGCTTCTAAGTTCTTCATATTTCTCTCTTTACTCATCTGTAAAAGGGCTCACTCAGAATCATCCAAAGGAATATGAAATACCACATTTGATCCCTTTAACTCCCATCCTGGGAACATCAGAGAACACCTGTTGTTAATTTCCTTGAATCGAGAGGGTTGGTGGAATAGTCAGACATTGTGGAATGATTATTAAATCCTCCAAATTGTTGTGGTTTGATTATGCTCATCAAGATACACACTGGTGGGGATTCTAGGCACTTCCTAGACATCTCAGGGAACAGAGGTCAAGTGACATTCCCAAGACTATACAACTCTCTGTGAGCAGAACCAAAATTAGAATCTTAGATCAAAGCTCTTTCCATCCCACCCCGTGGAGTGGCAGCCCACCCCAGCTAGGATTTCAGATGTTTTAAAGGGTAAGACAGGGCATGTTCCAACAGAAGGACTTTGAATGTCAAAGCACTGAGCTTGGCACCACAAAAATGATTTAGTAGACCTGACTGTTATTATTTTCATCAGTGATATCTCTGCCTGTGGGTCTTAGATTGCAGTGAGGACTGAACAGAAGGAACTAACCAGGAACTGGAGAGATGGGAGGATTCAAGCAGATGTTATAAATTGTGCCCCAGAGGAGCAGATAGGCCTAGAAGGGGTAGTACAACAGATCCAAGCAGGATCTGGGTTACGGCCATGGGTTTCAACTAGACCTAGAAGGGTTGGATGAATACCTTAATTCTCTGAAGCAGGCTTCAGAGTCAGAAATAGAATTAATGAAGAAGAGATCTCCAAGGGGAGCTCTGCTTCCTACATTGTCTTGCTCTGAGTAATCCTGGTCTTGTAGGAATTAATCCTAGCAGAAAAGAGAAAGCAAATCTTCATTTGTTAAGGTTCTTCAAGATGCCAGGTGCCTTACATACTTTATCCTGGTCAATTTTCACAGCAACTTGGGTTTTGTGATCTTCGTTTTACAGATGAGAACGATGATGGTATTGGTAAACAATAGCAGCATCTTCCTCTACCACTCTTTGTACAGCAATTACATATCAGGTACCATGCTCCGTGCTTTGCACGTATAATCTCTCATCAGTAGCCTTGTAGGATAGGCATAGTTACTCCCATTTCAGACGAGGATGTTGAAGCTTCACACATTCACTTGTTCATTCATCTACTGCAGTGCTATTCCAGACACATGAGACACATCATCGAATAATACCATCACCCTTGCCTTGATGGTCTTGCGTTCTAACGGGAGGCAGTAGACAATAAGTAATGGACCTAATAGCGAAGTATATTACTTATCATATTAGAAGTCGATACCATGTTTTTTCAAATCTAAGATGCCAGTGATTGTAAGAAGTATCTTCATTTCAGAGATATAACAAAATGAAAAATTCGTAGAACTGATGAAATGAAATAGGAAAAATGGAATTTTTTAGAGTCATGGAGGGGGGAAAACGGCAGGTCAGGCAAAGCAAACTACTGTGGGCATTGCCCATCATGGCATTCAGGTGTGAGATCCAAAAAAAGCATATCCAAAATGGGGAGGCAGTATGTGGTATCGAGGGTGAGGACAGAACAGAATTACCTCTAAAGCTAGTTACTAGAAGAGTTGCTACCAAGATGTGAGGCCCAGGCAACAGATTTATATTAGTGTACCCCCAAAAAGGAGGTAGAGCCAGGAACCTCTGGAAGGTGAAGGAGGGGCTAAAAGCAGGAAGATCGGTTTTAAAAAATGTACTTGAATTTACTTGAAGAGTTAGACCCCAAACTTCTTTTCTACTTCCCATATTTGGCACACTTCCCTTTGCCTAACCATGGGAAAATAATGAAAGGCAGTTCTTTGGAAGAGTGAAATAAGGGTCTGGAATGAGAGGTACTAGGCATAACTAAATACTGGACCGTATACTGGGCTGGGGACGTGTTCAAGCTCATATATTGAATATTAAGAACCCTGTAATTCTTCCTCCAGTGAGATTACAGAGCGCTGGCAGCCATGCCTATACTCCACAGTAAAGGAAGTAGAAAATTCGCGTGTCCCCCGGGAAAATGATTGAGCCAGATCACAGCACAATGAAGCCCATCACACAGTCAACAGAGCCCATCCTGCACACAGAGCTTCCAATCTGCTTTTTAGTGCTTTTTTTCTTCACTTGACTATGAAGTGGCAGTCAGAAATCACTGGGCATTTGAGAAGAGTCTCCAGTGTAAAAGATGGGTATCACAACAAATTAACATAACAAAGCAATTTGAAGGAAACAGACTTGAATGAAAAAAAAAAATGATAAAACATATTACAATTGTCAGAGAGGGAAGAAAGGCTATTAACCCAAGAAACAAGAACAGTTTGCTATAAAAAAGGAACATTAGAAGATCAATAATGAACTCCTTTAAAAAAAAAAAAAGTGCAACCTGTGTTGGTACACCCCCTCCAAAAGCTGTACAAACAGAAGCAGTTTTTTGAAGGTCATGGGACTGGGTAGTTTTGGAAATCAGCTTAGAAAGTGGTTAAAGCCCTTGCCACAGATGAATACCTCCACTCCACTGTGCCCAGAGCCCCTTCTGGGTGACTCTCTAAATCCTTTAGAAACTTCTAAGCTGTTCTTTGTCCTCCCCTAGAGTAATCCTCCCTCTACAATACCTGCTTCATTGGCTTCCCGTTTTGCTTAGAATAGCATTCAAACACATCATGTGCCATCATGTCACGACCACTTCTCCCCTTACACGTTCTTCTCTGGTTCCCGTCAGCAGAGATGCCCTTCATCATCTGCTTCTGGCTGCTCTACTCCCACTTCTGGAATTCTCTATGCTTAATCTGTACCAGTCCCCTGTTTTTTTTCCCGTTGGCATTGCCACTTCCTGCTTGCATTACCCTCCTCCTTCACCTGACCTACCCAGCCTTCGAAACTCAGAATCTCCTCTGAAGCTTTCCCTGACCCTCTCTCCTCCTGTGTAATTGCACAGCATCCTGGCATTCCTCTACTGCAGAGTGGGGGCAAGATGTGGTCATTTACAATTTGATTTTTTGTTTGCCTCGGTAGACCATATACTCCTGTAGGCCAGGAATTTTTTGTTCATTTTTGCACCTCTATCATTTAGCATGGCGCCTGGCACAGAGTAGGTACTTGAATACAGTTTTATTAAAATGGAGGGTAATTAAATGAAGCTCCAAAAATCACGGTTTCTACAGGGATGGCCAATCTGGAAAGATAACTGTGGATGACTATGGGGCCAGAACAGGCAAATCACCTGGCATGATGAGGCAGCTCAACATCAATGGAGCTCTGTATGTGGGTAAGTGACCTTTGACCAAGTCTAAATTATGCCAGTGTTTTCTCATTAATCTTCCATTTCTCATGGTGGGGCTCCCCAAAGCGGTGTACTTCACTGGATCAGATACTTAGAAATTGGGAAGCCTGCCAGATATTCTCTTCTTCCATTTTCTGAACTTCTGACTCATCGCTGAGGGGGCAGGAAGCACTTAGATGCTTTTGTGCTTTTGGGCTGAGCCACCAGGAAAACCATGCTTTTCTTGTTTATAGAACAGGAACCTGCTTAATATAGCTCCGAAAGTTCCCTCTGAGGAAGGAGGATCTTTCTTTGGCCCTCTCAGAATTAGAATGAGTGGTGTTTCTGTAAATAGTTTAGAACCTGCTACTGCAGATACAGAAACCTGAAAATACATCTCTATCCATGTGATAGTTCCTAAAAGTGCACTTGATTGAAAGCATTCAATATCAGTGTATTTCTTTCTGTTTAAGATGACATCACATTTACATGTTACATTTTGTTGACCTTATATAACATTTCAAATTTTATTGGATACTATTTGGCTGTAAGTGGTCAGTTGGGTCAGAAATCACATGCAAGGAGGGTGTAAATAGCCTCTGGTTGTGTGTCAGATTGATATCAGTCAACGTGTTCCTTCAGGGGTAATCATTAATTGGACAAATGCTGTGCACCGAGCAGTTCAAGGGGCTCATAGCCCTCACTCATCGTGTCAGCCAAGGGACACCTTGGTCAGTAGACAGGTATCCTAAAGAGACATCCTCCCCTTTGGCTCACCTCCTCTCCCTCTTGCTTCCTGGCAGGTGGAATGAAGGAAATTGCTCTGCACACTAACAGGCAATACATGCGAGGCCTTGTGGGCTGTATTTCTCATTTTACCCTGTCCACCGATTACCACATTTCCCTCGTGGAAGACGCCGTGGATGGGAAAAACATCAACACTTGTGGAGCCAAGTAACACCAGCTGGCCTTGCCCAAGGGACACAGCCTTCTATCCTGAGAATCCCAGGGGGCCCCGAGCCCCTGCCTGATGCCATACGCAGAGGCACGGGGACCAGGTGTGTTTCCTCTCATCAAGGAGAAAGTATGCCCTGATGAGAAACGAGACCCAAGACAGGAGTCCCTGTGTGGCCTTTCCTGCTGACACTCTGTGGGCCAAACCCAGCGGAATACTCTGTGTAGGAAGCATCGAATTTTCTCCATTGAATGTGTAGGGGCTGCCAGAGATCACACATCAATGCAAATTCCAGAGCCTGTCTGCTGTAGCTCAATGACTGTGTTGTGATTCATAGTGCAAAAAAAAAAAAAAAAAAAAAAAAAAAAAAAAAGAGACCCAAAGGGCCAAAGGGCAGGATTAAAATACTTCCCTCCTTCCCTGACTCATGACACTCTTACTGACAGCAGAATGACCATTGACCGTGAACCTCGAATTTCTCACCTTGGTCCGAGAATTGTTAGGATTAACCCCTTCCACTCCTCAGTGGCTAGTTCAGTGTGCTCTATTCCATGAAAATAAGGATGAGGGGAGACTAGACATGGAATTACAGTTATAATGCTGCCCCCCCCAAGTTTACCTTTAATGGAAAACCCCTACTTTTTATAATGGAAATCTAAGAAAATGGGCACCATGATTTTGTAGCTGTCTTTTTGTATGTGTATATTTTTATAGCTGCAGATTGTCCGCACAGTATACTTTTGCCAGTTGGCGTGGACAACCCTGAATTCTTTGCACACTTCCAAAAATTTTTCTCCCCAAAGAGGCTTGTTTGGGCCCTTTTGGCATCATTTGGAGTGGGATAGGTAGCTTGGGGTGAGCACGTTGGGGAGCTGACCATTCTCTTTTGGTAAACGTTGGCTCAAGGAGATGAATATGAAGCTTCCAAAATAAGCAGATTAAAAGGCACTTACTTGTGTTATTACTGAGGTTGGTCACTGTCATTTTTGTTTCAAGCGAGGGGGGATGTCTGTAGGGAACTTGAATAAAAGAGATGAGAAGGCTAGAACTCTTTCATTCGGTCTGGTATTCATTTGGGGGCGGTGTTACGGATCCTGACAGAGGCGATGTCCACAAAGGAACACTAACACAATTAGTAACGAACCATAGAAATGATCCCTGCAAGTCTTACAGCGCTGTTCTAAGGCTGTTCCGGGCCAGGGGGTGCCCTCAGCATGGTCCGAGTGTCTGGGCAAGAACCAGAGACTCGGGACTGCTTCCTCTGAGCCGTCGGCCATGCCCCAGCGCTGTTCACGCTTGTGACCCTGCAGGCAGCTGGCTCACTGGCACATCTCCAGGATGGAACTTGCTAAGGGAAAGGTGAGATGAACACTGTCCCCAAAGAGAAGGGAAATATGACCCAACTCGCGTAAGAGCCTATAATTAGTCCGTCATGAATCTCCTCTTACGTGTGCACCATTTGTGCAGCAAAGACTCCGAGATTTGGGCCAAGCCCAGTGTGGGCACTTTACGAATTCTGAAAAATGGGGCGCCGGGGTGGCTCAGGCGATTGAGCGTCCGACTCTTGATTTGACTCAGGTAGTGATCCCAGGGTTGTGGGATCGAGCCCCAAGTTGGGCTCTGCACTGAGCGTGGAGCCTGTGAGAAGAGATTCTCTCTCTCCTCCTCTCTCCTGCCCCCTCCCCTGCTCTCTCTCTCTTTCTAAAATAAGAAGAAAAAATTATTCTGAAAATTGAATAAACTAGAGACGTTCACTTTGTGCTTCAGCCTTCTGCTTCCTGCCTTTGGGACCTTTGATGACCAGGACCCTTCCTCCTGGAGGAATAACAGCAATAGAGGTAATAATGACAAGGGTCATAACAGCGACAGTCATGGCAATTCCTTCTCTCCTATGGAGGTCACCTTGGGAGTACAGTTTGCAGGAAAGCCAAGTGGTAGAAAGTGTGGTCTTGTTTGTTTTGTGCCCTATTTTAGTTAATTGCAAAATCTTCCTGCTAGCGATCAGCTTCGAAAATACAGAATTATCATAGTGTTACATTCTTATATCCTTCAGTCTGTATCCTACACGCTTTTTTGAACTCTGGATTTTCATGTCTTTGCACAATATTTTGTGCCATTTTCTCAGCCCAGAATTCTACATTCCTTAAGCCAACATCTCGGTATTCTCTGTCCCCTTCAGGGAATCGATCAGAAGATGTCTTGGAAAGTGGCGTTTACCACCTCCCAACCACCTTCACCTCAACACCGTTTCCTGGGAGACTGCTAGGACCAGTGTTTCCCAAGATACTATGGGGCTGCTTTCATAGCACAGATGGCCTCCAGCCAAAACAAAACAAAACAAACAAACAAAAACCATTGTTATTTTAGCAAAATATCCAGCTGAGCTGAAGCCACAAGAGTTGTGTTGTAGATGATCTGTTCCCTGCAGGTGTTCTCCAGAGAAAAATGCGATGACTCAGGGGTGAGATCCTGGGAGCCAGTGTGGAAGCTGATAAGAATTGTGAGCTCCCTTTGCCCCCCAGCCCCCACCCTGGGCGGGTCCAGAAGGGATGAGAAAGGGCGACACCGACACCATGGTGGGCTGGGGCAACAGGGATCCTGCTGGCAAGAGGGCACCAGAATAGGGTGGCCCAAAAGGAACTAATCACCTAAGCGCTCAGGATCAGAGAACAGGGTAGGAGACAGTATACCCTAAGCCAAGAGCAAGGCTCTTTCACCCTTTCAGTGAACAAAACCCAGGAGATACTGGATGGGTGGAGGCGGTGGTGGGGATGAAAACTTTGTTCTGAAGCTGAGGACTCGGACTTGGGGTCGGTGGCTGAGACCATCTCAAGCTGGGTCTGTGGGTGCCCCAGTTTCCCCTCCCTCTGTTGTCTACTGCTACAAAAACCTGCACGCCCGGTGGCCACAAAGCCCCAGGGTCATACCCCAGTAAGGACTAATTGCTCTCGTGTATTGAGCGGTCAGCCAGGCAACTCTGCTGATCTCGGCCGGGCTTGGCCAGGTGGTTCTTCTGGTCTCAGCTGGACCTGTTCACTCGGGTGGCGGCTGGCTGATTTAGGATGGCCTCGGCAGGGACGATGAGGTGACTTGGGTCTGCTCCGTGTGGCTCTCATCCCCCCTGTGGGACCAGCGGGTAGGCGGACATGCCCTTCGTACTGGAGGAGAGGGCGAGGAATAAACTGGAGTAAAGGTGGAAGTCCTTTGACAGCCTAGGTTCGGAACTGCCACCGGTCCCTTCTGCCACGTCTTATTAGCCCAAGCCCATAGATGCGAGAGATGAAGAAAGAGACCACACCTCTGTAGGAGGGAGACAGCTGCTGAGTCACCCAGCAGAGGGCGAGACGCGCAGCCGGGGTGAGGCGGCCCCTGGCCGTGGTTGTCCCCGCGGTGAGGCGGTGGGGACGAGGTCTGTGAAGATGTCGGTGGCCGGCCCAGGGGCCATCTCTGCCCTTCCTCCAGCCTCACCTGCTGGGCCCTGTTCTCCCTCCTCCTTCCACCTGTTGCCTGGTACTCGGCAGCTATGCTGTTCTAAGGAAGGGGAACTAGCAGTGGGACAGGATTTGTGCCATAGCCCTTGGGTAGCGGCTCTGTTGAGAGGGTGTCGAAGAAGCTTCCTGGGCCCGTGGCTCCAGAGAGAGGTTTGCGGAGCCAGGGAGCCGGGAGGTGAAAGCAATGCCTGTCCTGCCCGGGAAGGATATCGTGAAGCATGGATTCCTGAAGATCTTTCATCCCACAATCAGGACCTGAGAAAATTCCCCAGACTTCCATGTGTTCTAAGCAAGGATGGCTGAGGATGGGGTGAGGACAGGGGATGTTCTTGCCTTTCCTATTAAAACTGGCTTAGTTTCCTCTAAACCCCGTTGTGGGATTTCTTTCTGGAAGGCCTTGGTGTGGGGGGGCGGGGGGGGGGGGTCTTGGTCCCTGCAGTGTCCCAGAAGCCCGCGAGTTGCAGCCTGATGACCCTGGCCTGGCGGGCACCACTCCGAATGGCCGCCCGCTCGCCCACCCTCTTATTAGCTCTTCATTTCCGGAGCCGGTGCTGTCCCAGCCTCCAGGCCTGCGCCAACACAAACAGGCCTCGGGTTTCCATACACTGCCCTGGTTCCAGAGGAACCGGTGCTTTCCTTCCGACTTCCCTCCTCGCCTTCCCCTCGCCACCCACCTCATCCCTTCTCCCCCTGGCGAGCAGTCCCGGCCTCCTCCCTGAGTGGGAGGAAGGATCTCGGAAATGTGCCCGGAGCTGGCAGCCCCAGTGCTTTCCACTTGGAGGAAATGCTGCATTTTTCACCTTTAACCCAGAAAAATATGGTTCTCAGAATGCTTGTTTTTAGCACTGTGAGTTCCCAAAGGAAGAAGAATAGAGAGTGGGAGAGGCTCCCAAGCCCTCTCGGCTCTGACAGCCACCCCCCTGCCCCAGAAGGCCGTGCCTCCTCGGATGGGGAGCGCCCGCAGCAGCCTGCAGAGGCCCAGCTGCTGGGGAAAATAAAGGCAGAGAATTCCAGCTCCGAGTAGAAAGACGATTAATCTTTTAGGAGAGAGGACTGGACAAAGCATTAGCCCCTCCACACTCCCTTCATGGCCTCTTCTAGCTCTGGCCCGGGCTGGCAGCATCCGGTAGCTGCCGCTGAGGACGGGGGTGGGGGTGTGGGCGTGCCCTGCGCCAGCCCAGACCCTTAGCTGATAAGCATGTGCGATCAGTTTCTCAAAGGTCTTAGTGGAAGTGACAGGTTGTCACTCCGGAAGTTCCAGCTTACAGGTGGCTATGTTCGGGCAACGACACGGACTGGCTTCTGGGATAGCCCCCGTGGGGAACTGCACTCTCAGTCTCACGTTCACGTGTTCCATCTTAATGACGGTCCTCCTTTGATGGCGCCCAGAGCGGATGCGCATGGCCTGTTTGGCTTGGCAAGACAAGCTGGCCAGAAAGCCTGGCACCTTGCCCGTGGTCCTTCCATGAGGACACAAGCATGATGCTTCGTTGTGGAACTTTCCTACCCCTTACCCCGACCTGCAGTCAGACAGGACCAGCTCAGTGGCTCCGGGATTCTTCCGCGGCATTCTGCTCTGTCCTCAGGTTAGTTGTCACAGGCAGCACAGTCCCGGGGGTGAGGGGCCAGTGCCCAAGTGTCCGCCTGCCGCTTTCCCATCTGAGCCCCGAGTCTGCCTTCTTCCAAAGTTCTCTTCTCTCAAGGACTCCCGTTTGAATAAATGTGAAAGCAGAAACCAGAGCTATTCCATCAGGGTGGGATTCAGGGACCCCCAGGATGCAATGAGGTCTGGGTTTGAAGTTTTTTTTCCCTTCTCACCTCCGCCTCCTCCTCCACAAATAACCTCCAGAACCCGGGGGAGTTGTTGCAAACTATTTCCAAGCAGCAGCGTGCTCCCCGGGGCCCCGGCCAAGAACTGAAAGCACAGGGCAGGCAGCGGAGAAAGCTCGCTGTCTCTCCTCCTCTTCGTGTCTGCCTTTGCAGAGACGTCTTTGGTCCTAGAAAGGCTCCTGGGAGCACTTGTCTTTTCCTGGAAGGATGTGAGAGGAACACTATGTCTCAGTATTTGGGATGAGGTCGCAGCTTTCTATTTGTCTATCTTTATCTTGCTGACCTGCTCACGCTCCAAGTGGCTTACAGCGGCACGGAAATCTCTAAACACGTGGTGCGACCTCCCCCAGTGTCCCAGCTGCCCACCTCCAAGCAAGAGACCCGCCTGGGGCTATGGCCTCCTTGGACAGCCCAGTTATGGGGCTGCAGCTCCGACTTGGCTGAAAGAGGACTTGGATTGGAATGTCTCTGAGAAGGAAGGCCAGGGGAGCTCAAGAAATTTGCTCAGATATCCTCATTTAGCCACAAAAGTAACAGGCACCGGGCCAGAGGATCAGCTGCAGAAAACCCTGCTAGGCTGCAGGAAAGCAGAGACCAGGTGAAGAGACTAGCAGACCAAGAGAGTGTGGAGGAGAGCGGTATGAGTTCAAGGCTGCCCCGGCTGCGGGCGTCCTGTGTTGTCACTAGCGTCAGCTCCAAAGGGCACCTGGCGGAGTGTGGGCGTGATATGGGGGCACTGTCAGAGCAGAAAATGTACCCGCTGTTTGTCCGAGTCACGTTTCTCCAGCCTCACGAATGAAGGAAGCTGGGGGACAGACTGGTCCAGCCCCTCAGGACTGGGGAGGTAAAATGATTTGCCAAGGGTTGGGAGTCTTCTTTACGGTGACAGGACTGCCTCTGGCCTGGCAGCCCGAAGACCTTGGGGTTTGTTCAGAGGCTTGGGGGCTGTTAGGCTGGAGGGAGGCCAAATGATCTCTTGGGGCCTCACATGCATTGCTTTAGCGCTCACCTTCGCAGAACATGCCAACACACGTTTGCTTCACGAACATTTGCTAAGGATTTCCTCGGTGGGAACCGACCCCTGGATGAGACACGGGTGAGCCTACGAAGGACAGAGAAGACTCAGCTCCTCAGATCCAAGTGTCCCCCAGGGCTGTGGTCTCGTCTGGCACACTCACCGGCCACCTGCTCCTTTGAAGCGGTCAGGAGACTTTCTTCAAGACCCGGTCGGTCCCTCCTGTGAGCGCTCCTGATTCGGCTGCCCATCGTGGATAATCTTCCTATGAACACAAGTCAACTGATGGGTAACCTAATCGTGGGAGTGCCATCCTGTCACATTCACACTCCAGGGAGTGGGATTGTAGCAGCCCGTGCACCAGGGGCGAGCATCTTGGGGGCCATCTTAGAATTCTGCTGGCTAGACCCCATCAGCCCTGACTACCGGGCGGTGCTACCTCCCACACAGCGCTTCACCGGAAACCAGATTTGTTTTCCTAAGACACGTTCATGTCATGTGCTCTCTCAGTAAAGAATGCGCCACAGCCTGCCGCGTCCCTAGACAATGAGTCAAAGGCTCCTAGGATAAAGGGACTTCTATTCCCGGAGGGTATCAAAAGATTTCAAAATCCCTGTTTATAGTTCCTGAAAGTCCTGTTTCCCGTGGGTCCAGGGACTCTTACGAATAACGGAGGGCCCGGGATGGGGTTCAGCTGCTGGTGTGGGTGCCCCGAGGACTGGCTAAATTGAGCCAGGCAGCTGCCTTTTCCGACGGCCACCCTGCATGAGCCCTGAGCAGCCCCCACTCCCGAGCTCCCGCTGGCAGCCCTGTCACCTTAGAGGAAGTACCGTGTAAGCAGAACTCTGCGTTAGGTCAGAATCTTCATTAGTCAGTTGGTATAAAAGACTACATTTTATGGCATAGAAAAGTTGGGGAGCGCTTGAGTATAATGTGCCAATGGTTCCTAGTGTGAAATCTGAGTGTTGTTTTTTAGTTCCCAGCCAAATCAATGCCAGACATCTTTGCCTGGCTTTCGAAGTCATCCATTATTTAATGAAAATATGAATAGTATGAATAAATTACGGACTAAAGGAATTCAATAAGGACTAAGGAATAAGAAATTTAAATAATATTTCCATACGCTAGTGTTACATATCCATGAAAGAACAATGCACATGAATATTCTGATGTGAAAAATGATTTTCAAAATATGTTAAATAAAAGAGGTTTGAAAACAGAATAAACAATATAACCCTTTTATATATGCACGCATATACACGTATATGAAAATGTGTAAATATTTACATATACACATCCACATAGGAAAAATGTCCGAGAGGATAACAGGCAAAGTGTTAAAAATAGCTAATGCTGTATAAGAAGATAGCGATTTTTTTTCCCATTTCCTTTCATTTATTTTCTAGTTTTTCTTCAGTGAGCCAGTAGTAAATATTTATTGTTTTGGCCACTCGAAATTCTACCTCTCTTCTTTTTGGGGGACTCTGTGTGGTTTTTGTAAAAGTGGCCTCTGAACAGAACTTCTGTCCAGCCACATGACCAGCCCATGGACGGACACGTGACACAGGCCAGGCCCACCAGAGTCCTCGCCCATCATGCTGGGAGGCCACTGGAAAAGGCAGTTGCCTGTAACTGTTGGAGGAGCCTGACCCTACGGGCCCAGCTCTCTGGGGTCATCTGACCTGAGAGAAGAAAGTTCTGGATGTAGAGAAGAGATGTGTTAGCCCCAGGTAAAGTGAGGGTCTACAGCCCCGTGTGGCCTGCGCAACTTACCGGGACTCACCTACCCATCAGGTAAATGTCTGAGAGATGCCATAAGGGTTGTCTTCTGGAGAAGCAGATGCGCAATTCGGGGAGGAGAGGTGGGGACAGAAATGGATCGCCTGGTTATGCAAATTGTCACTTGGAAGAATACAGAGAACCTAACCCAGAGAGAAGGAAATCGATTTCCAGACAGGGAGGAGGTGCGGTGGTGGTGGATGGTGGGCAGGAGGAGGGCTCGAACCTGTTGTCACTTCAGTCAAGGCTATTTATCCTTTATCCACTGCTGTCAAAGAGATACGAGGATAAGAGCAAATTTCCTTGAGGAGGAACACAGGGTCACCACGTTCAACAAATACTTGAGGACCTCCGGTGAACAAACCCTCCCTGGCTCACTGGAGAAGGAGCGCCTTGGGCCACCACCTTGTCTGAGGCACAGCAATTCCGTGAGGACCCCCTGTCTTTCCATGGTTGGAGACTATGCCACAGGCGGATCACCTCTCTGTAAAATAACGTAGTTCTTATATCCTGGAAACATGGTAGGCCACGTATTGGCTTTTCAAGGTACGGTTATTTCAGGACTATTTATCAGGCTCTTGGGGTGCATCTGATACTGTGCCTTGCTCTGTGGATGCAGCGCTGAGACGCTCAATTTCTGTGTCGAAGAAAGCGTGAGAACCGTGCTTGGTGAGCGGAGGGGGTGGGGGTGCAGGGAGAGGTGGGGGTGCTGTGCAGAGGTGGGCTGCCTGGAGGGGTGGGGGTGCCACACAGAGGTGGGGTGCAGGGAGAGGTGGGGGTGCCGTGCAGAGGTGGGGTGCAGGGACAGGTGGGGTGCGTGGAGAGGTGGAAGTCCTGGGACACTGGAAGAGACCTCCCTGAGCCAGCAATGCTTTAACTGAGACGTGAGGATGGAGACAGTCACCCAGGTGAAGAAAGGTGGAGTCCAGCATCTGAGCAGGTGGGAACAGGCCCCGTGGTTCATCTTGGCAGGCCTCTTGCCGTGTAACAAACAGCCCTCTGGGTAACTGTGGGCCGTAGCCTAAGGTGCATCTTATCCGTGTCTAAGGCATTTACACCTTTGAGGTGCCGGTCACAAAGAGCCGTTCCTGAGGCTTCTGGAGGGATAGAGTCACATGTAAGAATCTCACACCTATTCTGTTGGGAGCATCACATACACTATGGGAATCCTCACGACAGCTTTGCGAGAAGAGGTTATCAAGACCCACCGGTCAGAGCGGAGGAGATCGAGAGGTTGGTAATTCCCCCAGGGTGGCCCAGGTAGCAGGTGGTGAAACCAGCTGGGAGCCAGATGTGCGCGGCTCAGGCAAGCCAGCCGTCGCCTGGTCTCATGGGAAACCCCGTCCACCGCCACAGGAGAGGAAAGGAGCCACCAACGGCAGAAAATTAGACTCGAGGTTCATTTGTGAAGGGTGTGTGCCATTGGCTGTTGGTAATTGGGCAATCTGGGATTAGGAGGGTGCACGTGTCTTGCACTCTGCTTCTTCAGGGCCTCCTGCCTCTCGAATCGGAATCCGCCCTGAGGACCAGGTGAGTGGGGGGGGGGGGGTGTGTGTGCAAGCACCTGCAGGGATAGGAAGACAGACGGCGGCTGGGGCTCTGGCCTTGGAAGGCTGTCTGCGGCGGGAGACGCGAGGGCCGGCTTCCACAGCAGTGATAAAGCTGGCTGGGGTCACCCGGGAAGCAGATTTGCATCTGAGCTGGGACCTCAGACTCGTTCTCACCTTTCAAAGGTTCAGAGAGAATCTTGAGCAGCCAGGACACTTCAGTTGCACTCATTTTAACTCGATTTCTGCTTCCCAGTTTTTACCAAAATCCTCCTCAAAAGCTTTTCTTGTCTCTTTAATCTGAAACTAATCACTCTGGGATAAAATCATCTCCAATTTAATCCCAAATTAGTTCAAGACATCTCTAGTTACATCAACTTCGCTGGTTCTTAGAGACCGAATAAATACTTTCAATTCAATTTTTCTGTCAGTCGCTCCAGGGGAAGGGCACTGGATCAACTTCATAGGCCATTCAAAACTAACTTTTACACAGCTCTTTTGTAAAGAACTGGGGTTTGTAAACTAACATTTTTAGTGATGTTGAATACATTAAAAACAAGTTCACACATCTCTACTTTTCTTTCCCTAATACGTCGTTCCTCTCTTTTTGACCTTTTCAAAGTCCCTACGGTTGATGGGGCTATATATTTTGGCTCAAGAATTCACCCATCTGGGAACCAAGTTATGCATGGACATCTCCCTGGAGGACAGACCACATGTACACGCTCTCCTAGGGCTTAAACACTAACACGTGTTTCACAACTAATTCAAAATTAGTTCACAGTTTCTTCAGGTTAAATTGTGGCCCATTCATATTTCAGTTGTTACTCTGGGTAAAGCACAGGCTACACAGGACCAAAGACTAATTTCTCCCCCTTATGAAATTCTCAAGATCACTTCATACTTGAAAATTACTGAGGTTTTGCTGAAGCAACGACTGGATTTCCAAATTCGGTAACTTGAGATAAAACTAATTTTGATATATTCCTAGAAGCTCCAGAAATGTTGGTCTTCAAAGGGAAGAAATTAGAAACATACTTTTAAGGACCAGTGTTGTTTTATAATGTTAGAGTCCCACTTTTTGGATATTTTTATGCTAACATTTCTGGTACATAGATTATAGAGTTAGTGGAAGATACAGATGATTATCTCAATGGCATAGCAATGTATTAAAATATTAAAAATGTATAGATAGCCCTATGTTATTGCTTCATAAACCAGTGTAATTCTTATCAGAATTAACAGAAGTATTAAAGCAGAAGGTATTTTTCCTAAGTGCTTAAGACAGGAGGGGAAAAAAAAAAAACAGTAATGCCCAAATTCGTCTGCGTAAGTTGTAAGAAAATATATTTATTCTTTTCCATGACAATACTATGATAAAATTGTTAAATACATGCACGTTTTAAAAACAAACATAAGTAACATCTTTAGAGTTAACAGCCAAGCATACTAGTTTTACATTTAAGGTGTCTTAGTAATAGGTTACTTATATTCTATGTTCTTGATATAACCATGTTCTCCAAAAGATATGGAAACTAAATTCTGAAATTATACGAGGATATAAAATGTTCAAATTTTCCATTCTAACAGCAACATAATCTCCACATTTTCACAAGGCAGAAAATACTTCAGTTGTCATCTCTGTTAAGTGGAGTTGTTTTATTCCATTTTGAACTCGGAATTCTGTGAATCAGACTGAATCACACAAATATACTGCAATCTGTAGCTTGCTTCCTCTACATGAGTATTTAGATGTTTCCTTATATGATTAAGTATGATTTTAGGTACAGATTATCACAAATTATAGCTCGGGTTTTTTGTTGTTGTTGTTTTTAAGTCTGTAGTGGTGACATTTTAAGAAATGAATACAGGAACAGTGTTGGATTGGATTTCTCCCTATCTTTCCGCTACATCTGCACACACCTGACCAAACAAAAATTAGTAAACAGTTACTAGTATTTATTTTAAAAACTGAAAATATTTAACACAGAACCCTTAAAAAAAAAAACACTCACTCTACAAACAACCTTATAAAAAACAAAAAGTTATATCTGTTCACAGTATGTGTATTTTGTAAACAGTAATTCACTACAATGCAATTTTGAAAGTAAAAAAATGGCAATTTCCTAATGTTATGAAGAGGACCTCTGACTTCTGGCCAACTAATGAAAGAGAAGAAAAGGCAACACATTCCTTTAGGATAGTTAAGTTTCTAAGTGACTTTTACCTTTGGACCTGTTTTTAAGGCGGTTCTATCTCAAATTTTGGATGTCTTTCTATCCAGGCCAATCTTTTTCAAGCAACTCTGAATTGAAATGTATGTAAGAAAAAGCCACGCTCCTTTCTGAGAAAATAACAGGAGAAACAAAGCCCATGGTATCTTAGAATACCCACCCTTCCACAACAACAAACCGAACAGGGTTTTTTCTTGTGTGTTGTCTTCAACTATTCATAACATATTCACACTTTCCCAAAGCATTATGTTGGAAGGAAAAAATTAAATAGATGAGTATATCATAAACATCCAAAAAGTTTTGGAATCAAATTGGGGGCAGAATATTTGAAAAATGTCTTATGAAAATCATTAATTACTATTGTTTTTTCTATGCTCAATTACAAAAATACTAATGTTAAACCTAACAGTTTAGCTTGTCCATGTTTCAATGAAAATTTTATATACCACCTAGAAATCTTTCTGAGCTCTTATAATGGAATGCTTAGGAGAAATAGTAAGTTCAGAAATTGAAAGTTACCCCTTTTTAAAATGGAATAATTATGAAGGGAAGTACATTTTAAATGTATAAGGAACTTCAATACATTTAAATAAGCCATTCAACCAGGTATACAAAGTATTTTTGGCTTAAGGACAGCATAAGGTCTATGGTGTTAGTTATTTGGGCTTTTTAAAATTATGACTGGCTACCCAATCTCAGAAGATTTATGTAACACAAATTAATTTTCTTATCAATTAAATATTCACTTCCCCCACCCACATCTTTTAACTTATAGCCATCAAAAAGTACTATGTTATTACTGTTTTGTATTTGGTTAATATTCAATCAGTATAGTTTCCATATTTAAGAGATTTTGAACTTCCTGTTTCTATGGTTCTTCAGCTAGGCACTTGTACATAAAAACATTCAGAAGTTTTCCCTCTTAAAACACTTTTAATTTTCATTAAAATGTTGCAGTTATGCCTTACATAGGTGAATTCTGTCTATAACTTAGACACTTATAATCCAAAATATGAACATTCTTAATAGAGGGAGAAATAAGCACTACCCAGGATTAAAAGCAACAGAAACCTTTCAGAATTCAGTATCACAATTGTAAGAATTTGGATATATTCCAGATCAAATCACATCCCCTGGAATTTTACCACACACGATAAAGCCTGACACATGAACTTAATGTCCTTGATCCTCCATATGGGCATTAAAAATAGCTCATTTGTATTATAACTGGCATGAATATGATCATGTAATAGACAAAAGCTCAAACTGAAAAGAAATAAAAATCTCACGACCGTACTGAAATAAGTTTAAATATTAATAGCCCTGGTACATAATCCATGAAGACATAAATGGAGCAAATTTAAACCAAGTGCTTTCCAATGATATTCTAAGGTCATATCTAAAAGATGCATTTACAGTAAGTTTAGAAAATCTTTTCCTTCTGTGAAAAATTTTCTTCTGGATATAAAAAGTAAGATGGATGGGCACGGTACCATGGAATTTTGTTTTGGCGGGAAGTGCCAGTTTAAAATAAACGCTTTGAAGAAAGAGTTTATCCAGAGAATGAGTGAGTGCTTATATTAATCGGTTAAGCTCACACATCAGTGTAGTGTTGGTTCGCTAGAACACATGCTGGTTGGCACAAACAGGTCCCAAGTTTTGTAGCCATCAAATAAAAAGACACTACGAATACTCATGAGGGAGGGAATAAGATGTAAGGAATAAGACAGTGATGCTTTTGCAGGAGTCTTTCCCAAGTTTTCGTTGAAACTGGAGCTACTTCGCGAGTAGATCTGAATCTTTCAGCCGATAGGCTTAGATCCACACAAGCTAGATCCTGATACATACCACCCTTCAGGAAAACTGCTTATTCTGCACGTTCTGGAAGGGGCCTCGATAAACAATTACTCATTGAACTCCCACTATGTACCTAGTCTTTGTAAATAGTTAATGATCTCACATTTGACTTCTGAGATGCTTAATTTTAGATAAGGAATAAGAAAAAAAAAGACATTTTATAAAAGATATGCAAATTTTTAAATGGTTCGAAACAGATAACAGTAAAAATTACTTTAGCGTAAATAGAAAAAAAAAAAAAAGTCTTATCAGATTATGTGCCTGAGCAGTAGAAAGCTTTAAGCTAACATTTTCTGCATGTCGAATGTTAGGGAGTACTTCAATTTCAAAAGACCGTAAAATTGATTTCAAATTCTTTTTGCACTAACCTAAATCTAGTTATTCAAACACAGAAAGGGCTGTAATGTTCCTAAACGTGGACAACAGAAAACCACTAAGAATTACAGGACTAATAACTTCCAGCAAGAATCCAAGTTGCATCAAGTTTTAACAGTGTGACTTTCACCAGTTTCTGAGAGTGCGACAGTACTGGGTGTCTAAATTCTTCAGACCCACGGGCCATGAAGGTTATGCTGGTATGGAAGACGAGGCTGACACTTCCGCCCTTAACTTGTTCCACGAACGGCTGCTTCTGAGTCTCAGCTGCAGAACAGAGCACCTCTGTCACCTAAGCACATAAACACACAACTATCCAGATACCCAGGGCCACAATCTCAAATCCAGGCTTCTACAGTTCAACACACTGATGACTGCAACTCTACGTGGAGATTAATCCACACAGTCCATAATGTACAAGCTCTAGCTAATGTCAAAATGCTAGCTACGTCTTCTAAGAATATTTTTATGCTAAATGTTGTTTTATGCTAAATGTTGTCCATTTATGTCTAGGAGGGCCACTCACAAGAGAAAGGCAGCCATAACGACCACCAGAATCTCCATTTCTCACAAGGGAAACTTGATCTGAAATTGGCTACTAAGTGAACTGGCTTGTAAGAGATATGAAAATGCGTCCTAATACACAGTACTATTAAACAGACGTGGTGGGGCATAACTGTAGTTCAGGTATGTAGAATGTTCTAAGCAATGACTAGGCCTTAGTTGAGGAAAGAGGGATTTCCCAATTACTCTCCCAGTCAGGAAGGGCTGGAGAGAACAATTCTAGTCTCCCCTGCCCCAGGCAGAGGCGCTACCATGACTGGACAGAGCAGGACCCCTACGAAACTGCTTTTCACACTGGAGCATGGTCCCAGCATTGACGGACAGTGCACATTTACCAGGGTCTCCAGTGCCACAAACAACTGGATGTGTGACAAAGGGCATCTTCTCTCTCCACCCCTCCCCTCTCTCTCCCCGTGTTGAGGCCACCCCCATATGCCCAGGTTGGGGGGTTGGGAGTGGGTGGGAGGTAATAACTTAGGATTTACACAGTGGGCCTGGCTGTCTTCAATTCCGTGGGAAAAGGCAAGGAACCTTTGGCCTGACACCTACACCACATACTCCGAAGCACACGGCAACTTATCAGGAGCCTACCCACACTAACAGTGTTACCCTGCTTCCCATTAACCTAGTGATCACTGTGTATGGAACCCCAGAGGCAGGGGAGAGCAGAGCCGAGCAGCTCTCTGAACCTTTTTCATGCAGGAAAAGTACTGAAGTCTCGGACAAGGTGAAAGGACTCAAGAGCCCAGTGATATTCCCCGTCAGCTGAACAAATGAGTCGGTGTATAGGTTGGAAAGGGCATCGGATCCACATGGCCACGGCTGCAATGCATAATGCATATATACTGATGACACAGATCAATTTCTGCTGGCCTGCCTTTTCCCATTCTCGGTGTGGTGTAGTTCACACCAAAAAAATGTCTACCTTAGCCAACACGTATGCTACCCTAAGGAGATGAAGTGCAGGATCCATTTGGTTTCAGGGGGGAACGAGGCATGAGTTGCGGGCAGCAGGGGCGCGGTAATGACCAGCCACGGCGGGAAACGAAGGCAGCCCCAGGTCTGAGTGTCTGGGGTGTAAGCTGAGGAAAGGAGCCCAAGAAGATAAAGAAGAAGAGAAAACTGTTAGCGATGGCTCTGGCTTGATAGATTTTTCACTGTTGAAAATCCCAAGGAGCTATGACATGGTTTTAATATACTGTGTGTGTGTATAATTAGTTCTAGTTCATCCCACGTGTCCATATAACATGAAGCTCAAGAATTTAGCTGAACTCTAGCAATTAGAGCCAGGATTCATAGAGTACCCAAATGGATTTTGCTCCTTGTCACCCTGTGGCTTTTTTCCATGACATGGTTTTTATAAAAGAAACATTAGGAGCTAGGAAAAAAGACAACTGATCCATTATATGCAAATACATCACAGAACCTCGGATGATAAAAAAGAAAAAACCAGGCACATTTTGATGTATTCAGAGATTTCCATTTTTCAGGTACTTTGCCTTAACTGTCAAAAGACAAAATACACAAGACAACGTGGGCGTGAGGGAAACAGAAGATACACTTTTGAGTTTTTCATTCTGACCACATTCGTCCTAGACATCACTTATGAAGACCAAAGGGGGCAGAGGATGCTGAGAAGACACACAATCACGGGCAGCTCACAAAGAAAATGCTGTGCCCTTAATGCAGGCGTGCCCACGGATTCAAACTGACTTTGTGACAGTTCATACAAAATAGCCCTTGAGTAACTGTTCCTACAGGAAGCATTATCTTTTTAGTTTTAGATTTAAAACTTTGAGGACTGGATCAAACAGTCTGGACTCACAATCATTTCAGAGGCAGAACCTGCCTAAATGCCTGATCAGGAGGAACGTTTGCTACGAGGTGTCCTGGGTCATCACCGCCTGGGTGCGTGGGGCTCCGTGGCACAACCTTCTCAGGAGAAAGTGACACCGATCAGGGCTGCACGAGAATAGCTGACACAGCGAGACTGCCCAGTAGTCACCTCAAACAGGAAACCCCTGGAATCCTGTGTTTATCAGTAATACTGAATTTGCTCATGCTTACAAAACGGGCACCGTGTCACACGCAAAAAAACAGATGTTTAGAAAAACTTAGATCTGCAGTCTCAGAAATTTCAATTTTAAGTATTAGGGCAACCAACTGCAACAAGGGAAGTCAGCATGCAAGCTACAAAATAAGGGACAGGTTTGTAAACCCTCCCAAAGCAAGAGAACACGATTCTCATTTGGGCTGGTCAGTGTCACGCTCATTTTCAACGTTTGTACCCCTGAGAAAACTGTTTGATAACCATTATACAGTAGGCACGGAAATCAGTATACTTTATCAAACAAAACACTAAGTAGCTGTTGCTACGTTAAAAATCATATTAATTTTTCGTAAATGCTGTGGATAGAGGAGAATGATGTTAACCATTTTGAAATCTGTGCTTGGTTTTCATCTAAATGGAGCAAGTGTCAGGCAAATAAACATCATCTGTTACTTTGACATTTTTCTCCTGTGCCTGTAAATCTGCTTGCAATTCCATAAAGTATCCGTATGAGAAAACCACTGACAGAACAGAACGCGCTGCTGTGGGAGTTGTTTTGCATGTGTGGGACCGGACAGGATTAGCCGTGAAGTGCTCCCCAAAGGTGGAGCACGAGAGATTCTTTGGCTCTAATCACAGATAGCTCCGAAACTTGAGTTGCATGGTCTGGATTTCTGAGTTACCCTACTTGGGCCATGAGACTACGTTAAGAGCACATTAACACTTGGAGTGTAACTTGCGCAGTGAGGTCCACCTTGCTAACAACGCTTCACAGGATCCCTCCAAGATGCCCCGTGCTGGCACGGCAGCACCAGCAGTGAGAGCTTACTGAGATGGCAGACTGAAGTGACAGAGTGACACTGTTAGTCATTCGGTTTGTTCTGGAAGAAGTTTGTAAAGGACCACCCTCCTCCATTCGATTTAGGAGAGTCTTCATCTTTAGGAGGAATCAAAAATTGTCGGGAGTTAATGGAGCAGGGACTTCCAAAAGAGACAATTTCACTGTTGCTGTCTGTGGATCTGGGAGAGTCTGGAGATACTAAGTTCCAAGCATTTACATTGGCCTGAGGTCTGTAACCTGCAGTTTTATCTAAGTCAGCGTCTGCAGCCAGGTCTTCTACGGTAGAAGTGATGGGGAGGTGCATTTGTGGCTTATAGCCTGCCCCCCCGACGGGGTCGCTCTCTTGTTCCTCTTCTGGTTTTGCCTGAGGCTGATACATGGACTGGACATCGATGTAAATGACTTGTGAGGTCCCTCCGGCTTCATCCACTCCCGGGTTCGGTATTTCTTCCTCGATGACTGGCGGACAATAGGACACAACCACGTGGTTCTCGGGTTCTGCATCAGAGCTCTCTTCTGGGCGCTCGGCTATGGGAGAAATTATTTCTGTATCTTCTATTTTAGGAACTGCTGATCGAGTTTCCAGAACTTCAACATTATTTGGGGTACAAGGATTCATTTCTAATGTTTTGAGAGCGCTGTTTCCCTAGAAATAGATTATGAAACAATGATTAAGAATAGCACTAAAAGCTGCCACAATGCCCTTCCTACAAAAAGGGGCGTTACTGGAGGGATTTTTTTCACAGCTGTTTATACAAATTTGTCTCTACTATTCTGTAGTACCTGCTAGAACAAAGTTACTTTTTTACATATCAATATGTTCCCTGCTATTAATAGCAATGGAAAAAAGAGCATGGTAAAAACAAGTTAAAATTAATAATTTCAGAAGTTCAGCAGATGTTAAAGCACTGCTCTTTCGCTTGATACATTTGACGTTGAATGATATTTGCACATTAAAAGCTTTTCACAAAAGACTGAAAAGAGGAGGCCAGGACTTCAAAGAGAAACGTAAGAAAATAAAGGGTTACCTCACAGACACTCTTCTGAAACTGTAAAGCTTTACAATTTTCTGGATTTGGAATGTCAGGGTAGAAGGTTTCTTTAATCCTTTAAATAAAGATGATTAAGTACATTTAATAATTGAGATGATCAATTAGACAACAAATAAGTTAGTAAATCACTAGGTTTACTTGGACATTTTATATGATGCTTTAATGAACTTCTGAGATAAAAATGTAAGATCCTTTTTCATGTGATCATTCATGAACCTTTCTGTACAATGCACTGAGAGGTTCCTATTTGAAACAGACAAGCGGTACTTCTATTTTAGAACGACGGCATCTTCTGAAAATAGAAAGCAATGAATTGAAATGGTGACTGTACTCCCAAATCATAAGTGAAACAGAGGACCTGCTCATCTACTCAAACGTCCACAGTGCGAACTAGATTAAGCAGGGCCCATTACTGTGGGAACATATTTGCATCAGGCAGTTCTCCACTGCTCATAACAGGTTCTGGACTATTAGGGGAAAGGGCTATTAATGTTGAGCAAAAACTAAATGCAAACATAAAGGGTATTTTCTCAGTGCCATATTACATTTATAGCTGTTAAAAGGAAGTTTAGTATTTGAAATTCCTGCAAGAAAAAACAAAACAACTTTGTTAAATGTTAAGTATGAAATGTTCTAGCTTGTAAACTCTCTCATGTTGGGGCGCCTGGGTGGCTCAGTCGGTTAAGCGTCCGACTTCGGCTCAGGTTATGATCTCACGGTCCGTGGGTTCGAGCCCCGCGTCGGGCTCTGTGCTGACCGCTCAGAGCCTGGAGCCTGCTTCGGATTCTGGGTCTCCCTCTCTCTCTGACCCTCCCCCATTCATGCTCTGTCTCTCTCTCTCAAAAATAAATAAACGTTAAAAAAAATAAAAAAAAATAAACTCTCTCATGTTATCTTTTGTATTAAAGTCATTTTTAAAATGTGATTTTTGGTAATGAAAATATGGTTACCAAAACAGGGTATTCTATAGTTCTAAACTATTACTATGCTAATTTATAAACCGAGATTAGAATACATTCTCTTCTCTGTCACGAATGATGGCATTTTTAATGCCAGTGAGGGCTGTCTATGCCTGAACACAGCCATCTGTCCCAAGCCCCGCCCAGGACAGTGCCTGCCAGTTGACCATGATGTACTCTCTCACACGGAGTCCCAGCTTACCACCTCGCCTCACCTCCTGCCTCTCAAGCTTCACCCAGACACACAGTTCCTCTCACTTTCTCCAGATGACCAAGCTCTTTCCAATGTCTGGGCCCGCACAGGAGCTCTTCTCTCTCCCTGGAAAACTCTCTCCTCTCCTTACACTTTGGGACCCCACTCAAATGCAACTCCCATAGGGAAGCCTTGGTTGGCATCTCTAGTGACGTGGTTCCTGTTATTCCCCTCCTGAGGCCCAGTGACTTTCCTAGTACCCACTCATACTTTGTAAGTGTGCATTTACTGGATGATTATGTGTTTAATGTCCACCTTTCCCTACTACGATAGAAGTCTATAAGGATCACGCTTATTTAGTTCACCTCTGTCTCACTCTTCACATGGGAGAGGTCATTCATATTTGTTGAATAATGAATAAATGATGGTAGTTTCTAAACAGGTCATCAGGACAAATGGGATCCTAATCATTAATCTTGCATAGAGGTACCGCCCTATTTATGCCTGTAAATATTTTTTAGTATATCTGCTCTTACTTAGAATTATTAGTAAATACAGCAGGAAAAAATTTACCTTTCACTTGACTAAAAACCTTTAAATAACATGCCATGTTCTTGCTTACTATTAAATCCAACATTGATTCTGACTAAATCCACATTTACTGACTAGTTGCAGCCAAGTACTTCTCCGTTAACACATAAACTAAACAATCATGCTCTTAAGAACACAACAGCAAGAGTAAATGCAGGTACCATTACCATTCTCGTTTCCGATAGCAAAGAATGCTCGTTACCACTCCCACAATGACCGCCACCGCCACTGGGATGAGGATGGCAATAATTAATCCCACAGCTAAAAAGAGAATATTGGATATATTCACATCACTATTTTTAGCATGAAGTATAGAATAAATTCCTATCAGAAGACATTTAAGTTGATAGATTATTTAAAGGGAAAAAAAATCCACGGCTCCAGGGACATTGAAAAACTACTCAAATATGACCTTTAGGCATTTTGATAATGTTTACACTAATACTTAAAATTCTTTAGAGCACAGCTGAGCGCTACTGACCATTCGATTCTTCTTCCCTGTGTGTGGGGCTGTCGTGCACGCTCTAGGAAGTTCCACAGAATCCCTGGGCTTCACCCATGTGATCCCAGGAGCACCCTACAGTTCTGGGATCCGAAAATGTCACCAGACATCACCAAGTATCCCCCAGGAGGCAAAATCACCCCTGTTTGAGAACTGTATCCTCATGGTGCTTTACTCAGTGTGTGAAGCCCACCTCGGGGCTACAGGACACGCCGTGCCCCGACTCAAGTTCTTTGCCGCGGACAGTCAAAACTATCTTCCCCAGTCCCCATCTCAAATTTGTGAATGCTGGGCTTTCCTTTTTTTTTAAGGATATTTCTTTCACCCTTCTCTAGATATGTTAAAAATCACATTTAGAATAGTTAGGGAAAAAAAGGATAAAGTGGGTCACCATTATCTGAATTCAACATGCATTCAGAACTCCAGACTTCAGAGGTATCCTTAATTCCTTAATTTCTTAGGTACTCACGAGGAAACAGCTCCAGATAACTGACAAGAATAAATATGAAGCCATCCCCATGGCCTCTTAACACTGCTGGCCACCCACTTTAAACACGCAACACGTGAAATTTTTTAGAAGAGGGTTCCTACAGCGACAAAACTTGCTAGAAACGTTATGCACTCAAGTGTGGAAAGCATCTCAACAGCAGCAATTAACTTACAATTTTCCTTTGTCACCACAAACATGCTCTTCTCTGGGCCCATTCCACCATCTGTATAGGCTCGCAGGACCAGATGGTAACTCGTTTTACCCTGAAGATCGGCAATTCTCAGTGTCTTCTGGGAGAGGTCGGTAATATTCTTAACCTTTATGTCAGAACGACCTATTTTTAAAGCGAAGATTATTATTCCTGATCTCTACACCATTTTAAACACCTGGTCATTCGTCTCTTGTTCTACCCACATCCCTTTCAAGTGACTGGTTGCTGGTCACCGGGAGGACCAAGGCCTGCGGAATCAGCTAAGTTTTGCCAGTTAGTAGTCGTAGAATCTGGACCTGTTAGGTAAACCACTCTGAGCTTGAGTTTCTCTGCCCGTGGAAGTGAAGTTGCCATACATTCCCTAGGACAATCCCAGCGTATAGCCGACAAACAAGAGAAGTCTCTTCTCTTCCTAAGGACATGAGAACACACCACAACCGCAACTTGCTGGGGAGGGGGACGCGGTGCCTGGGGCTGGTCCTGCCTGAGCTGAGAGAGAGGCTCGAGGGAGGAGAGCCCGCCTCGCTAGAGCACTTGCTCCAAACCACCCGGGGTAGAGGCAGCGCACCAGGGTTGCCGGACGAGTCACTGGCGAGGAAGCCTTGAATCATTTCAAAAGAAGTATGAAGAACTGTCTAAACCATTATTTTCAGGTTTGAATCAAAATACCGGAAGACAACAGTTTGCAAAACCGAACTGTGCTAAATGGCTAACGGCCAAAAAGTAGCAGCTCCCTGCCAGCACCTTCCCTTGCCACCGACAATCACCACACAATCTGCCTCTTTGCGGATTTACTTCCGTATTTTGAAAAAAAAACCCTCAGACTGGCAGTGCTTTGATTTACAAATCTGATTTGATTTTGATTTATAAATTTGATGTTGACCTTCCGTATGCACGTCCTACAAAGAAGGTGACGCTTTGGTGTTCTTCACACCCCTTCTCCTTCTCATCCCACGTCATTCACACAAACACATCGAAATGTCTGGGAAATCCAGCGTGTACACCACTAGGATCATAGAAACATGAATTCCTGTTAAGACAAATTGCTTGGTCTGCTCATGTTTCCTTTCTTGTTTTACTGTTGTTGTAACTGCGTGTTTTTGCCCTCATTTGCTTAGTGTACCTATTCCTAATTCTTCCCATATCCTCCTGTGAATATTCAACACAATTTTTCACGTGGCCCAACAAAATCCCAGGGCCACGACCAGCTCCCCCCAAACCCCTATGTCCCCCGGGGTCCCCTCCCCAGGGTGTCTGCTCCAGACACGAGGTTTTCCTAGCTCCCACCCTCCTAGACGGGCCTGCCCCCCTTGCTTCCTCAGGATGATGGGCTCTTCTAGAGCCCCCTGAGGAAAGATGGGGGAGGAAAGATGTGCAGCTCTCCAGGTCTGAGAATGCCTTCGTTCTGCTCTCACATGGGCTGGAAGATTGACAGAGTATAGACGTCTAGGTTGAAAAATTTTCAGTGAGTATCTTGAATTTTCAGTCAGTATCACATAGCTGTGCTATCTTCTGGCATCTGGTATACTGTTGAGAAGTCCGAGGCCGCTCTCATTCCTGATGCCTCACACACAAGCCACTTTTCTCTGTTTCTAGGACTTGTTCTTTATCTATCAGGTGCTCTGGAAATTCATGACGATCTACCTTGGTGTAGATTTTTTTTTTCTATTTATCTGTGTACTTTTACTCTATATAGCCTGGTCTTCTGGAAAATGGTCTTATGCTCCTTCTTTGGTAATTTCCTTCTATTTCCCTCTTCTCTCTCACATGACAGTGAATGTCTCTGATGCTCCAACTTCCTAATCGTTTTACTCCAAAGTTTTCTCCTCTGCATTCATCTAATTTGGGGAAGAATTTCTCTATTTTCAATTTTTCTCTATCTCCTATTTAATTCTTTAAAATTTTCTTAGATCACATTTTTAATTTTGATGAACCCTTACCTATCTTCTGATTGTTCCTTTTTAGAACATCATGCCCTTTCTATAAATACAGAGCATCTCAACCACACAATGATAGTTTTAAATTTGTTTCCCTACACTGAACCTGTTTCCTCTCATTTCTCCCGGTTTCTGTCCTCATGTTAGAATCTTTCTCAACCATCTGGTTACCCCTGGCTGCTAGTCATGGTTAAGAGTGAGCCTCTGGAAGGTCACTGTGAATTGGTGGCACTTACTGGTTGGGGGGCATCGCTCATCACTGGTGGGAAATGACCAGGTCAGTTTCCAGCCTTTCACTGGGACAGCCCCCCAATATCAGCGCGCCTTTTGTGTCATTCCTCAGGAACCATGTACTTTCTCCAAAGAAAGATCCTCTAATCTCGTCCAAGGAAACAGGCCTAGCTGAAGATGTCCCATTAGCTTCCTATTAGAGGAAGGAGAAGGCAGGGTGCTTCAGACACTGCTTCCTGTCATGTTCCCCTCTCTGGAGGCTCTCTGGCTCAGTTTCTCCAAAGAATAAACCCCTTGTCTTCAGGCAGAGGAGAGAGCACTCATGTTCACTACATGAAGTCGGTGCGGGACTTGGGGGTTCTAACTGCTTCTTGCAGACTTTCAATCACCCTCACTGCTCAGCCCATATCTATCCTAACCATCTGTCTCCAACCCTGGCCCCTACAATGAGTGAAATTACTTCTCACTGAAGCCTGAACGTCCACCTGGATTTCATGGAGCTCCGCTTCTCTAGGTCATGTGCCCCACGCCCATCAGCTCCCAAACATCCACATCTGGTGTACTCTCGCCTGTCCAGTTGCCTTTGTTTTCTTCTTTCAGTGACGAATCCACCACCTCTAAATGGAAGTCCATATGCTAGAATTTTAGCTGATCCAAGTGTAAAATTTCTGAGCATTTAAGAAAAGTTTCACTAGACTCTGGATGTTTGTAGAACTTTGTGTTTAGGATTTTTCTCGTTCACAGGCAGTGGAAGGTTCAGGAAATGCAGACCTCAGTGATGTGGGGGAGGTACCCATGGAATGCAGCTGCTCTGGGAAGTAACCTAGCTAATGCCTGGTCAGCGTCTCCATCCAGCACTGTTGTTCTCTACTTGCTGGACAGGCATTAAATAATTAAAATGGTTTCTTTCTGAGGAGAGGTCATTAAGGGAAATGAAAGCTCTCAAACTGAAAAGATGATATGCTTGTGTTATGTGGCTATGAATAGGAATCATCTGACTCCCAACAGAAATATAATTTAGGGAGAAGCCAGAGGTCTGCGCAAACATCTCTGTATTTGTAAATTTGAAAATTCTCTAAGGTCTTTGGACACACGCTTACCAACTGTCGAGGACTGACTGTACTTTTTAGGATCTAATGGATACACATGTCCCCAGTCAAGTCAGTTAAGCTGGCCAGCTCATTAAGGCCCCGGTGAACTGCACGGGTGGCTCTTTGTCACAGAACAGCAGACGCCCCAGAGCCATTCTTTGGGTTCCTGAGCTTTTCTCCTCATTATAATTACAGATGCTATGTAAGATGCTATGTTATGCATCATACAAGACTAGAAAGAGATGGTCTCCCTGTCCTATGGGGCTTATGACCAAGGGCTGCAGAATAATTTAAATGAACGGTGGTACGTGCCTTTTATCACACACTAAAATCCTAAAATTCTCATATTCATACATTTTTCATTTACCTATTTTTCAGACAGTTTTGGAAACAAGTATTAAGTTGCTCAGCAGAATTTCTTTTTCTTTTCTTTTTTTTTTTTTTTTTTTTCTGTGGTTAATGAGAACTTCTAGGAAGTACTGTTCTTGCTATACTCACAATCAGGTAATTTACTTACCTGATTCCAAACCCCTGATCTTAGATGTGTCTCTCTCTCCTTTTTCAAAGTAAAATAAATATCCTCTTAAAAAGCCTCTAAGCTCTTCCACAGGAATATCTTCCCATCTTACTAATATTGAATCTGCAGATGTGTCCTTGACAGTAAAATTTGGGGCAACAATTGGAGCTGTAAAAGGGAAAAAGTGGATAGTTAAGGGAGGATTTACTGATACGGAGCAAGACATCAACATTTCATGAAATTTCTATCCTCAAAAATAACTGCATTTGGACTTAGAACTTTATTCTCTACTGAGTCGTAAAATTTCAGAAATTCTATCACAAGTGTTTTTCCTGTGAAGCTTGTACGCTAATAACTAGACACACAGGTGGAACCCAGGACACACACACCCAGGGAAGCGTCCTGGGCCAAGTCTGTAAGTGGTCACTCCAACAGACGGTCTCGAAGCTAATGGTGTTCACTACATGAACGCGTTTAAGTGCAAATTAAGTATCTTTGACATCGAAATGAAGATCTGGTTTTCTCAATGGTGAAATTGTGAAATATAAACATTAGAGAAATGAAGATGGAGTAATCACGATTTTAAATTCATCAAATGAATTATTTTTCCTTCCTTGAGCTAAGTATCTCCATTTAATCTATTTATAGAATTCACTCTTGCAATTGATTTCCATTTTTTCACATTACCTTGAACTCTAAGAAATCTTACCCACGTAACTTACCCAATTCTTCTATATATCCGATTATAGAACGCAGTAACTGATATCCTTGATTTCTGCACCCATACAGAAAAAAATTGTATCTTACACCCGGTCGAAACTGATCTACAGGGTGAACACAATTAACTTTAATAAGTACATATTACTATGGACATCTATTTTAGAAATATCCAATTTATGCTAACTTATTCTGAAATTTCCAAAGCTAATTTTAAACAGATGTTTTCTTCTTCTAAAACAATACATCTGTATTTTCAAAATTGACAAAGTGAAAAGTGACCAAAGAAAAATTAAACAAATTCGCTTCTGTTGTAATGAACAGTATTATAATATGACATGACCTTGAAGGGAAAGAACAGTGATCAAAACTTGCATTTTGTTTCTTAAAATCAAGCAATGAAGACTTCTCCCCAGGATCTGGTCCAGGGTCAGTTTACTAGCAAGTTGCAGGTCCCCATCAAGCCCCTGGAAGCCCTTCCCTGGCCAGTATTCTCTCTCCCTCCTTGCTCCCAAAAGCAGACACTGACATTTCAGCCCTCCCTTGACGCTGCAGGGTGGAAGGACCTGGCCATAGAGTCAGCCTCTCTTTGTAGCATTACCATTCAGTGCCCTTGAGTTATTAACTTCACAAGACATGCAAGAGAAGCTTCTTAACTTCAGTTAAAAAATCCCTTTTAAAATACCTCCTCACTACCATGCAACGTGAGAAATGTTGGGAATGGGCGGACACAGTATGGCCCATGGCCTAGAGAGGCTGGCAGCATGGTGGGGGGACAGACGAATGGGGTAACCATGACACAATGTGCTAGACCACAGGGGTCTATCATAGGCTGTGGCACCTTCAATGACCAAATGAATTTAAGAATATCACGAAAATCCACCAAGAAGTGACATGTGAACAGGGCCTTAAAGGGCAATCAGGAGCTCACCAGTGGTGGTCTAGGGAGATGATACCGCTTGGGGGGAAATTCTGGTGTGGTGAGAGCACCAGATCTCCAGCTACATGCCCAAGGAAGACCAGTGGGTCTACAAGCTCAAAGGAGAGATGGATCAACCTCTACAATCATTCTGCAACTTTTTTCTTTCGAGACAGGTGTACCTGAGGTTATTATAATCTGCATGCACCCAGCGTTATGTTACAATTATGTGTATCAGTATTCTATAGGGTTCCAGCGCCTTAAGAAGAAAAAGAGCCCGAGTGGGGTTCCATGTTTTGAGGTCATAAGATAGAGAAGATAGTGGAGTGAGTACATAAAGGGGACAAGAGAAGTGCCTCCCAGCAACCATATATAATGGAGACAACTCCTGGCCTCCTGAGGCTTGGAACAGCTCTGAATGTGAACCCTGGTGCTATCCCACACCAGTTTTGTGACGTTGGGCCAAGCCACCTACTTCTCAGAGCCTTTGTTCTCTCAACCACACCGCAGGGCCTTTGCTCACCTGCCTTGGCACGGGAGGCTGGCCCTGTCACCCTACAGGTCACACGCTATCCAAGGAGACCCCTTTCCACACCACCGAGCCTGCCCTAGTCCACCCGGCCATTCTCAAAGCCCAAGCGAGAAGGCTGGAAGAGGGACGAGAGCTCCGGTGGGGTGCGCCAGGACTGTGGGAGGCTCAGGCAGCTCTGTGGGGGGAGGAGCTGGTGTGAGCTGGGCACTCTGATGAGGGAGGTATGCTCTAAGAAAGGATGAAGGGAACCACTGCATATTTCAAGAAGTGGCAAATAATCTCAACCGACTTGGAGTAATCTAGTGGGCGGGACTCATTTTCACCATTTGACAGTGAAAAGGGCAGGCAGGTAGCCCTGGTTCTCTGTGAGATAAGAATCAGCAGCTGCTTGCTCTCCTGAGCCTTGTGCCCATGTGAGGGAGAACCACGGCAACGGAATGACCTCAAGAAGCACCACGACCACTGAGCTACAGGTTCCACAATTCCCGAGGGCAGAGGCACAAAACACTCATCAGCCACTCAGAAGGAACAATGATAGTGGGAAGGGGGCTGTAATTACCAAGGATAGGGCTGGCTTAGCCTGCAGGTTACCACACACCCCTCATGGCTGAACTTGAGACTGCTCATATCTAAAGCAGCTCACCTGGTAGGACTCACGGCTCGTCAACAGTCACTGGGAACGGCCCCCCAAAACATGCACGCACCGCCCCTTGCCACACGGATGCCCCCATGCCCTACGATGCCCCCATGCCCTACACCAGCAGTGATGGCTGCGAGCCCTTTGTTCTCGGCTCTGCCTAACCCCGCAGCCTGCGCCCTGAGCACACGATGAGTGAGACCATACTACTTAGGGTTCCAGTCTTTTTTCTTCAGGAGCATTTGTCCATGGTGTTACATATTTGACACAATCTTTGGCGTTAACATTCCACTTTCTAGATGTACTGTAATTTACTCATTCTCCTATTTGCTGTTTGGGTTTTCAATTTTTATGTTTATAAATACTACTGTGGTGAACATTCTTACATGTTATCCGATGTCACTCTGATTATTTCTTGGAATAAATTCTCAAACAAGTAACTACTAGATCAAAAGAGATGAACCATTTCACACACATATGGCTACAAAACACTTTCCAGAAAAGTCACACCAATTCACAGTGGTGGTGGGGGGGGGGGGGGGGTGGTCACTCATTATACCCAGTCACACCATATACTGCCGTTTAAAAATATATTTTAAGAACTTGCATTAAGAGGCATGAGTTCATCTTACCAGATTCTATTACAGCTTCAGTGCTGTTGGAAGGGACTTTTTTCCAGTCCATGAGGCAGGGCTCGGCCCGAGAGGAGTTACACCACTTAATAACATAGTCACAAGTCATGCTGGGATCGTAATTCCATGTGAGGAGAATTCCATTTCCCATCCCGACAGCCTGCTCTACTTTGAGATCATCTTCAACAAGAAAGAAGTATGTTTTACTTGTATTAAAAACAATAACATACGGTATATCTCATGAAAACGGGCAGGAGTTAGAAAAATTACTTCACTGTAGAGAAATTTTAAAATAGTGCTCAAACTAGATAAATCTCTAGCAAAGTTTAGAAATGTCGCTCTGTTATTTCTGTTGTAGAACAGTAATTACCGGTATATACAGATAAACTCAGAAGCTGGAGAAAGTAATAAAGAGCACCCAGGATAGACGGTGACGCAGCAGGGCTGGGATGTGAAGGCCAGCATCAGGAGGGATGGGGCTGAGGGCGTGAGGGCACTAGACGGGTGCAGCAAGGCAGGGGGCAGGCATGCCGGAGGCAGGTGCAGAGCGCGAGTGGACAGTCCTAACCTCTCCTCTCCTCGTCCACTACGGACATGAGCCCCATGCCAGCAGGCGGAGGCGTGTGCCTGCAACCCCAGCCCGGGGCACACAGTGCAGGAGCACAGTGACACGCGGTGAATGAGTGGATGGAGCAGACCTGCTCTTCCTTTCAGGCCCATGGTGGGAGTCAGGGTGCCGGTGGGCTGCAGGGGTTTCTGGAGAAGGTGTGAAGAATGGGGAATCTGCTAAAATGCAGTGGGATCAAGAGCTGTGGGATGGAACAGCCAGCGTGGGCAAAGGGAGGGGTGAGATGCAGAGGTTGGTGGGAAGGGGGCCGTGCTGAGGTTCTATTTCCCCATCCTGCCAGATCCCAGCCCAGGGATAAGGAAGGCCCAAGGTTGGGGGTGAGGATTGGGTAGGTTAGGCCGAAATTTCCCACAGTAATGGGAGAATAGACATAATTTCTGTAACTGATTTATATTCAAGGGTTTAGTAAAAAAGTCAAAGAAAGGTTTTCTGGGGAAAAAAAAAAAATTGTGCTCATAAGGCAATTACTACCTAACAAAAGATAGCAATTTGGTTTAGAATTCAGAAGACTTTGGATTTAACATGTTTGGGCCCAATGTGATTAAAACCCCACAGTGTAAACTTGCTCTGAGGCCCAAGGCCGCCATCTTGGGAAATCCTCAAGGCACACTGATTTCTTAACTCCCTAGGTGCTGATGCTAGACCACTGTTAGTTCCATAAACTGCCACCTTCCGAAGGACACAGGGAAAAGGCAGGAATATAGTTCTTAAATTAAAAGACAACACAGCTATTGCTTATCATGATAAGGCAATGAAATACAGACTCTACATCAGAAGTGTTGGTGTTCTCTTCTGTGTGTCTCTCTTTCCTTTCCTTTTTGTGCTCACACTGCTACCTGGAGACCTCTCTTTCTGGCGTGTGCTGCTTCCTGGGCTCTGTGTTGCGTGTCTCTGAAATGTATGGCGCCTCCCCTAGTCCTTCCTAATTCCCCTGAATTGTCGACTGAAACAAAGCAAAGAACCAGCTAAGTTACAGGCAGTAAGAAACTGCCTCAATCAAGAGTTGAAAAGATACTCAGAGGACCCCAACCGGACCAACTTTTCTTCCTTTAGGAGTGGGTGGGCACAGATAGGAGACCCCATATTGAGGCAGGACAGCAAAGTGGGGGAGCAGGGAATGACCTCAAAGAGGAATCAACCGGGAAAAGAGGCAGAAGTGGCTATTTAAAATTCCCAAGTCTAGAGCTATCAAGGCGGCCAAGAAAGAATGGACACATCATTGGGAATCCATAGTATTTAAAGAAAGGCAGGGGAGTCTGGGTGGCTCAGTCCGTTAAGCATCCTCTTGATTTTGGCTCAGGTCACAACCTCATGGTTTGCAAGATCGAGCCCCATGTCAGACTCTGCACTAACAATGTGGAGCCCACTTGGGACTCTCCCTCTTCCCCTCTCTCTGCCCCTCTGCCCTCTCTTTCTTGCTCTCAAAAAATAAACTTTAGGGGCGCCTGGGTGGCTCAGTCGGTTAAGCGTCCGACTTCGGCTCAGGTCATGATCTCACGGTCCGTGAGTTCGAGCCCCGCGTCGGGCTCTGTGCTCACAGCTCAGAGCCTGGAGCCTGTTTCAGATTCTGTGTCTTACTCTCTCTCTGACCCTCCCCCATTCATGCTCTGTCTCTCCCTGTCTCAAAAATAAATAAACGTTAAATAAATAAATAAATAAATAAATAAACTTAAAAAAAAAAAAAGGCACTAAGTTAATTTCAAAACTGCCCCAGTTACTTTTTCAAGCTTATATTGGTAATATATATTATTACAATAAAGACATTTGTTGGTAAGATATTACCAACAAAATGGCCACTTAAAATAAAAATTTTGTCCTGGCAGTGTGCAAAATAGCCTAGCTAATACAGCATCAGTTCTCATGGTCTTGGAGAGAGAAATGAAAACGGTACTTGAGTAAGTAGTTGAAACATTTCCTATGAAGAGTAATCTACCACCATAACTCTCCAACATTATGCACTAAAGTAACTGGGTAGAGTAATTATTTTATCCATCAGTAGATGTTTGGAGTCAACACTAATGACTGATGACTGCTGTCTCTCAATGAATTCGGGACATTAATCTGCTTGTTCCTCCTTTTGCATCCGCAGCAACAGGGGACAGGAGAAGAAAGCTGACATTATGAGAGCAAACACCTTTAGGATGCTTCACTCTAATTCCCTGTTCTTATGTACTATGTTATCTTAAGTACTCACCGTTTGGAATTTCCATACTAGCTATTTTAGAAGGTGGCGATGAACCAACAGAATTTTTTGCCACCACGCTGATGATGTAGTCGTTTTTATCAAGTTGTAGTTCTGCCTTATGTTGAGGATCAGGGATCTCAGAAAGGGACTGTGTCTCCTCATCTAGTGAACATGACACATTATAGGAAAGGATTTTCCCATTAGCTTCGTTAATGGGCAAAGGCTATGAAAAACAGAAAAATAAATTCTGTCAAGAAACCTGCAAAAAATGGCTATGTGATGAGGCACGCCCATCCATCAAGTCTAAACCAGGTACTGCATTAATCACAACAAGGTAACAGTGGAATAGATGAAGTTGTTAACAGTATAAAACACAGATTTAAAAGGCACGAGACCAGGATAAATCAGGAAGGTGATACTGAAGAAAAACTATACTTACCGTAAGCAGTAAGAACACACAGAAATTTAAAAATTAAGTAAATACAAAACAGCATTTAGCCTCATTTTTCAGACACAAACAAAAAAAGTAGTAGGAATGACTGCTCTACCCAGCAAAATGTAAAAAATTATGGCATGAGGGACCCCTGGCTGGCTCAGTCAGTGGAGCATGTGACTCCTGACCTCAGGGTTGTGCGTGTAGAGATAAATAAAACCTAAAAAAATTACTACATCATAGTTGTATGTAAAAAAAAAAAAATTTAATGTTTATTTTTGAGAGAGAGAGTGAAAGCTGGGGAGGGGCAGAGAGAGGGAGACACAGCATCTGAAGCAGGCTCCAGGCTCCAAGCTGTCAGCACAGAGCCCGACGCGGGGCTCAAACTCACAAACTGTGAGATCATGACCTGAACTGAAGTTGGACGCTTAACCGACTGAGCCACCCAGGCGCCCCTGTGGCATCACAGTTTTTAAAAAATATTTACTGTTTTAAAAAACCAGTATACACGCACCACACAAAAAAATTGGAAAATAAAAAAAAAGAAAAAAAAAAAAAAAAAAAAAAAACTATAAAATGTTCCCATGTCTATCTCTTAAATACTTTTGCATTTTGATACTTTCTTCAAGTTGTTTTTCTAAGATGTATATTTTTTAACATTGTTTTAATCATTCTATACAATTTATCTTTTTTTGCCTTTCTATAATATACTTGTCTATAATATACACGCTTTAACGGCTTTATATTTTATGTAGTATTTTTACTAGCTGACCTGAATATTCCTTAAATAAATGAAATTTAAGTAGTTTCCAATTTTTCACAATACTAAGATAATACTTGGTGCACCTTTCAGTGCCACTTTTCATTTTCATAGTTAGGATTAATTCTTTAGTGTGGATTTCTAAAGTAGACTTACTGGGCATGAGGAAACATTCAAACTTCTTTATTTATGGAGCTAAACTGCTTTTCAAAACCACTGCTCCAATTTATATGATGACGCATGGAAGCCTCTAATCCAGACAGACCTTGGTATCAATGTTCTGCTGAAGGGGCGCCTGGGTGGCTCAGTCAGTTAAGCGTCCAACCCTTGATCTTGGCTCAGGTCATGATCTCGTGCTTTTGTGAGTTCAAGCCCAACGTCAAGCTCTATGCTGACAGCACGGAACCTGCCTGGGATTCTCGCTCTCCTCTCTCTGTGCCCTCCCCCCCACTTAGACTATGTCTCTCTCTCTATCTCTCTCATTAAAAACAGAAACAACTCTGCTGAAAACACTGCTCCACAGGTCCCCAGTGACTCTCCGATGACCTGTTCTACCGTACCCATTATCATCCCAAGATTTGTGGGCTTCATCAGATGATGCTGAGTGCTCACTCTTTCACAGAACCCCCTCTCTCGGCTTCTGCTATATTATTTTCATCTGGTCTTCCTGCCCATCTACCCTTCCCACTCTCCTCTGCTGGATCCTCTTCCTTTGCTGGTCCTTTTATGCTGTTTTCATGTAGGGGTCCATCCTTGGCCTCTCTGCACCCTGCATGCTCTCCCTGAGTGATCCCAGTTACATGCTACTCAAAGCTGTGTCTTAGCTCCGATTTCTGCCCCGAACTCCAGAGCCTTACATCAAACCACCACCTATTAGACTCTACTTGGATATCCCACTGGCACAGATTTTTAAAAACAGATTTAAAAAATTCAACCCCAAACAACTTAATTTTCCACCCAAATATGCTCGTCCTTGACAAATGGCAGAACCATCAACCTAGTCACCAAAGTTACAATCACTTCAGTATTTTTAAGCTTCGGTTAAGCATTTGTCTAGTTTGAACAACATTACAGATTTTCTCTATACCTGAAGTAACGGTTCTGTAGTACCAGGCTGATGTGTGGAATGGACAGAGCAAGCTCCTATTCTGTCTTCTGATTCCAAAAATCCATGTGTTATATTGTTCTCAGATAGAGGACATATCGGATACTAAACTGTTAAGAACAGATACTACACTTGATCTTAGCCAAAAGGCTGAGAAGTGATATACTGAAGTGACTGTATCATCGTTACTATATTATCATGAAATGTGACAGACAGTTGTTGGGTAGCCAGTGGATTTTCTAATCAAGAGTAAGGGGGGGGGGCACCTGGGTGGCTCAGTGGTTGGGCATCCAACTCTTGATTTTGGCTCAGGTCATGATCTCACAGTTCAGGAGATCAAGCCCTGTGTCTCGCTCTGCACTGACAGTGGGGAGCCTGTTTGGGATCCTCTCTCTCCCTTCCCCTTCTCTCTCTCAAAAATAAACAAACATTAAAAAAAAAATGAGTAAGAGGGGTCATATACAGCCCATCACAAAGCAACAGAACTTAGAGTGAACTTGCACAAAGACTTACTTCACTCAAAGTTGTACTGACATCAAATTTTTGCAAAAATAGTTTTACTTTCAACAACAGAATTCCCTATTTAAAGAAATCCAAATATGACTGTTCTTATAATATCTGATGTGGAAAACAATGGTTTTTGATGTCTGCAAATCAGATAAAGAGTATAGCAACAAAAACAGTTGCTCTAGTAAAGAAAAACTGTGGAAACATAATGCAATTTACACTGTATCTAAAATTTTTACAAAACTTTACAGCTTAATTTTCCACCCAAATGCAAAAATTTTAAGTGGCATATAATAATGCAATTTACTTAAGGGAAACAAAGTACACACGAAATATGTAACAAGTTTCCTATGTGTTCAAGATAAAAAACGTAACACCAACACAACTGAGATTCTAACTTGTGGCTTCTTGAGGTGTTTCTGGCTGAAGTGACAGACATGGATGGAATTTACGAAATCCTCAGGTCCTTTCCAGTCCTCATGAAATCAAAGTAAAGAACGCCCTGATCCGACAGAGAAGACCCTCACCACACTGGCCGTGGTGATTCAGTAGTGATGAGGGGCCTGGGGGGGTTTAGTACCAGGTTAGATTCTCAGCAGTGCTGCAAAGAGCCAGTCTGGGAAATCCAGTCTCCTGGAGAACCCAAGTACCACACGCAAGTTTAGCATAATATAATCATTTAAATATCTAAGGAAAAAAAATTGGACATTTACCTTCCAATAGATTATTAAGTTTTTTCCATCAGAACTCCACTCTCTCCAAGTATCTGGTCCCTTTGAAGGAACTAGGAAAGAGATTTAAAAGTTAGCATTCGAAGACATGTATGGCATGTCAGTTGAGACTACCGATAATTGAGACAGTGGCGCTTGAGATTCTTTTCTAGGTTTTTGGAATTCTCCATAAAAATGGGAAGCAGTTCAGTGGCTTCCACTTAGAAGTGAAGGGATGAAACAGCCGAGCTCTCAACGTCTGCAAGACATAAGGCCCCTTCGAGTGGATTAAAATCACCCTTCAGGCCCTACCTGAGGCTCGTGCTGCTCTGGCTCACATCTTCCCACCTCCTCCTGCTCAGGTGGGCTCTGGCCGAGCACGGGCTTCCTGGTGTCCCGCTCCTCCAACGTGTTGAGGACACCTGCCTCAGGCTTCCTGAGCTCTCTGTGACCTCTCTTCCTGTGCGCAGAAGCTCTCCTGCCCTGGCTCCCCGTGTAGCTTGCTACCTCGCCTGCTCTAGATCTCAGCTCCAATGTTACCTTAATAGTGAGGTCTTTTCCAGCTACCCTATTTAAGACTGCAACCCCTCCTCCCCCTGTCACTTTCTTTCCCTAGTCCCCTTTCTCGGCTTTATTTTTCTCCCAACATACTATTTTTAAAATTTTACTTCTAATCCTCTAGCCTATAAACTCCATGGGCAGAGACTGTTTCATCCACTGCTATATCCCTGGTGACTAGAATAGTCCCTGACACATGGCAGGTACTCAGTAAGTATTTGTTAAGTGAATTAATGCTGTCATCTTAATGAGGTGTGAATCAAGTGTTTCCTCTTGGCAACAGCAGCTCGTCAACCGAAAGCAAAGGCTCCTGTGGTAGCCAGTCTACAAATGACCAATGACATTGGTCACGCCTCCTGATATGCCTGCCTGTGTGGTCCACTCCTACACTGTATCAGCATCAGCCTGTGTGACACAGAGTGCAACAGACATGATGGCTCCTCCCTTCTGAGGCGAGGTCACAGAAGGCATCGTGGAGGCGCCATGGTCTCTCTCTCCTCACTAAGTCTGGGGGGAGCTAGCTGCCATGTTATGAGGCCACTCAGCAGCACTACGGAGAGGTCTGTGTGGTGAGGACCAGCCACTGAGCGAGCCATCTTTCAAGCAGATTCTCTAGTCCTAGGCAAGCCTGCAGCCCCCACCCACGTCCACACTGTGGCCTCACAAGAGACTCGAAGCCAGAGATACTCGACTAAGCTGCTTCTGAGTTTCTGACCTAAACTCATCGTGAGAGAATAAATGTTTACTGTTTTAAGCCCCTGAATTTTAGGGTAATTTGTCAGGCAGCAATGAATAACTAACACTCTCCGTCTCTGGATTCATGCATGGGATTCCATTTTGATGATCCAAACCACCCGGACACAATATTGCAAAGCCCCTCTCATCTTTCTAACCTTCCTTCCTGTGGAGAGGCAAAGTCTGGATCAATACCTATCAGTTTGTGTTTTACTGTTCATTAAATTTTTGGAAGACGTTTTACACCACCCCCCCCCCAAGTTATCTAGTTTAAATAAAGCTTTTGCTATCTTTTACTGAATGACTCCTGAAAATTATACCTATTTTTAAGTTTCTTGTTTTTGATTTTCAAAGCTGACATGTGATTAGTCAAGGATAGAATCTCCTTCTGTCTTTGGAAATTATCATACTCAGAAAACCAGTCAACTAATTTTGCACCTATTCTGACCTATTTGGTGTACTGCAGAAAGAGTAGTTCAAGACCCGTGGCCCCATCCATTTCTCAGGCCTAGGTCGCAAATAAAAATTCCAACAAATTCTCTTTACCAAGAATTGTCTTCAGCAAACAGAACTGAACAGAATTAAAACAGAATTAAAATTCTAGGAAAAGGAGGAAAAGACTGTGAGCAAAATCACCCCGTAATCTTAGCACAGTTTCCAGTCTGTTTCCTCTGCACCATTTTAGGACAGCTGCAATCATCCGGCAGACAGACCTAGAGTTTCCCACACAACACGGGCCAAGTAACTGTCCACACTATCCCAAACCTTAGAGCCACCATTTAAAATGTCTGGATGACATTTTACGAGCAGATACTATACAATTACACAATTCAAGTGTTCTCCTTTTACTCATTTGGTGACATTAAAAAAAAAAAAAAACAGTTGTAAAATTTCAGGATCCCTAGTGATATTTAGCCATAAATCATTTAGTTAACTTACTGGCTTCTGTGGTTAAATATTTTTTTTCATTGCTCCATTTGCTCCATTTCCAGAAAGTTTCAGCAGAACAGCGAATCCGGAAAGTATATACAGTATATGGGTTTAACTGGTCCACAGCTACAAGATAACTTGAATTTTCTACTCCTCTGATCGTGACATTGCGCTATTAGAGAGCAAATAAATATGCAAATGTATGTATAAGTAATGTCATGTGTTTAAAAACACACATTTATACACACATACTTTTTTTTGATAAGAAAGCTGCCCAAATTTGTAACATAAATTGACTAAATGTCCACCTGAGTTTGCCTTTACAGCACTAAAGTTAGTTCAGCCACCAAAACATTTTAATTTTTACGTAACTACCAAATCGGTAAAATTATGTTCTGCAACAACAACCAAACAACTTCGGTGTCATTTTAATCCAAATACTGGATCTAAGTAATAATGATCAATTAAATTATGCAGCAAAGATGATATAAATTTTGATCGTCGGTCAATGGCTAATGGTAATACAGTAAGCCTTAATATATGGTAAGCCTCAGATTTACTAATCTGAGATGACCTTGAGGATTTAAGTACATTAGTCAGGTATATCTGGAAGCTTCGAGGCAGGCATCGTCTTGTGCATTTTTTAATACAGCACTTAGAACCTCTAGTTTGGTGTTAAACATGCGGAATATTCAACAAATTCTTATTTAAATTACATAAAAAATGAAACAGTTTAAACAAATTTGGGGATGTGCATGCCTCAGGAAGTCCTCCGAACTCCCAATTACAAAGCTTCTGGGGTTATATTTTGGCATCTGAGTTTTGTAGCAACCATCAATAAGCTTCCAATGAATATTTTCATTACAGTCTCTTTTATTTGGGACTTAGCACAAATTACAAGACGGTACAGTATAAAAGTCAACCTTAAGTATCTAAACGGTGTTAAAAAGTCATGCTCTCACTTACTCACTTGTTCCTACTGCTGCACTTGGCAGTCTGAAACCTTCTCTCTGGTGCTTATTATTAGTCCATTAATTCATGCTGGCGGCTATGGCAAAAAACTACTCATTCATTCACAAATTTACTGGGCGCTAGCTATGTGCAAGATGCTATACGAGACCTGGAAACAACCTAATAAAAGTACAACTCATGTTCTAATAATATCCAGTATTATAACTGTGTTCAAGTACTAAATAAAAAGCCGTTATTACATTGATGTATGGTGCCTTAGTTCTTAGTAAATCTCTATAATAAATAACCTGAGAGCCTATGCATATCAATTTACACAATTCTTTATTTATTTATTTTGAGACTCTCTCAAAGATAAAGAGAGAAAGATAAAGAGAGGCAGAGGGGCAGGGGGAGAGAGAATCTCAAGCAGGCCCCATGCTGTCAGTGCAGAGCCCAATGCAGAGCTTGATCCCATGAACCGTGAGATCATGACCTGACCTAAAATCAAAAGTGGACGCCTAACTGACAGAGCCATCCAGGCGCCCCTCAATTTACTCAATTCTTTTTGAAAACTAAGTATTTTATCTAAAGTAACCTCAAAGCAAGTCTACAGAAGAATCTTACTCACCAATTCTTGTACTGAGTTCGTTTTGTTAATTTCAATTTGACATAAAAGTTTAATCTTTGCAAAGTTGCCCGGTAAATGCCAGGAAAGTATAACAGCTGTTGAATTGATATCCTTCACTTTGATTGAAGTAGGAATACGAGGATAAACTGTAAATACAATTTGTAGAGATCATCCTAAAAGCTCTTTTCTAACATGACAAATGACAATCAAAAAACCCCGAAAAACGAAAGAGGTATCATTAGTACTGATCAACAATATTCCACTCAGTATCCATGGAACACAAAAGCTCACTTTTACTGCTGATATCATGCCCACAGTTTTCATGGACCAACCACACTCAAGGTTCCTATACTGCCATCAGGAATACTACAAGGTCGTAGGAGCATAATCTCTACCTTTAAGGAACCTCTAACTTACTGGGGGACTGACAAACAAAAAGAAAAGTAACAAGAGTACATATGCTGAGTTTGAAATGTGTGGCAGAGATATTAACAGCTACCGGAGTTTAGACGTCGGTGTGGTAGGGAAAGTCTTAGAGTGAAGATGGGTCTTAAGAGGAGCTTTGAAGGGAGAATCTGAGCAAAATGGCAGAACGGATGCAGAAAAGCATTTCAGGTTGGGCTCTGAGCAAGAACAAAGGCGCAGTGATGCTGATGACAGTGCGCGTGCCATGTGAGTGGAAGGAAAGCAACATGGGAAAATAAAGTTGAAAGGCAGAGGGCAGGGAAATACACACAAACACCACCACTCAAGTATAAAATGTAGCTGTTTGGACCTTACGAAAACCCGGGAAATAACAAAAATGATGAGAAGGAATAGCTGATGAAGTGTACTTATGTTTACAAACAAGGCAACACGGTCATCTACTAATCACTTGCCAGTCTGTTTTTTAATGGCATTTGGTTTAAGCCTTTCTCAGTGACCGAGTCTCTAAGAGAAGGCCTCTATGTCACCGTTCTGTGCTGCAGAGGCTGGTATGGACCCGATGCAGCAGAATGCCCACAGGAATGAATGCTAAGAAGATGGACCATATTTAAGTTCTATTTGGAGCTATGTATTAACAGGGCTGCTAAAAATTCCAGAATCATCGGCAATAAAAAGGAACAAACTACTTACTGATACATACAGCAACCTGGATGGATCTCAAGGATACTGCCCTTAGTAAAAAATGCCAATCTCCAAAGGTTATACACTGTATGATTCCATTTATATAACATTTTCAACATAACAAAGCACTGAGAGGAATAACAGATTGGATATTGCCTAGGGAGCGGGATGCAAGAGCAGGTGTGGAGGGGTGGTAGAGGGGTGGGTGGAAGGGTGGGGGTGGGGGTGGGAGAGGGATGGGGGTGGGGGAGGGGGTTTGCCAACGGGGCAACAAGAAAAAGTTCCTTTGTGGAGACAGAACAGTTCTATATTGATTGTGTTGATGGTTCTGTGAACCTATACATGGATCCAACTGCACAGAAGTGCGCGCGTGCGCGCACGCACACACACACACCTCTAAGTGCACGTAGAAACTTGAGAAAACTGGGCAAAGTCAGCGGTCCAGCTCACTGGCCTGGTTTACAGTAGTGTACCAGTGTCAACTACCTTATTTGGAAATTATACTATATAGTTACTAAGACGTCAAAAATGGTGAAAGCTGGGTGAAGAGGTCACGGGGCTGTAATTTATATCTTTGCAACCACCTGTGAGTCTGTAATTAAAATAAAAAGCTTTTAAAACTGGCGCAAAACATTTTTCAGGAATCAAAACCTATTAGATAAAACCACTTAAAGTTTCTGTGAAAATGACTAATTCAAATTTTTGTCTGAATTCAATAAAATGGTGAAACGTAATTATACATTTTAAGGATTCTCAAATAAAATCTATAAAATTTATAAAACTAATTTATAACAATTTATAAAACTAGAAAGAAAATAGTAAAAAGTAGTCCCTGGAAGCACTCCTCATTAATCTCAAGACACTCCAGCACTTCTACAATTATTTTTAAGACACTGGTTTATGAAGCAGCTTACCTTTCTCAGTTATGTTAACTAAAATAGTTGATTCTGACCGACCCAGAGGATTGCGAGCATTCAAAGTAAAATTATATATTTCTTGATTTGGACGCATTTGAAAGAATAACTGGTAGCTTTCATTGGTTGGTGCTTCAACTCTTTTAAATTTAACATATTTTCCTGAGAAACTATGAATTAAGAGAGCAACAAGATTAAAATAATTTCAAAATGGCAAGAGAGAGAAACACTGCAGGAAAAAATAAGTGGGTAACATTTCTAATAATTAATCTTTTTAAAACGTTTATATCTCTAATTATAGATGTTACTACAGACTCTGGGAAGAAAACGTAGAGGATACAGAAAATAGATGAAAATAATCGGCCAGAAGCCTACTACCCAGAAACAGCCTCTGTTCGTATTTGAGGGTTCTTCCAGGATTTTTTAAAGAGCATGCAAATATAGTCTGTGTGCATGTAATATGCATATCCAATTTCATACAGCATACTGGATTTTCTATCTTGCTCATAACATAAATGAGAGCATTCCCTATGTCACTTAATACCCCTCCAACGTACTCCTCACTGTCTGACATTTTTCCCTCACCAGTGATCTTTACCTTTCAAATAAAGTGTAACTTGTATTGCGTGGGCCCACCAGTGCTGTCGGTCTTCCGGGATTCCAAGTACATATAATCTCTTTTAAATCGTATGTCTCACAATTCAGTTTTTGAGGAATATCAGGTGGATCTAATGGGAAGAAAAATGTAGTTACAGGTGATATACAATTTCCCTGAAAACATGTTTCACAAATGTTAATTATGTTTTGTACAATTTCTTTTAAAAATGAAAATAACTTTGTGTTTACACTTTACCTTTGGAACAATGCAGGAATTTCTGTAGCATGTTTCGGAGTTGATTTTACATTAGAAATGATGGATTAAAATATGCTGATGAATGACTACTAGCTCATTTGGAAGCTCCCCAACAACGACCCCCCCCCCCACCCGCCTCAAAATCTACCAAATCTCTCAGAGGAACCTGGATCCAACAAGTCAGAAAAATTTACAGGTTAAAAGTATCAATATCTATCATTTATAACTGTGATTTGAAAAGAAATTCCAATTCAAATTAAAAGTCAACACGGGTCGGGTCGTGTTACAAGTTTCAAAGTCCTTAAAGAAGTTGCAAGGACTATTACTTATAAAGTATCTCTTGGTGAAATGCTGCATCTTCCTATAATTCAGAAGTGACTACTGCTCTTTGGTTTTTGTTCTTTATTGAAATGATTCCCTCTCATTTTGCAGGGACAAAACTAGAAAAAAAAAAGAATGTGTGTGTGTGTGTGTGTGTGTGTGTGTGTGTGTGTGTGTCAGACCTTTAAAGTAATAATGGAAAATTCTGCGTTGGACACTAATTATACAAATTGGTTATTTCCAGGGTCACCTGGGTGGCTCGGTTGGTTGAGCGTCCAACTCTTGATTTCAGCTCAGGTCACGATCCCAGGGTCATGGGATCAATCCCTGAGTCTGTTTAGATTCTCTCTCTCTCCCTCTGCTCCTCTTTTTCTCTCTCTCTCTCTCTCTCAAAAAAAAAAAAAAAAAAA
>NW_026057577.1:122099644-122146635 GCF_023721935.1 Panthera uncia | reverse complement strand
AAATAAACGTTAAAAAAATTAACAAAAAGAAATACCAATTTCTTTTTGTTAATTTTTTTAACGTTTATTTATTATTGAGAGACAGAGACAGAGCATGAGCATGAGCAGGGGAGGGCAGAGAGAGGGAGACACAGAATCCGAAGCAGGCTTCAGGCTCCGAGCTGTCAGCACAGAGCCCGATGCGGGGCTCAAACTCACAAACTGTGAGATCATGACCTGAGCCGAAGTCAGTCGCCCAACCAACTGAGCCACCCAAGTGCCCCTGAAATTGGTATTTCTGTAATCATGCTTAACCAAGCATACATAGAAACTAGTGTTCTCTGTCATATTTATCCAAACTATATTTCACTAAAATTTTTAAAAACAATTACTTATTGAAAAAATCTGTAAAATATTTTTTAATGTTTATTTTGAGAGAGAACAAGTGCACAAGTGGGGGAGGGGCAGAGAACGAGAGGGAGACACAAAATCTGAAGCAGGCTCCAAGCTCTGAGTTGTCAGCACAGAGCCCAACGTGGGGCTCGAACCCACAAATGGTGAGATTATTACCTGAGCCAAAACCAAGAGCTGCATACTTAACCAACTGAGCCTCCCAGGTGTCCCAATAATTTTATTTTTTAAAAACTAAACTTTAAAAACAGTTCTTAGACTGTGTGAGTAACTGAAAAGGACTTAGCAAATTTCCCATACCTTCCTGAGATAGAATAATGTCCATAAATGATATTTTAGGTAATATTAAGAGGAGTCATGAGTATTTATATTGAAGTCTAACAATGGCATAGTGAGACTAAAACTGACATATTTGTTTTAAAAACTGTTTTAAATCTAAGGCCAAACTTTAAGTCATTTTATTAGAATGACATGCCAAATTTTTGAGTACACTAAAAATGCTGATTATTTTAGTATTTGGCAGATATGTTAAGTTGAAATAGTTAAAATCCAAATAACAGGAGCAAGCAGAAAGAAGGAGAAGGGAAGATGGGAGGTAGAAAAAATATGAGAGGGGAGGATCTGAAAGGTAAGGTACTGTCTTCTCAAATAAATTAACTTATAAAGGAATCACCTGACGCTAGGTAAAAACTAGGTATAAATCAACTGTATTACCAGCAAATAGAAAATGTAATTTAAAAAACAAAGCCATTTTTTACGAGAATGTTTTCAAATGAGCAAGTATGAAATCTGACATTGACATAAATAAACACTCTAATTCTATGTCACAGTGTATTATGTTAAAATGCTTTAAGTATGATGAAAGATTAGTATTTAGGTCAATGTTTAATGCTGAAGTGGCACTATCTATGAAAATAACTCCAGGGGCGCCTGGATGGCTCAGTCAGTTAAGCATCCGACTTTGGATCAGGTCATGATCTCAATGCTCCTGGGTTCGAGCCCCATGTCAGGCTCTGTGCTGACAGCTCACAGCTTGGAGCCTGGAGCCCGTCTCAGATTCTGTCTCCGTCTCTTTGTCCCTCCCCTGCTCGTGCTCTCTTTCTCTCTCAAATATAAATAAACATTAAAAAATAAAAAAAGAAAATAACTCTGAGTGATTACTAAAGAAATAGTGTTTATAAAATAAGATCTATTTTGCTTAGAAGACTAAATTAGCTCATGAACAAACACTGACAAGTATTGGTAAATAAGTATTCTTCTGTCTGCTGGATAATAAATTTATTTGCAATTACAATAATAAACTTAAGAGGAAAAAAAGCCACTGTTACTACTAGCACCAAACACCAAATTCATAGGAATAAATTTATTAGAAGATACATAAGACTTTCTATCACCAATATAAATCAAAGAAGACCTAACTATATGGAAAGATAGACCATGTTCCTGGCTTGGATAACTCAGTATAGAAAGAATGAAAATTCTCCTAAACTGGTCTCCTCAATTAATAGATCTAATGTAACTCAAACAAAAATCCTGGTAGGTTTTTAATGTGTCTTTTGAACACATGGCCGGTTAACAGGATATCCATGAGGGAAAGAAAATAATGACTCTTGATCCCTAACTCACACCATAAACTGCCCTTGCTGTTAAGTCCCTAAAGAAATCCCTCTGCAGGGAAATTCTACCACTGCTCCGGAGTTAACAAATAGTATTTCAACCACCAAATGCTACAAATGAAGGTTAATATATGAATTAAATAGGTTTGTCCTACTATGTGACAGAAGGTGAGAACACTGTTAAAAATAATAAAAACCTGATGGATATTCTCATCTTCTGAGTTTTAATTTTTGTCTTTTGTACTTTTAAGTGGCTGTCTCATTTTTTGGTTATCACTTATCAGGTAGCCTCACTACATACACCACTGGTTCTCAGTTTATATGCTCCATGATCATTTATGAGGAATGTTGCAAGTCATTTCCTAAAATTCCATTAGGAAAGAAATTTCTAAAGTTTTAAATTTGAACATAATCTCACTTTCACTTGAACTGCAAAATGCATTTCTGGGAAGACAAAAAGGGAACACGGTTCCAGCCATCACTGAGAAGTGCACCTAAGCCTGGTTATTCCCTTGGGAGTATATCAGCGAATCGACATAATTCCTCCTAAGTTTCAACAGAAGGAATAGAAAGGTGGAGAGCTGCTGGTCTAGAGCACAGCTGAGAATCAAAAAAAGTTTAAGAAAAATCACCACACAAGCAAAAGAAAATCACAAAACCCACTCACTACGTTCCACACACTTTATTCATGAGACCCTTTAGCCCAAACTCCGCCTCGAATTCAGAATTGCAGGGGAGGAAGGGAAGCAAGGACTGCTGGAGGCAAAGCCATCAGTGCGCCACAGGACAGTTGCCACGGGAGAGGGGACAGAAAAGCTCGAAACGCAAAGTCTCTGTGGACACTCAACACAAGCTATATAAATAGGGCAGTCTCCCACAATAACTTCTGGAAACATGCTGTACTTTTAGAACTGTAGGAGTGACCACATTAATAACGATGCCCCTGTATAACGGAGCATATGTTACACACACAAACAGGGAGAGGGGGCCCTTCTCATGCGTGTCCTCCAGTTACTCCTCCTCCTCAAATATATTACTTTAAAAGTCACAGAAGCCTGCAATACACTATTGAAAGATTTTTGTGTAAAATCATTACAATTTCTTTAATTGGGGTAAGTTTTAAAAGGTATGTTTTAAATTTTTTAAAATTTACTTACTGTAGACAGAGACAGACAGACAGCAAGAAGGGGAGAGGGACAGAGAGAGACAGAGATTCCTAAGCAGGCTCTGTGCTGAGCATGAGGCCTGATGTGGAGCTTGATCCCACAACCTTGAGATCATGACCTGAGTTGACATCAAGAGTCGGATGCTCAACCAAGTGACTGAGCCACCCAGGTGCTCCAAAAGGTATGTTCTAAAGTTAAATTTTAAAAAGATATGTTTTAATTAGGTGGGACGTTTTACCTTTTTAATTTTAAAAGGTATGTTTTTGGTGGGAAACTGACACAGAGTGGCCCTTGAAAACACAGGGTTTGGGGAACCAACCTCCCATGAAATTCTCATGGAACCTCCCAAAAATCTACATGCAAGAGCACCCAGCTGGCTCAATGAGAAGAGCACGCGACTCTTGATCTTGGGGGTCATGAATTCAAGCCCCATTGTTGGGTGTATTTTTTTACTAAAAAAATAAACTTAAAAAAAAATCTATATATAGCTTTTGACTCCTCCAAAACTTAACTACTAGTTTACTGTTGACTGGAAGCCTCACCAATAACAGACAATTGATTAACATAACACATATTATGTGTATCATATTCTCACAATAAAGTAAGCTATTTAACATGTTAAGAAAACCATAAGGGAAAATGCATTTACAGTACTGTACTGTTTTTACTGAAAAAAATTCATGTATAAGCAGGCCCATGCAGTTCGAACTTATTTTTTTGTTCAAGGGTCAACTGTTATATGAGATAATTCCTGAACAATGTAGGATTAAGAAGTATTATATACTAATTACCCTTGACTCAACACAGCTGTTAACTAAGAATTTAAAAATTACCGGCTGGATATTGCAAATCTTCTTACAAAACCTTCAAGTTATATAAATACAAGATTAGAACTCATCTTAAAACAAGCAAAAATTTGGATGCCTTCATCTATAATTTATTAAAGAATTAAAAAAAGAGAGAAAGAAATAGCACCATCCCCCATCGCTTGGAAACAGCATTAAAGCTTTCAAAGAGGACCAAAACAGACTACTAGGAACTCTTTCTTCAGTATTATATACTTACATCCTGCGAAAATAACTGTCCCAAATATGTTATCTTCTGTTGTGAAAACCACATTTGTTCCACTGTTTGCAGAAACTGAAATATTATGGATCTTGATTGCAACATTTTCCCCATCAAGATGAATAAGGGGACAATTTGTTTGGCCAATCTGTGCTGATAACACTTTTTCTTGAGTCACACAACAAAATGTTATATCTGAGCCTACAAGTATCACTTTGTCTTGAGGAAAAACCTTAGTCTGAGAATCAGGAGACCCTAGAAAGAGCAAAAGGAATCACAAATACTTTAGAAGCATTTTACCATAAAATAGCCCAGTGTATACAAAACATACTATAAAGTGTTTTGTAATAATGGTGGCCCAAAGACAAGGTATGACCCCCCAGGTTTCAAAGGAGCAAGACCTACACAAGAAATAAAATAAAAGTAGGTATGTCTTATCTACTTATGATGGGTGATGGTGGGGGAATGCAGGGGACTACAGGCCAATAGCTAAGGTCACAGGTTAATGTCTTAAGAAGTGTAAAGGTTCAAATTAAATGCGTTTATATCCACACATAAAAAATCCACACCAAGAAAAAGTCACTTATTATATAATTCTATTCCTCTGAAATGATTCTGTGTATTTAGGGCCGACTTCTTACTTTCCATCAGCCTGAATATATGTTTAAGTATTCTACATCTTAAACAGAACTTTTTCTTTAATCCTAATTCCCTGCTGGTTAAAGCCACACCTTTGTTTTTATTTTCCTAAATGTCCAATCTTTTTAATTATCTCTAGTTTCCTACTTACTCTTTAATCTACCACAATGTGGGTCCTACCTTGACCATTCCACTAAGGTGTCTTGCTGGCCTAAATTGCTCAGTCCAACAGCCACTTCTCAGTCTCCCCTTCCCTTTGACATCCACAGCATCGGGTGTGTTGCCTAAGCTCTAACTTCTCAAAACTCCCTTCTCTCTTGGGTTCTACACCACTCTACCCCACCGGGCTACTCTTACCGGGCTACTCTTAACCCTCTGGCTACTGTCTGCTTTGCTGGCCTCTTTTTCTTTCATCCTACCCTTAGACATTCAAGCTTGTAAGATGTGTATCCCTGGTCCCCATTTCTCTTTCCCTGAGCATGTTAACCTCCAGACGTAAACAATATGAATCGCATGTATGTTGATGATTCTCAAATAGAGATCTTCAGCTCCTACTAATCACTGCCTATGAGACACTGCTACCCAGACACTTCATAAGTACCTCAAGCTTAACATATTAAGAATGAATTTATCTTTCCCACTGAATTCATTCACATATTTTCTGCCTCAGTGGAAGACATCACCAGCTGCTCAGCTGCCCAAACTAATGCTCACATTTGGTTCTATTTCTTGGTTACCAAACACACAGTCACCAATTTTAATCCTGTGTCTTCAGTGTTCACAACTTTTCTCCCTTTTCATTACCAAACCCAAGTGCCCTACTTTACACCTTCACTGTCTTTTGCTGAACTGCAAAAGACCCTCCTTACTCATCTACCTGCTTCCAGTCCTTCCTTCCTCGGGTCCACTCCTCCACGCTGTCACTAGAGTGGATCTACAATAAACGTCAGCCTAGGTGTTGGCAACAATTTTCCAGGCCTTCTCTCCCACTGCCAACGTTCTACCTGCCTGAGCTCCATTCAGGGTGCAGATGAGTTCAGTACACTTACAGATCCCCATGTTCTCTGCAATAACTCTGCAGCTCATATGGATCTGCTCCGTGGGCAAGAAACTAGGAGCCTTTTTTTTTTTTTAAATATAGACTTGACGTCAATAACATCTACCTAAAATTTTTAAATGTCCTTCAACGCCTACCACAGTGACTTTCAAATCTAGACGTTTATCCAATGACTCAGGAAGGTCTCTAAAAATACAGATTCCTGACTCCTGCCCCAGAGTTTCTGAATCAAAATGTTCTGGGAGAGAGACTTGGAAGATCCTCAGGTGACCCTCATAACGCTAAGTGGCGTTCAGAGAACTTAAAGCTTAAACTAAACCTTAAGCAAGATTAATCTAATTCATCTGAAACGAAAGCTTTTCACATATAAGCTTACAAGAAATGTTCTTCAGTGGGCTCCAGTCACTCCACTCTTTGCGACCAGAGAAATGAGGATCGTCAACATAGCATCTAATTGCCACAGAATGGGTGGTGCACTCTAGGGGCATGTCTGAGGCCCAACTCCAGTGATGAACTGTATCTTTGCCATTCACAGTTGTGTTGTGGGTCACCTAAAAAACCAACACAAACACAAAGTGAGATTTCTAAGTGACAGGTTCTGCTTTCTTTTCAGATTAAAAGACACAACAGACTGTACACAATCACCACTAAGTTAAATAAAGGTTTGTCCTTTTGTACAACCCTCTCAGTTTTTGAAAAGGCATAATAACTTACAGAATCAATAATCGTGATTCATTTAGGTTTCCTTCTTTTGTTTTCATTCCAGTATAGTCACCATACAGTGTTAAATTAGTTTCAGGTGTACAATTTGGTGATTCAACACTTCCATACAACACCTGGTGCTCATCACAATGAGTGCACTTGTTTACTTCTTCAACTTTAGGCTCCACTGCGTTATTACACATGATGTTCCTTTTTCCAAAACATTCAATACATTTCACAGACAAATGTACCATTGCCTAAAATGATCTCCATTTTTCACTGAGGAAAAATAATGGGTCTGTACCTCCAAGAGTTAAAGGCAGGAGTGCCTGGGTGGCTCGGTCTGATTCTTGATTTTGGCACAGATCATGATTTCACAGTTCGTGGGGTCAAGCCCCACATCAGGCTCCTTGCACTGACAGTATGGAGCCTGCTTGGGATCCTCTATCTCCCTCTCTCTGCTCCTCTTATGCTTGTGCCCCCCCCCTCTCAAAATAAATAACTTAAAAAGAGTTAAAGGCAAAGAGAGGAGCAGCATTTCAACAAAAAATTGTTTCAGGTTGGATTTGTATCTATGTGTTATATGTCTGAAGTTTTATTTTTAAATATGCAACTTATAAGTAATATAAAATAATATAAATTATTAATTTCAATTGTGAAAAATGGGAAGGATTTCAATCAAATATTGAGGATCTACTAAAAGAGACCTCGGGACCTCCAGCCAATGACAACAGCTTAAATAATTGCATTTCCCTCTCTATTACCTTCCGAAATGTCTCCAATACAAAAGTGCACGGATTTTTTAAAAAGGTATAGATGCACAAGGGCAAACACAGGAGAAGAAACACCACCAGTGAAATTCTGGATGGTGGAGGGCTGATGGACAAGGGGAATGGACTCAGAAGACCTGAGAAAGCTGAACCTGAAGCCTTCAGTGGAAAAGGCAGAAACAACCTGACTTCTACCATGGAAATGCCAAAGGGCTCAGGAAAGGGCTGTATGCACCAGGCTCCTATGGAAATGCAGGTGAAGGTGAGGCACAGAACAGAAAGCTGCCTGAAAGTTGTCTGAAGATAATGTTAGACATCCAGATCCCCTCCCACATTCTGTGCTACCAAAAGACTACTCCTCTTCATCTTGGCAGATGGGAGACTCATGCTCTGGGAAAGTAAAACCAAGTATCTCTGGAATGAAGAACCTCAGAAACAATGGAGAATGGGGAATATGGTACCACAACCAGGAAGACTGCTAACCTATGCACTGTGAAGGCTGGTGTGCTCCTGCCTTCTCCTCAGCCATTAGGAGGCTGATGGCAGAGTTCCTACTTACCTGGTAGGAACCAAAATGAATTTTCTGGAGCATAGGAACAGGTCAAGATGAACACCTAAAATAATACTATTAAGATTCTGCCAACTAGATGGCCCATCCTAATCACCTACAATAACATCTCAGTCAACAAGACCCTGGATGGCAAACAGAAGTTCCTATTAGATTTAAAAATAAAAAAAAAATTTCTTTAAGAGCCACTTAAAATATGAGCAGCAACCAGGATGACCAGAAATTGAAGAAAAAGTTCTGAGGGTCAAAGATCAAAATAAAGGGGGCGCCTGGGTGGCTCAGTCGGTTAAGCATCCGACTTCAGCTCAGGTCATGATCTCGCGGTCCGTGAGTTCGAGCCCCGCGTCGGGCTCTGGGCTGATGGCTCAGAGCCTGGAGCCTGTTTCCGATTCTGTGTCTCCCTCTCTCTCTGCCCCTCCCCCGTTCATGCTCTGTCTCTCTCTGTCTCAAAAATAAATAAACGTTAAAAAAAAAAAATTAAAAAAAAAAAAGATCAAAATAAAGAAAAAAGCAACTTGAAGAAACAGAACAGAAAGAAAAACTACTAGGTAACTGATGTCCTCAGAGGTAAGAAGAGATATTGCATCCATTAAACAAACAAAAAGAACAGAGAAAAGGGATATCTTGTACATTAAAAATATATATATTAATAGAAATTCAATAATCAGACTGTAAGATAAAGTTTAAGAAAAAACTGCTCAGAAAATTGAGGAAAAAAAAAACAGGTAGAAAGTAAGAACAGTAAGAAAATTACTTCCCAATCTAGAAGGTCTGATTTCTGAAGAACAGAGAAAACAGAGTGGAAGAAATCAAAGTCATAAAATAAGAAAATTTCCCAAATTGACAGACATGTGGTTTGAGACTGAAAGGAGCCTATGACTGTCTAGCACAACAAAGGAAGACAGATCCACAATGAGAAACAAATGGAACAATGTCTTCAAATCTTGAGGAAAATTCCCCAACTTACAATTGTATACCCAGCTAAAATAGTAATCATAAATGAGTGAAAAATAGACATTTTTAGAAATGTGTCTTAATGAATTTATCAAGTAGCATTTTATACTCCCACCAGAAGTGTATGAAAGTTCCAACTGTTCTACCTCTCCTCAATATTTGGAACTGACAGTCTTTTAAATTTTGTTAGCAACTAATTAAAAAAATATCTATCTTATCTATATCTATCTATATCTATCTATATCTATCTATCTATCTCTGGAAGCTATCAATGTAGGTAACAGAGAGTATCTATAAATTATAAATAGCTAACAACTACGAGAATATATGCTTCTACCAAAATGAGAAAATAAGAGGAAGAATTCAGGAAAGAGGATCCATTGTAAGAAAAAGGTAAAAGGAATCTCCTGAATGATGACAGGAGACCTCTTGGACCGCAGCTTCATAACAAATGTGCCAAAAAGAAACACAGAGGTTTGCCCTGGATGGGTTACGTGTATACCTGGGTATTAATCTCTTCTAATCAAGGGCTGCTGGTAGGAGTGGAGGCTGCTGGAGCTCCTGAGAAACCTCTGGCCATGAGAGTCCTCAGCTACTTACCACACTCCTGCTGTACAAACATTATCTACGTGAACCCTCTGTAAGAAGTGTTGAGAAGTTAAGTCAGAAGGTCTCAGAGCTATTCACTAATGTATAGCTGGTAAGATACTAGTGTGTGTGGACATTTCAACAGGAGATTCATAAAACTTGGAGAGGATTCAGGAATGAATTCATGGAGCATGAAAATAAAACTAAAAATACAAGACAAGAAGTTGTACCCCCAAAAAAGGAAAATGATAATACACTACTTGGTTCAGTTGTGGATAGTGTTTATATAACCATAATACAAACAATGAATGCCAGTCTACCAAAAATTAGAGCAGAATGAGAGAACGATATTGGAAAAAGATGGGAAATGTAAGAGACAGCAAGCACGGAAGCATGCAAGTGTGTGTGCCCAGGGAAGGCGAGGGGACTAAATTCTCATTACCCACTGTTAAAATAAAACATTGCTCAAAACTGAAAAGAAAAATGAAGAAAGAGAAACATAAGCATGCTATTTGGAAAATGGAAATACATAATAAAAGAATCAGGTAAAAGAATTGAAAATTGTTGTTTATAGGGAGAGAAATATGGGGGGGGGGGGAGGGTGCTGCGTAGCTCCCAGGAGTCACTGGCATCCTGGTCTGTGCAGCACATGCTTCCTTGCCTGCGTATGAGGCCATGGGCATAAATGGTAAAGTTCCAAATAAACACTAACGTATAGTATTCTTGATTCTTAAACTCTCACAAAATAATAGCATATAACCTGTCACAAAATGACAGGTTATAAGCAATTATGCTTTAAATGCTGGTATTAATAACATATAATTATAAACAAAAATGTCACATTTTACTATAGATCTGGATCACCTGCCCTCTTACATTTCACTTTTCAAAAATTAATTTGTTCTATCTCTGTTTTTCTTGCCTCTTTCTCTACTGCTCAATACAAAGATTTTTCTTCAAAGATCACATCCCCAAAAGTAGGGAATTGCTACTTTGTCAGTGCCATCTTCTTTCGTATCTTGTGGCAATGAGCTAGATGATCTTAAAAATAGCATCTCTGGGGGCGCCTGGGTGGCGCAGTCGGTTAAGCGTCCGACTTCAGCCAGGTCACGATCTCGCAGTCTGTGAGTTTGAGCCCCGCGTCAGGCTCTGGGCTGATGGCTCGGAGCCTGGAGCCTGTTTCCGATTCTGTGTCTCCCTCTCTCTCTGCCCCTCCCCCGTTCATGCTCTGTCTCTCTCTGTCCCAAAAATAAATAAAAAACGTTGAAAAAAAAAAATTAAAAAAAAAAATAGCATCTCTGTTCATGTATGCTTGATTTCACTTATGCTGCAAAGATCAGCCTTCTAACTCTAGCAGCCCTCAGGGAGCCCCCAAAGGAAGTAATGACAACGGATAGTTGTTTAGCAGCTTTACAGATAACACTAATCATTCACTAAAGCAAAGACTGGCACCACTTCACAAATGACAAAAAGGAGGTTTGGGGAAGGGTAAGTGGTAACCCAAAGCACAAAGTGTCAGGCCATGATAAAAAGCCACAAGATACAATTTCAGATAAGCAATAGTTATAAGACAACAATGGAACAGCTATATCAAAGCTACTTGCAAATTAGACTGACAGACAAGAACTGCATTGAAATTCAAGAAAAGAGAGAGCATTTTAGGCCGAGATAATTAGGATGGGCTTTAAAATAAGGGGCAGGATTTGACTTAGGTCTTGAATGTACATTCAGTCTGCACTGGTGAAAAGGAAAGGGAAGGCTCCTTACACAAAAATAAATATATCTACTTTGTAGCAGAAATTGTGGTGGGTAAGAAAGAGCACAGACTGGAACTAAACTGCCTGTGATCGAGTCCTGGCTCCACTACTTAATGTCTTCCTGTGTCTCTGTATCTTCATCTATAAAATGGGGATGATGTTCATAGTGCCTCCCTCATGGGCCTGCTGTGAGGATGCAAAGAACATACACAGAGCTTTTACCGCAGGGTCAGGAACGCAAGGAATTAACACCTACAGAGGTTTTACAGGCGTCAGCCCTGCCGGAAGCACTGGAGACATGTTGCCTACAATTATGGCGGCTCTCATTTTAGGAATGTCATACACAGAGTGTCAGAAAGGAAAAACAAGACAGTAACTATAAAGCACAGAGTCATTCTATTTTTTTTTACCTTACTGTCTATCTTATCTATGCACTCAGGCAAATAATTGTAAAATCATGAGATAGTCTTCCAATTCTTAAATCTATAACTAAGCACATTTCAAATCCATTGAGGAGGAAGAGAGATCAAGGAACAAAAGGGGGGATTACCAAGTACCAGCTGTCAAAACTATTCACTGCTATTCCTCATCATCCTTGCGATTAAGAGCAAACTAAAAGCAGATCATAAGGAAACCATAAACAAAATTTTTAAAAATAGAGAAAAAAACATGTACTACTAAATGTAATAATGTTATTTCAGGTTCAGATAAATTCAAATTTACAGGCTTATACAAAATTTCTCAACAATTACTATGACTAAATAGGTTTCAAAACATTTATTTTTATGTTTATAGTATTAGACAAAAATAAAATAGCAAGTTATATGGATGCGTTTGTTTATGTAAAAACACGCACACGAAAAAAGCTGGAAAGAAAAAGAAAAATGTTTACTGTGTTTGTGTGGTGGAATCATGCATTATTCCTCCCTTAATTTCCTAAACTTACTGTAATGGTTATACATCATTTTAATAATTAAGTGATTTTTGAGTCATAGCATATAGTTTTTAATGAACCCTGAAAGGATAGTTGATCTACTCCCTTAACACTGTAAAGAAAAGTTCACTGATACCACCTTAAAAATCTTTTAAAAATTATTTGGTTTCTTTAATGTCACAAGAAAAAAAATCTATTTTGATTCAAACTTACTAATTTTATGATTTCCATATTTTCTTTACGCAGAATTTTAACTTCCCAGATGACATTTAAGTGACGGGGAAAAACAGAACCCCTGTCATTCCACTTCAGGTGTAACGTAGAAGTTGAGAAATCAGCAGACAAATTCAAGATCTCTGGAGTATCTGGAATTAAGGCTTGGGAAAAAAAACAAAAGACAAACTTAGTAAAATAAGTAATGTTTTCTTCATATTGTAATTCCGTTAATCAACTATTTTAAACTCTATTCCTTCTTGATCGAAAAAGAATCAAGAATTAAAAGCAAACTCTCAAAGTGATTACTGACAAAAGAGAACATATGTATTTATTTGTATAAGCAGCTCCCAATGATTCATCAGTCAAATTTGAGTAAATTATTATCAAATCTTAGTATGTTTCCTTATACAAACAGCTACCGGGTTCCCATAATACTGTAGTGTCATCAGTCTGGAATCTATAAATAGGCAACATCAGAGAGAAGTAAAGGAGCTTCCTTTGGATAACTGTAGGTCAAGCCTAAGAAAATGATGGAATATGGAAAGCTTGCTTTGGTAGACCTTTCTATCTGTTTCCTCTGCACCCTTCCCACTCATCTCCCAGTGTCAGAACCCCCGATGCTGGTGAAAGTCACCCACCTGGGGATGCTACGAGCTATTACTGGTGTGGGTATCTGTAAACAGCAGCAAGACCATAGGAATGACCAAGGCATTAAGTGAGGATGCCAACAGGGTACCATGCAGATCTGTGAAGTACTCACCAGGGTAAGAAGTCCTTCAGAAAAGCTAGTTGAGCTGTGGCATGCAATGCAGTGCAGAGGGCTGGGAGACATAATGTGATTAAGTGGGAGACCATTGGAGAAAGGCTGACCAGGGTAGCAAGGATATGGATCGTGATACCTCATCATGTGCATGAGGGATATGGAAAAGGAAAAACCCTGATAGGCACTTCAAAGAAATGACCAGATCGAAGAAATGAGGGATTAGCATAATGAGAAAGGGAAACATCTAAGATTTCTTCAAGTTTCTAGCCCAGAAAGCAGGCAAAAGGAATCACTGACATTGGGAAGAAACGGGAGGATAGGCTCTGGATGACCAAGTGTCTGGGGAGGTAGAGCCTACCAGTGGAGAGGTCTGCAGATAGCAAGTGAGAACGGGGACCATCAGCACCATGGACACAGACTCAAGAGGAACTCTCTGAGTGTAGCTGAACAAATGAACTTGAACACAGACTCAAAATGGCCAAAGCTTGTTTGAGAGCTACCAATAGACAGTCACAGCCTCAAGGAGCCAGAGAACCCCAGCAAGAATCCTGAGAGGCACAAGGAAACCAGAGAAGATACAGCATTGCTGAGACCAAAAGAAATGGGTTGTCATCTGGGCCAAATAAAGGCAGTTCATAGAGGAAAACTGAGCGAAGACCCACCGACATTGGTGAGGATACTGTTAATATTTGAGAGAGAAGTTTGGGAGGGCAATGGGCTCTGAAGCTGCCTTACAAAAGAAAAAAAAAAAAAACATCCTCAAGGATATAGTATCTCATAGGGAGAAAATGGTAAATTTCTTACTTTTCAAAATCTTCAAGTCTCCCTACCTACAAGGGATGAGTAAATTACTAAAATAGTTTGGCTCAATGAAAAACACATAAGGTACGAACCTGTTCTGTTCTATGAAACATAGGCTTCTGGTATGAAGGGCAGACAATGTTGGGATTCTTTCCTGCATGTTCTCTCTTCAAATAACAACGTGAAGGTAAGTTGAAAGAAACCCAGAGACACATGTTCTTGGGGGCTCACACCTCTCCTAGCACTTCCCCAAAAAGCACAGGGGCCAGTGAAATAAGTCACGGCAAGCACAAACTGCAGGACTTTCCAGAGGTAGGGTAGCCAAATGTGCTAAGAACATAGCACTATATAACCTATATTTGCACTATACAGCCTATAACAAAAGTAGCAGAGCAAATCAATACAAATTAGTCTTGGGATTTACGAATAAGTTCGTAATAAATTTAGCTGAAATTTGCTGAGCACACTGCTCTACACTGGATCTGTGTAAAATATTTATGGCTGTACAGGAAATAGTACATGTGGATTCAAAACCTAACCACTATGTAGCAAAGTCAACAGTTTCACAGCTACATGAGGACAGTGGAGGATGCTTTACAGGGCAAATTTTAAGTAGGAACTGCTTTTAAAACAGAAGGAGCCACTGGGCATCTGGGTGGCTCAGGTGATTAAGTGTCCGACTCGGTTTCAGCTCAGGTCACGATCTCACGGTTCATGAGTTCAAGCCCGGCACTGGGCTCCAACACTGACAGCATGCAGCCTACTTGGGATTCTCTCTCTCTCCCTCTCTCTCTCTGCCCCTCCCCCCTCTCAAAATACAATAAATAAACTTAAAAAAATAAAATAAAACAGAAGGAGCCACTATATCATATACCTGCAACTAATATGTTAACTGGAATTAAAATAAAAACATACTACTACTACTACTACTACTAATAACAATAAAACAGAAGGAGCAAACAAGGAGCAAGAAATTCAAGGTGCCAGTGTGATCACCCAGAGCAGAGGCTTCTAAGAACATGGTTCTTTCAAGTGTTTCAGGATGTCATGATCCAGTAACTTAAAGATTATGGGAGCATTTACACAAAGGCAGTATTTGTCTATTAAGATGCTCCCTCCCTGAAAAGTACACGTAATTTACATGTTATCTAAATAGAAGTGGGCTACTCTTCAAAACACAAGTCATATACAGTATTTTAAGCTAAGGAAGGTAATAATCACAATTATACAAATGAAAAGATTAAATACACACACACACTTTTCTCACTACTTCATAGTATACATCCTCAGAGTAAAAGGGAAGTTTCCCTAAGCTCCCATGAACTATCTATTATCTGCATTTCTTTCCAGCTAAAACAGACACTTGAGGACAATATTAATTTGCTTTCTAAAAAACAGGAACTTTTCAGCTGGGAAAGAAATGTAATCATTTGTGTTTATTTTTTAAAGCAAGTACATCTATACCTATAACCTCCATGTTCTTCTTCCTCAGGACATCAGAAGATGGGGGCTTCCCTACTTCATTTATGGGATCTACATGATTTTATTCTGCCTCAGACAGATCCATACTTTCAGGTTATTTTAAGAAACTTAAGACACTAAAAGTCTTACAAAGACTTATTTTTGTGCTAGCCCTGGCCAATTAGAAGCTTATTAAAAAAAACTGTACACACACACACACACACACACACACACATATATTAGTTTTCTTTATATGTATACTGTTGAAAGCATCTGAAGAAAACTGAATTTCTCATACTTTTTTAAGTAGCCAAATGCCCCAAACTCCAGATCCTCTAACGCACAACTGCACCAACATTCCACAGCTTCTCCCAAACACAGCAGGTACTCAAAGATTTGCTGATGCAGCCACCTCCCTCTCTTATATTCATCTAGTTTGCTTTTCAATTTTCTTAGCAGTATTATCATAGTAGTAGCAGCTTAGTATTGGGATACTATTAATCTAATATTCTAATCACAATCAGACCCAGTATTATTAAAAATGCTATCAACAAACTACATGATATGTAAAAACAATGAACTATATCATTCTAGTAAGTCATCCAGAATCTCACTAAGTGCCTTATTACATAACACATTGATTTGCCTTTCTAGTTCTTTAAATTTTTTTTTAATGTTTATTCATTTTTGAGAGACAGAGATAGACAGAGCATGAGTGGGGGAGGGTCAGGCAGAGAGAGAGACACAGAATCTGAAGCAGGCTCCGGGCTCTGAGCCGTCAGCATAGAGCCTGACGCAGGGCTCAAACCCACGGACAGTGAGATCATGACCTGAGTTGAAGTCGGACGCTCAACCAACTGAGCCACACAGGCGCCCCCCCACCCCTTTCTACTTCTTTTTATCCAATACTGACATCTTCAAGCAGCTCCCAGACAGAATCTTCTCAATACCTACTGAAAAATCAGACAATACAAACTGGCTCTCTGACAGAATCCTGGGGAATTTTTTAAAAATCTGGAATGAAATTAAGTTAGATTCCTCATACTTTACTACAAAATAATTCCAGATGTGTAAAAGATTTAAATCAAGCATGATAATAAAACCAAAATCTCAGAGAAAAATAGCAAGAGAGTATATTTATATAAAAATGAAAACCATGAAGTTTAAATTTTAAATTTGGGCAATTATTTGTAGGAAATATGGCAGAATTAATAACAATATTGAGAGCTCTTGTGAACTGATGGAGGAAAAGCTGAGTTTCAACACGAGAGAAAAATGAGAGAGGATACAGACAGTTCAGAAAAGAATGAGAATGACTGATCATTTTTTTCCAAAAAAGTAATCACAGAAATGCAAAGTCAAAGTGCTCTAACTGGGGGCCACCAGATTGAAATGGCAGAACTAAGAGAAATTGACAAAACCCAGTCCTGGCAAGGAAGTGAAGAACAAGTCCCCTCTAGTGTGACGTTTGCAAAGAGACTCAAATGCAAAGAGACTCAAAAGTTTTGGAGAGCAACTGGCAATGGACATCAAAGTCCTAACAAGGGACTGTTTTTAATGCAGCTTTCCCAATTCTAGGAATTTAGCCTAAGGACATCATCACACAAATCAGAAACACATATGTGCGAAACATGTTCATTAAAGCATTGGTTATTACACTGAAAGACCAGAAATAAAAATCTCAATGTTAATAATCAGTCACTTAAGTAATTACGGTACCTCCACTCAGTGGAATACTCTGCAGCCTATACAAATAATACAGATTTATTTAGATATCAAACAGAAAACTCTGTTTTCTGTTAAGCAGGTTACAAAGTAATAATATGAACCTCACTGTTTATATGTATATGCACAGAAAATATATTTAAGTGTTAACAGTATTTCTCTGTGGGAATTGAGATCATGGCTGATCTGTTCAAAACATTCTCACATGGATCTCACATACAGCTACAGAAAGAAAAGAACAAACATGGCTCTTCTCTCTTTAACTTAAAAGGCAGTGAGACAGATGCTAAGTTCCTGGAAAGCACGCTTTGTTATTATCCTTTCAAAATCTGTTCTATCTCAGACACAGACCGCTCCAAACATGCATCTTATCTATAAAATTGAACAAGTCACCAAGTTAATTATATTTTTCTCCTTGTTGCAAAGTAAGTCATCCTTATAAGACTCATCATAATGTCATTACAATGCCACGCCCTCACAGTTGTCAGGAGAGAAAGAAACCTGCTTCTCCCACCATTAAGAGTCAAGAGTACTGGGGTTTTTAAGGTCTCAGTGTGTAGCAAAATCTCCATCTCCATCAGTCTGGGCTATGTCACGAGGGTAACATAGGTCGTAGGCATTCAATCAACACACATGTAGAAGATGCTTGCCACGTGCAAGGCAGTGGGCGAGGTGCCAGGTGTAGAAGGCACACTCCCTGCCCTACTGAGCCTATTTCTTGCAGAAGCAACAAACGCAGTGCCTTATTACATAACACATTATTAATGCAACTGTGAGAAATGCCACGAAGGAGAAAAACACACTGCCTAAGGGAATGTTAAGAAAGGAATCGGATCTCCTCTGGGAGGGGATAGTCAAAGACCACTTCCTAGAGCATGCGACACCTGAGGAATTCTGAAAGGTATGCAGGAATCAACGAAGCGAAGTGATGCCAAGAAAAGTACCCGCATGTGGAAAGGATCGTCAGCTCTGTGACATTTACTCTGACTCCTTCCTTCCTGATCCGGGCTATGCTCCGGAATCCACAGTATGGTTGCTGGGGAAATGCAACTATTAGTCTAACAAGTGTAATTCAAAAGAAGAGTAAATTTCTGCCAATTACAAAGCACTGTTGCTGCCTTATTTTCAAATCAATTTTCTTTTCAAATACTTACAAACATTTTTTTCATTTAGTGTGAATTTACTTATAGGATTTCCAAAGTCATATAGACGATTTATGGTTATTTCATGATCGCCAGGTAAAAGAGCTGGGATTTTAGCATTTGTTTTCTCTGACTGATAACAAGAACGGGACCTGCAATACAAAAAAATCACATTTTAATTAGTGGATAAAACTAATAGTGCAATTTTCATAAAAGCCTGATTAACACAAAATGCACCAGAAAATACTTTCTGTTCTTTCATACAGAAACACGATAGGTTACACTGCGTTTTAAGACTGAGAAAAGAGAGGTTAATGGGAAGTGCATCAACATGGAGGATGAATAACCAGATTGGGCCAGAAAGTCGAGTGATAAGCAGAGATGGTCATTTCAAGAAACTCAGGATTTCAGCATGCCCTTCACACTCCCACCAGCCTTCCCTCTGCAGCCTTCCCTCGAGCCGCACACGCCTGCTCCCCTAACCCCCCACCCCTCTACAGAAGACCATCACAGAGTCTCAGGTGCAGATGCTGCTCCACAGATAGAGGACAAGAATGAAACTGGCTGTCTGTGGCCCTTCAAACGCACCCTCGACTTGGCCACTGCTCCTGTTTTGGCTCACGGTTTGGTCTGAACAACACTTTCTCATCCGCTCTGTTTCCAAAGCTCTTCCAGTTCCCCACCCATTATCCCTTGGACAAAAGTCATTCCTCTCCTCTGTGGTTTCATGGCCCTCTGAACCTTTCAAGAGCGCATTTATATTATTTTTACCGTTATTCATGTATATTTCTAATGTCCCATGCAAATCTGAACTCAAGCAAAGGGACTCTGCGGTGTCCCGGCGTCCCAGCGTCCCTGCCCGGCACCTCGCTCGGGCCTCTCCACGTCACTCGCTAGGAGGGACCACCACGGAACAGGTCGGCTCACCTGTTCTCAGCCTCACAGCGGGAGGCTTCGTTAGGTGTCAGTAACACAGAACCACCTGAATTCGCTAAATCGTGCTATTCCATAAGTTCCATTATGCCACTGAGCCCCTATCCTTTCAGGCTGGAATGTCCTTCTGTCCTTTTGCTGCTGAGAAGACCGGGAATTCATACTCTGCAATCACCCCTCCAACAGCCTCTCCGGCACCCCACGCTCCTCAGTCAATGCTCCGTCGGCCCTTCACATAGAATTTCCGCATTTCCGGCAGCACCTGACCCACAGCACTGCTACGACTTGTCTCCTGTGAACACAGAGCCAGAACAACTCCCTCTCCCTGTGGCCTGAGGTGAGCCAGTCATGTTATTTACCAGGTTTGTCAGGTTCTCCCAGACCTGCTGGACTCACAGCAGGACTGCACTTCCCACTCCTCTGAGGCAAGGCATAGCGATGCGACTTTATTTGTGGAGAAATGGGAGTGAAAGTCACATCTGTCACTTCAGGAAGGAAGCTGTGAAAGCCAGCACTTCATGCACTGGAGGGTGAGGGAGCCCTAGGCCGGGGGCCCTGCGGAGAGACTCGGGGTAGAGATGCCAGCTGGCCCCAGAGGGCCACAGGCCGAAAGCAGGTAATAAGCCTTTATTTTCACAGCAAATAAGATGTTAGAGCTGTTTCTGCAACACAACCAAGCTCCTCCTGGTCGACAAATTCCCACAAAGCTTAGACTAATGCTCAATAAATGTACACCAAACGGGGAAAACCTGAGTAGTACTTAAATGCAGACTTATGTCAATTCGCATTAGGACCGTCCATCAGCCAACTGGCCTCAGAGCCGTCGTGCTGAACAACTCTGGTGTCGCTGAACCACTTTGCCTGGGCCCATGGAGTCAGGGACAGCGAAGAGAATGTTCTGGTTTGCAGAGAGCCCAAAGGCCTCACCTCCAGGCTTCGGAGCTTGTGGCCTTCTCCAAGATCGCCCCAGAGGGGGAAGGTGGTGGGACCTGCGACTGGCCGGCTGATGTCCACTCTCCCTGTCCCTACATTAACCCCAGGTTTATCCAGGCACACTACCCTGCCTCTTATGCAAAGAGGCTTCCTCATTTGACTGACTTCTGCCAAAAAGATGCAAGCAGGTGCAAGACGTGTTGTGTGGGACTTCTTACACCCTTCTTTTCCTCACTGCTTTCTGGAAAGGCAGACATGACGGCCACTCCTCAAGCATCCTGGGACCATAGGCCCTCTGCCAAAGGTGGCACGGCAGCATGACAAAGAGGAACCTGGGTCTCTCATCAACAACCATGTCAGCCTTGAACTGCCTACTCCAGACCTGACCTTTCCCGTTTGGCAGAGTCAAAACCTCAACCTAACTGATCTAGACAGATGGTGTGGGACAGACCAGTTAAACTTCTCTACAGATCAGAATCCACAACATATTCAAGGTGTGTTCCATACTTAATATTCATATAACAAAAGAATCAAAGTTTTAATCAGGAGAAGGGTTTTTTCCCACTTTGATTGACATAAGATTCAGATTTTTTAGGAAATAGCTAAGATTTAAAATTTCATTAAAAAATTTCTAGAACAAAATCTCTATGTTCTACAATTGAAGACCTTTAGGTTACAGCTAATAATCAAAGTATCTCTATTACCTGCTTTCAATGCAAACTTCATAAATAGTACCATGGCCTGCTCCAGAGGGTGCTTTCCAAGAACAGTCCCACACTTGCAAATTGTTAGTTATACACTTCAAATCACGAGGAGCCCCTGGAGAAGGAGAGAAACACACACACACACACACACACACACACACACACACACACACACACAACATGCTTAATAATTTAACTGCACTGTAAAAAGGTCAACACATCAAATCATCTTTAGTCATGAGTATGAGCCCATGTGTCTGCACAGGAGCCAGGTTCTTTCTGCAGGACTGACTGCAGAGTCACAGGAGGGACTGGTTTTAGATTTCTCTTTGTAGCTGTGGATTAAAAAATGAGAGGAAACCGATGGACGTGGGCCAACCACTAGACCACTTAGGGACTGGGCCTCCATCAAAGTCCCACCTCCAGCCACTAAGATAAATGCAGGGAGGGACGGTAGAGTCAAGGATGAGACCCAGAGAGGGCCTAGAAGATTTTTTAAATAGCCCCACTGGCCCCACTCCTTCTCCCAAAACAAATAACTACTAGTAAAAATTACGTGTTCCCCATGCCCACAAACACAGCTTCTGAGCACTTGCAGCCATTGCTGTCTCTTTGCCTGTTACCAGGCTGCTACCTGAATGGAAACCCCATAACCAATCTTTAGATTTTTATGAAGCATATGACATTTACACAGTAATGAACTGACACGAGTCTGAAAAATATGTCTTTTGTGTAGGCCTAAACAACTGAAAAGTAACAAATGACTCAGAAGATTATAATCCTAATACTGCTTATTCATACCTATAAAATAATATTAGGTCATGGAATATAGAAGCACTATACAATGAAAAATTATCATGCTGAAAAGAAAATGAAAAAAAAGGAGGGTACGAGAGGGAGGACAAAAGGCAAAAGGAAGGAAGAGAGGGAAGGAGGGAGTGGATAAAGCAATTATAGTGTAAAAAAGAAGGTTATTCCCTCTCAGACTCTATATAAATGTCTCTGAAAAAGATTTTTTTAGTTTTTACACACGATTGGCATGGCATTTAGGAAAGCAATAAATTATAAAGCTATTTATATGACAGAAAACAAAAACGTTAGAAATACATTAGAAATTATCAGTAATCATAATAAAATTATTCAACAGTGATCCTGGGGGAAAAGTGATGTTTAATTATGGAAATAATATTAAAAATAAGTTCAGGGGCAAAAGGATAATGTTCTTCATAAAAATAAGTGAGGTAGTAAATCTACACAAACATTTTCAATATATTTAAAAAAGATGAACACAGCATTTTATTAAAGAAAGATATTTAGATTTATGTGACATTCAGAAAAGCAAAATTATAGACAGAACACAGGTCAGTGTTGGCTGGAGGTGGGGAGAGAGGGGCTAAATACAGAGGAGCATGGAGAATTTTCTAGAATGAGGAATGTCCTACTTCTTGATTGTGCCAGTGTTTACATGACTGTGTACATTTGTCAAAACTCACACAATTTTATCCTAAAAGGGTGAATTTTATTTTATGTAAATAATATCTTAATTTTTTTAAATGGGGCAAGAATATTTACATCTACCTTTATGGGCCTTTATAAAAGAGAACAAAAAGTACACAGAAAAAAAAAAAAGATTGCAAAGAAATGGATTTTAACCACAGAAAACCTGAGGGGTTCAATAAAGACACAGGATCACCTCATAATCAAAACAGTAATGGCAAAAAATAGCAATGGCATTGCAATCAGTTTATTCTCCAAGACTCAGATGTACTTACCCCTTTTCTGGCTATTTACTTGATTCATTAAATACAGAAGAATAAATGTTAGTAAGAGCCACTGGAAACTTGAAGTCATCCTCATCCTTTTACCATCCACCATCCGGGATGGTCTTCTCAAACGTAAGGAAATGTTCATCATCTGTGCAAAGCAGTCAATCCTAGGCGAGGAGAAGAGTTTCAAACGGTGCTCAAAGTGCTCCAAAGACCCCTCGTACTGTGCCCACCGGCACAGAAAACAGAGCCGCGCGAATACTGAAACATACTCTACATGAACAACTTTGTGCACACGAGACTCAAGCTGCCCGGGCTTCAGGAGATGTGAACATTCAGACACAGCGGTTGCTTCCGGGATCCGTCACAGGCTCAACTTTCAATGACAGCCGCTCGGGGCGCCTGGGTGGCTCAGTCGGGTAAGCATTCAACTTCAACTCAGGTCATGACCTCACGGTTCTTGGGTTCAAGCCCTGCATGGGCTCGGAGCCTGGAGCCTGTTTCAGATTCTGTGTCTCCCTCTCTCTCTGTGTCCCTCCCCCACTGTGCACACTCACGTGCGCTTGCCCACTTTCTCTCTCTCTCAAAAATAAACATTAAAAAAAATTAAACAAATGATGGGCTTCAAGTTCAAGATTATAACCAAGCACATATTTATAACTCTCCACTCCAATACTATTCAGTATAGAAAAGCAGAACATGAAATTGAAGTTTTGACAATTTTAAACGAGGTACAGAATGACATTTTAAATTTTAATTAACATAGTCATTTGTGACAAGTCATTATTTCTTTTTCGTTTATACTGTGATATGTTTATGTTTCATATAAACTTAAATAGTTTAAAGAAAGAATTAGGATAAATAGTAGTATAGCGGGTTTGCAGATGTGACCAAAGTACTGACAACACAGAAATGATGAAAGTGTACCAAACACCGCAATGGGAGGAAAGGGGCTGCTGGTAAACAAGAAGATGGGCAGAGATTGAACCTGGTGTGCCATGGGGAGTGGCTGCAATGCAGGCAGGCGCTGTTCAGCCTGAGAGCTCCCAGAGACACTTGTCAGCAGCAAATGCCTAGAGACAGGGTACCAAGCACTGGGTCCCCATCCAGGCACTGGAGATACACACTGAGCCATACCAAGTCCTGGCCCTCGACGAGCCTGGACTCTGGTTGGGAGATACACATATACAAACAAGTAAGAAATTTCAGATCTTGAAAGGTGCTTTAAAAACTAGAAGTCTGAGGCGCCTGGGTGGCTCAGGCAGTTAAGCTTCCGACTCTTGATTCTTGGCTCAGGTCATGATCTCACAGTTCGTGAGTTCGAGCCCCTCGTCAGGCTCAGCACTGACAGCGTGGAGCCTGCTTGGAATTCTCTCCCCCGCCCCTGCCCCTCCATGGCTCTCTCTCTCTCTAAATAAATAAATAAACTTAAAAAAACCCAAAAAACTAGAATAAGTCAATGTGTGTGAGAGTGTGTGAGTAAGTGAAGATGTTAGCTAAGCTGAGGCCTGACTATAACTAGAAGATGGCCATGATAAGAGCAGGGGAAAGAAAGGCAACAGCAGATACAAAGCCCTAAGAAAGGACAAGCTTACTAGGTTCAAACGTCAGGAGGAGGGGCCGGGGCTGGGGCCAAGAGGAGGTGGGCTGGTCAAGCCACAGAGGGCCTCTGGGCCATGGAAAGGATATGGAGTTCCGAGAAAAGAATCCACTGCTGTGTTTTAATCAGGGGAGATCCATGATCTGACGTGCACTTTGGGGAGATTTCTCTAGCTGCTACTTGGAGGGTGGGCTCCAGGGGAGGAGAGAAGAGGCAGGGAAACCATAGTGCAGGTGGCATCACCACCAGTGGTGAAGGCTAGGATTCTAAGAGCAGACGTGGAAGAGGCAGTCACATGCAGGCTCTGTTCTAGAGATGGAAGGTCTTCCCAATGCACTGCAGGCAGGACAGTGTGGTGAAAAAAACACAGATTGGGGCTGAAGCCCAGCCGTGCTACTCATTGTGTGGCCTGAACCTCTCTGTGCCTCAATTTCTTCATCTGTAAAGTGGGGGTGATAACAATATTTTCCTCTTAAGTTTTTTGTAAAGATTAAAGGAGTAAATAAACGTAAAGCACTTAGCAGAGTACCACACATGTGGTAAGTGGTATTGAGCATACTCAGTGTGTTGTGTGAGATAGAGGGAAAAGACAGGAAGCAAAGATGGCTATCAGATTTGGTGGGCACACAACAATGGAAGGATGGTGGTGCCATTTAAATCCTCTCTGGGTCCATAAAGAGGGAGGCAGCGATTTACGGGGCTGTTTACAGACAGTCTGTTTATAACAGAGATTTGTTTAAAGACCTCAACTTTGATGTGCTCCTACTCCCCAAAGACACATTCCCTGCAGAATGTAAAAGAACTGTCCAGGAAATCAGAGCAGCTACCAAAGACACAGATATCCAAGAGGAAAGGCTTCCGCATCTGACATACAGGGGTTCCTCAGAGGAATGACGTTCCCATTCGCTGCTGCTGGGATGAAGCCCACCACACACGAGTCCTTCCAAGGCACTGAAAACTCCTTGTCAGACCTAATAGTGCCTCGTTTTTATACTGGAACAGACAACCAAGGGTCATAAAACATACAAGCAGAGCCCAAAACAATGAAAAGAAATTCCAAATAAACAGGGTCACCAGGGCAAAAATAAAAATTACTCCTAGAGAAAAGGGATAACATGGAAAAGAGGAAAACTAAAACACAAAGAGAAAACCCACCTCTAAATCGTATTCTCAGAATGAACAGGACTCGGTCATAAAAACAAGAAGAGATGCAATGAAAAAGGAATAATCAGGAATAAAAATAGCTCTTATAAGTTAAATGTATTGGCTGATACTAAAAGTTTTTTAAAAACGGATACAACATTGAGAGCAATCTTTCAGGAAAAAACCCAAGACAAGAACAGAACAGATGAGAAGAGACGTTAAGAGCAGGGACTTGAGAGAGGAAAAAGGATCCAACATCTAACTAACTGGAGCCCAAAAAGAGGATTCAGAAAACACTTTTCTTAGCAAACGCAGATGGCAAGACTTCTTCTCAGCTACTGCTGAATACTGTCAAAAACTCAGAACAGCAATCTCGAGGAGCTTAAATAATTATAACCAAAACACAACAAGAGGCACGGGCACACATTTCAAAGGTGTTCAGCCATTTTCTGGCTGAATAACTTCCTAGTCACTTCTGGTGTCAACTCGCTCACATATTAGAATGAAAATGTATTCATGGAATGTCTAAAATGCCAGTTGCTAAAGTTACAGAATTATTACATAGCCTATGCAGGAATAACTGAATCAAGGAGCCCCGGAAGCGACCAAACCGTAACTAAAATAATCACACACTGCATTCACTGACTGGCTAAACATTAGCTTGAGGTGAAACAGTCCCTCACTACAAGTTTACAGTTGTTCTAGAAAGGAGACATGTGTCCTGTGAAGTGGCAAGAGGGGTATGTAGGCAGGCGAGCTCTGGACCAGACCCTGTGGACGCAGACTCTCCTCCTGGCTCCAAGGCTAATCAGCAGCATGACTGAGGCAAATCACTTGATCCCTCCTGGCCTCAGCCTCTGGGACTGCAGCACAGAAGCCGCCTCTACTCGGGGCTCAAGTGAGAAACTTCCCAAAGTCAAGGTGTGATATTCCACTCCTGTTGTCAGGCAACAAGCAAGCAGATACACCAGCACAAGGTCGGCGCCGACAGCAGGCAGCGATCAAGGACACCACTGACGAGGTCAGCCAGCATCAGGCTGGGGTGCTGGGTGTGCTCAGGAACAGGACAATCAATGGCAATGCCACCAACACCTGCTTAAGTGAACACACGCAGAATGATAAAGAAAACTTTCTTCTGTCCTTAACACTTATGTAGCAAATTCGAAGGAAGTCACTTGCACCATATGATACGGTGCTTGTGATAGATTTGACTTCACTACTAAGCAGAGTTTCAAAGGGACTCACTTGAGACCACAATACACGAACAGAGCCTTCTAATGAACTTTAATGGAAAAAGGACACGTGAAACTGGTCTTTGCTCCCTTCTGATAGAAACATTGCCAGAAATTTACTTTTTTCCCCACCGGATGCCTTATTCCTAGAGGAGAACACGTTTTTAGAGAGCTTTAGGAGCGGATTTTCAAAATGAGGCTCACTGTGGCTTGCTGCAGCAGCCCAGTGCAGCAGCACATTCCTGGAGGACAAAAGAAGTGACAGGCCAGAGGGGCAGGCACAAACCGGAGCTCCCCGCCCAGCCTAGAGGTGGCAGCAGCGGGCCTCATGCTGCCAGATTTTATTTTTCAAGCCAAGGGGTGTATACGAAAAGCTCAACTTTGTAAAATGTAAGGAACTAACTTGTATTTTTTAGACATTCTAAAGGCCAAACAAAATATGCCTTCAGAAGGTACCCCACCGGTGGGCCACCAGTCTGTCTCTTATGCAATACAATTATGTTAAAGGATTAAAAAACGTCAACAAATCTTCTTTTTAAGAAAACAGATCAAGCAGAATCAATTTATAAAATTGCTGAAATCGAAAGGAAAAAATCTATTTTTCGCTGGTTTAGTTAGTTTCTTTACGTTGTGTCCTGACTTCGCGTAGGCTGCAGAGAAGCGCAGGCCAGCCCACGTGCAGTGCTTTCCACCCCTCCTGGGGAAATGGAACCTCCACGTATGCACTCGGTTTGCTTCCTCCTCAGCTTTGAGAATCCTGGTTCCAATCTACATGAGGTTTTGGTCCTTTCTGCTGAGGACAATTAGAAAAGAGGGTTGAAAAGAGGGAAGTAAAGCTAAAGGCAGAGAAGGACCAGAAACTGCGGTCCAGACAGATTTTGCTTGATCTGATTTTTCTTCTGGCGGGGTGGAGGGAGGAGGGGCAGGGGGGTGAGGAGGGAAGGGGAAATGTGGCAGAGAGCTAGTGTATCCTGCCGGCAGGACTCTCCCTACAGTGCCCGGGTGGCACTACAGCCAGCGGGAAGGGGCTTGAGAAACACCTGTTCAGTCAGGGAGACATGACTGAAGATGACCCAGAGCATCCTTCATCCCGAGAATGTAGCTTTTTGTCATCACCATGAGATACCTCCTGTCACCGATTCAGAAAAGGAACTGCACACTGGAGGAGAAAAGCCACTTAGCTACAAGGCAAGATCACCAAACCTACAGGAGAGATGCTGGAATGTTTACCCCCAAGCAAGGGAGACTGAATGGAAAGTAAACAGTATCCATACTGCTGATTCATACTCTTTTAGTGTCCCTTCTTTATTCTTTTCTATTAGAGGCCAAAAAAAAAAAAAAAAAGTTGAAAAACTGTGACCAGCAACTAGTTTCCTAACTGCATTCCCCGCCTCCACCTCCCCTATACACGAGATCTTCAGCTCCGGGGCACTGCCTTTGAAGAAGGCTTGGCAGGAACATAAACTTCTTTGCAGTGAGGGAGACCCCATTGTGCTGTTAAATCAAGTGTGGGGATTTGAGTTGAGGGAGACATACCTATGAAAAACACAAACCTGGCTGGTTTGGAAAGGCAGTCTAGTCCTACACAGACTAGACTGTGTAGGAAAACAGTAAAGGTTTTTCAGGAAGAGAGAAGCTTGAAGGAAGTGGTGTTTTGGGAAGATTAATTAAGAGAGAACTGCAATAACAAAGACAAAGAATTGTTGATATATATATATATTCACTGCAAAAAAGTCTAGTTCTCAAAGAGCCGGGCAAGTATTCAGCACAGTGAATTTACAGTTACAACAAAGTACATCACTGAGAATAACCGTGTAAAAGAAAATTTCAAAAGCTTCCAGGGAGGGGAAGGCCATCCATACAAGGTTTCGGAAATGAGACACTATGGGAACAGTTTTCTAAAACCAGGACGCTGGGACTTGCTGCATGAACCCGACCAGCCCTCCGCCAGCACACGGGGACAGTGACAGCACTATCTTCAGAGCGGGCTGCAGAGGAGACACTGGGTGTGTGGTCCACAGACACAGTGGGGGAGTGGGGGGGAGTGTCAGACTTCTTGGCATTGAAAGCTAAAGAGAACATCTACAGAATCTGTGCAAAAATTATTTTCACACTTGAATTCTATTCTCAAACTACTAATTACGAGAGATGATAAAATCTGTTTTATAAAGCTATGCCAGAACTCAAAAGCTACACCTCCACGCACCTATTCTCCAGAGGCTACTAGAGGATGCGATTCACCAAAAAACGAGGGAGGAAACAAAACATGAGAGAAATGATCCATGGAACTGTAGCCCTGTGCCCTCCCCTCTAACAGTTACCATTTCCAAGCTGCCACACCCCTTCACAACTCCCTGTATCTGCAAGTATTTCCCTTGGGCCTGGAATTCCTTTCTGTATGGCTTTCTGTCGCCTCCTCTCTTCCATTCACTTGGGAAACTCCTGGCAGGAGGTAGGAAGAGCCCAGGGCGGCCTCTGAGATCCCTTCTGGGATTCCCCGGCAGGTCAGTGGCTCCTTCTCCTGCTTCCACGCTTTAATCACATCTCTAGTTCAGGGCTTGCACAAACAATGAGCCATAGGCTATGTCTGCTTTTGTGAATGGAGTTTTACTAGCTCACGGCCATGCTCATTTGTTACATGCTGCCCGTGTCTGCTTTCGCATTATAGTGTTAGGACTGGGCAGTGTCCACAGAGACTGCATGGCCAGCAAAGCCTAAAAGATTTGTTTACTACCTGGCCTCCTAGGGAAAGCTTGCTGACCCTGGCTCCCAGGCATCACTTCCCAGTTTTGTAATTCCTCCCACAGACTCCAAGTTCCTTGAGAGGATGCTGCCTCTCTGTTCACCGTAAGCCCTCACTGTCCGGCACGGCACCGACACTCACAAGTTTAAGCTGGCTGATGGCCGACCCAAGGACTGCCCAGCCCAGAACACAGAGTCGGAGCTGCAGTTCCCAATCGACGCACTGAGGTGCCCCAAGGCACAAAAGCAAGCCATCTGGGATATTACAGTGTATTTTAAATTTTCAAAGGAAACAAAGTGACATCACTGTCCAACACTGTCAGAACCTTTAGCTCAAGTTAGGAAGGTAAGTCAGTTTCTGTTTCTTTCTTTTTTTTAGAGAGAGAGAGAGAGCGCGCGCACATGCAACACACACACACACACACACACACACACACACACACACACACACACAAGTGGGGGAGGGGCAGAGAGAGAGGGAGACAGAATCCGAAGCAGGCTCCAGGCTCTGAGCTGTCAGCACAGAGCCCGATGCGGGGCTTGAACCCACGAACTGTGAGATCATGACCTGAGCCGAAGTCGGATGCTTCGCTTAACAGACTGCTCCACCCAGGCACCCCAAGGTAGGTCACTTTCAACACAAGGCGATGCTACATTCCTCTCAATGACGTCACTTATCCTGCAAAGACAGGGTCATTGGGTGCTGTGATAAAATACAAGCACCACCCATCCAGATATCAACGTACAAATGGAAACAAGGGTGGCAGTGTCCCGACCTATTTCCAAGGTTTGAGAAGGTATGCAGTACCCAACAGGTTCACACAAGTGGCTTTTGAAGAATAACATCAAAATATTATCTTTCACACATGTGGCTTTTAAAGAATAACATCAAAATATTATCTTTGTTTTAAAAATTGATACACGTTATTTTTCCAAACCGCTACTAAAGTGTCAGGTCATAAATACTAAGTTGTCTGGAACTAAGTACTTCACAAAAAGAGCTGTTAGGCATTTCTTTGGACCTAGAGGCACCATGAAAACAATGAAACATCAAGAGCCCTGTGAGCCAAGAAATATTTGGGAATCTGAGAGACATCTCCACAGCCTCCGGATTCCATTATCCTGCTCTAATCTGAATCTGCGTGCAGGAGAATGATAATGAAATGTGACTTGCGCTATAAGAATATGTCTTCGTGAATTCTGCAGGATAGCGTTTCCCCAAAAGTGTTCCTCGGTCTGACTTTGTTTTTCAGGATCTTTACGTTCCTCTCCTTCAGTTTTGACGATCTTCACTCCAGTGAGGGCTTCCCTGTTAATTCAAGGGGCTGTTCACTATCAACTTCAGCATGTCAAAACAATTTTGAGGGGCGCCTGCGTGGCTCAGTCAGTTAGGCGTCCGACTTCAGCTCAGGTCACGATCTCGCGGTCCGTGAGTTCGAGCCCCGCGTCGGGCTCTGGGCTAATGGCTCAGAGCCTGGAGCCTGCTTCCGATTCTGTGTCTCCCACTCTCTCTCTGCCCCTCCCCCATTCATGCTCTGTCTCTGTCTCAAAAATAAATAAACGTTCAAAAAAAAAAAAAAACAATTTTGAGTACACCCCTCTGGTGTCTAAGACTCCTCTGAAGACTCCCCATGGTTCCAGCTGTCAAGTTCCTGGCCAGCCTGGTAGACAAAACCCTTCAGAGCCATCCCCTTCACCCCCCACCCTTCAGCTCCACACATTCCCACAGGCCTCAGGACCCCCCTCCAACCACTGCCTCTTGGGATGCTCCACACCCCCAACTCCTCCTGTGCTTCGGGATCCACCGGACACTCCCCGGCGCTGCCGACTGAGGTCTGTACATTCGCCTCTCACCTCCGCTGGGCGGTCAGAGTCGCTGACATGCAACAGCCTTTGATAAATGCTAACAATGTCTATCACACCCGCGAACTTGTTTTTGCCTTCTATCACAAGAGTTAAATGCTCTATTATTATAGTACAGAAACAACCTGAAGAACACTCCTTCTTGGTCCAAAATCAGCCAAGGGATCTTCAACGTGCTGGGGAAAAGCACGATAAAAGCTTACCTTCCAAAAACAATCAGGAACAGCTCGTTCCCCAGTACCTGCTTCCCCACACTCTCGCCAAGATCAAGGATTTTTTTTTTTTTAATTTTGATCTCTTCCATCTATTAGGCCATAAATGGCATTTCCTGAATATGTAGTCAAAACTACCTTTCACGTGTCTATTGGTAATCTGATGCTTTATGAATAAAATGCTCATTCTGTCTTTTGCCCATTTTTCTAATTAGACACCAATCTTTTTCTCACTGCTTGATAAGAAACAGCCTAACATCACAGCCCAGTATACAGATGGACTGCTACATGCACTGCACATATTTCCAGCTTGTTTTCTTACTTTCCAGTGAGGTTTTGTTGGACTTTCATTAAGTCAGGTTTCCCAATTTTGTCCTTTCTGGTTTCTGACCGTGAACACTTTCTCATGCCGAGTTGTAAAAATGGTCACCCATCTAATCTTCCAGTACATTTAAGGCTTTTAACATCTGAAACTTTGGTCCTTTTGAAATTAATTTCGGTGTACAAGAGGAGTCGGGATGCAGGTTCCCCTGGCCCCCAAAGGTTACGCTGACCCTAACACCACTAATTAAAGAATCCATTCCTTCCCCCGTTGATTAGAGACGCCCATAAGAGAGCATTCCTTCTCAACTTCCTTGCTGGGAAGGGACTCCCTTAGCCCACTGTTCTTTCACCCTGTGCATCTTCACTGAACAGCATATCTATTCGGTGGCTTTAATCATCGTTCACAACTAATGATGTCCAAATCCGTATTTCTAGGACTGGTCTCTTCCCAGCTACAGATGAACCATCTGTCCACTAGGCAACTTCTTGTTTATCTACACAAATCCACTCAAACGAGGTCCTTCAGGAATGACAAATATTTTGACGCTACATATCCACTTAGAGATTTCACAGATCCCTCAAAAACTCCACAGGTATAAAATTAAACTCAGTTTCCCTTCCCAACCTACTCTCTTGCGTCCCAGGTCTTGTTCGTGGCACCAGTCTCTCCTGGGTCACCCAAGCGAGAGTCACCCTTAACCCCACCTTCTTCCCCACCTCGTCCACCTACTCACCAGTTTTACCTCCTACACGTGGCTCCACCTCTCCCCCCCAACCCTTTCCCCCTCTCTCCAAGGCCACTGCTCTGGCGGGCCCTCAGCAGCATCGCCGTCACATGTACTTTAATCACAGCTTAATCCATCTCATGGCCTCTGGCTTCAGCGATGACTCACCTGGCTTCCATCAGCTTCTCCATCTCTAGCCCTCACTGTCCCTTCAAGCTTCAGGCCAACAGTCAGGAGGCAGCCCAACCAACTGCTCAGGCTGTACGTCCAAACTCAAACTCAAACTTCGGCCCCACAAGCTGATCCTCCTTCTCAACTCCCTGTCCTTGGGCGTCCTTGCCTCCTGGATCTCTCGCAGGCCATCACGCCCAGATGCTGGCATCACTTAATGTTCCCAGTGCACTCTGCACAAGTTCCACCTCGGGCATTTATTGTATCATACCAGGTATTAACGGAGGTTACGCTTTCCCTTCCTCCAACCCTCTCTTCCCATTAATGATGAACTCCCTAAGGAACAGAGATTTATCTTTATAACACTCCTGCATCTGAAAGGGGTTTAAATGCACAATATATTCAAGATCTATTCAGTGAATTGAACGAATCCACCCAAATGGCATTTATGGTGAGGAACTGAAAATATTTTCATGACACTCAATTATTTCTTTACATTCTGAAGAGGAAGCTGTATGGTATGCTTTTGAATGCGCCTGTCTGCGACAGAAAAAAATTATGAATAAAAAGATAAAATTGGCTCAAATTGTTGGCTTCAAAAAAAAAAAAAAATACATGGAGTAAAGCCATCCTAAAAGCCCTTTCTAAATTCTAAGAGGAAAAAAATGATTATGTAATAGTTTTGTATGGTTGCAATGCTGGTTTCAGCTAAGTCTACTATGATAATATAGAATGTACAAATGTTATTTTCAGGTATCATGCATTATTAATACATTATTTATCACAAGCAAGCATTGCTTTAAGTTCTTTAAATGCAGTATCATATTTAATCCCCGTAAGCACCCTATGAGGTCAGGATCATTATTCTCCCCTTCTTTATAACAAGGAAAATGATGCACAGACAGGTTTTGGCACTTGCCTGAGGTCACACATGTTGTCAGGAACAGAACGTGGATTTGAATCCAGGCCTGATTCCCCCATCTCTAGACAATTACCCATAAATGAAAAATGTGCAGTGGAAAACTCACTGAACCAGGGCAACAAGTCCTGGGCTCCAGGCCCTATTCCGCCACTGACCAGGTGGCAGGTATGTGACCTCAGACAAATTCCCTGACGTCTCTAGAATCAGACAACTACCGCCCAGGCCTACCTCCCTCTACTTTCCATGTCCTAAGAAACGCACAGTTGTTTCATTCCTGGGGCACGCTGCTTGTCACCGGGAACCAACGGAGCTAGAATGCATGAAGAGTGCTGGCCTCCTCCACCCTGCCCAGCTGCCCAGCTGCATGCTGTTCCTGGGGAAATTCCACCTGCTTTACCAGGCACTTCCGGCTGTCACCTCAAGACAGAGGTCAGACAACCTGTGTTCAGGAACAAAACTGCAGACTGCTACCACCTTGCTGTTCTCCCAAGTATACTCAGAACTGGTTAGCTCCTAACCCAGCAGGTGCAAGCTCAAACCTACTCTGAGGACCAGCCGGACGAGGCGAGTGGAGCCGGCTGCAGGGAACAAGTGCGGAGCGGACAGCGGTGGCGGGCAGCCTGGAGCTCGTGCTGGACTCCCACATAACCGCCACGTGGGAACACGGGGCCCCTGAAGTCACAGACCTTTTTGACCCTTTTTGAAAAAAGGGACAGGAAGGCAGGTTTGGTTTGGTTTTGTAACGTGAAATCTCCTTATTTTTAACGCTGGCAACTAATTCTTTACAAAACACTATGCGGGCCAAAGAAAACATATCTGAAGGCCAAGTACAGTTCTTAGGGCACCAGTTAACAACCTGTTTTCAAAATGTATTGGCATTAAAAAATTCTTGACTTGTTGTTGAAATGATCTTAAAATATAAATGGTCTGAAGATTTATATTTCAGTGCACAGATATCGACCAAAAGGGGCCTGAATGTTTCTTAACATTGTTTGGGGTTGGAATCTCAAAGCTCTCCTCTCCAAAAGAATTCACTGGGTCCTTTTCTTTCCTTTATGGTATTCTTTAATTACAGATCTCAAAATCTGAAGCATTATTTTAGAATACGAATGCTTCTCAAAAGAAAAAAAGGAAAACAAAAAGAATTAAAACAAAACCTTTAGCTTCAGACCACAGTCTACTACATCTTGTACAGATGTGGGGGCAGAGCACTGCACCTTACATTCACTTGAAACTTCTGAACAGAGTGGAACAGAGAATGAAAAATACAACAGAAATAACTGGTTTCTGGCAAAACCGTTTTGGAAAGGGATGTTCTGTGAGACGTTCCGTCAAGAAAGTAGGTTCTACAGACCAGAGACATGGAAGCTTTACAATGATCCTGGGTCAGACTGCAGGACATGTCAGGAAAGGGACCCTAGGCCAGTGTACTCAGCCCCCACCCCTCACCCCCTTACCTGATGAGGCTACTGAACCGGGAAAGCAAGCGTCAGAAACAGAACATATTTACTGAAAGGTATTTATGAACGAGATGAAGAGACACAGGTTGTACGCAAAAGAGTGAAGGGGGTTCTTTCACCATGTTCCCCAGGCTTACTCAAGGGGGGCCTCTTAGTGGATGACGTCACCCTGGACAAAGTTCACTGACAGGTGTGACACACTATTTCTCTTGACATTTTCATTAACGAACTAGATGATGACACAGGAATCACATTCGTCAAATCTGTGGATGAAAAAAATGGGCAAAACAGCAAATATACTGCATGTAATAATGAGGATTCTAATAAACTAATCCAACAAACTAATCCAATAAGATAAATTCAGCATTCGTAATTTCAGGTCCAAAATGACGCTGATGCTGACAATGACAACACATGTGGAAAATGAACACACACAGGTTGGAAGAGACCTAATTTAGCAGCCACAATGTGGGAAAAACACCAAAGACTGATCAGTGAAATGGGCCAACAATGCAACGTAACTGCCAAAATAGTAACAATAAGGATAACTCTTTTGCCTCCTCATTTACCACAATGCATAAAATCCTCTCCTCCAGTGGCATTAAAACTGGAGGATTCACTTTTAGTCTGAAAAATTAACAGGTAGGTAATCAAATATCAAGGTATCATTAATATGAAACAGAGACTATTACTGTCTTTATTATTGCTCAAACTCTGAGAAGTTCTTGCTTCAAGGGCGCCTGGGTGGCTCAGTCGGTTGAGCATTCGACTTGGGCTCAGGTCACGATCTTACGGTACATGAGTTCTAGTTCCCCATCGGGCTCTCTGCTGCCAGCGCAGAGCCGCTTCGGATCCTCTGTCCCCCACCCTCCTCTCTCTGCCCCTCCCCAGCTCGTGGTCTCTCTCTCTCTCTCAAAAAAAAAAAATTAAAACATAAAAAAATTATTAAAGAATAAAAAAGAAGTTCTTGCTTCAATATAAATCTCACACCACACTTTCTTATCCCATCTCGCCACAGGTGTACCTACTCCCTGTTTTATTCTCAGCTTTACTGAGGTAGAACTGACAAAACTGTATACTTTTCAAGTGTACAACTTGACGTGTTGATATGCATGTACCCCGTGAAACGACCACCACAATCAACTTAACACGTCCATCGCTTCACAGTTACTTTTTTGTGTGTGCAGAGTGGACACGCTTAAGATCTGTTCTCACAGCAATTTCTAAGCATACAATACAAAATTAACTGTACTCGCCCTGCTGTCCATTAGATCCCCAGAACCCACTCACCTTAGAACTGAAAGCTCCTACCCTTTGACCAACATCTTTAACCCAAGCAGCTACGTCATCGCTCCGGGCTCCACCTACCACGCACACTTGGGAACCCCTTGAACATTCAGCAACTTAAGGAGAAGCCATCAGTAGACCAGTGCTTGGGAGCTTTAAATGCATGGAATGCTTCTGCACCGAGTTCAATCAGAAGCTTGACAAAAGGGCACGGAGGGCCGGGCGCGAGAGGAGCTTGTGTGCCACCACCTGGACACTGTTAGGACAATACAGACAAACTTCAGGGGCCGGGCCTGGCGGGGGCCCCTTCCCCTCGGCCTGCATTGCTGCAGTGCTCCTCACTGGTTTCCGGCTCCCCAAACCCTCCACGGCACAACCAGGTCACGTTTCTGAAATGCTGGTCTCACAGGCCTGAAGTTTCCCACCAGTCTCCCTGACCTACTGGAAAAGGCGCCAACTTTAGCAGGACACGAGGCTTTCTTAACTTCCCAATCCCACCTCTGCACACATTGCCCCTGCACTCAAGTTGCCCCAGACATGCCAGACTCGGTGGTCCTCTGGGTCACTGCACACGCTGCACCCTCCGCCCAGCATGTCCGTCCCACTCTTCGTCTGTTGAACGAACACCAGCCCATCCTTCGAAACGAAGCTCACGTTGCACAGCAACCTCCCCTGGTGTCTCTCCTTACTGGTCCCCAGAACTGAGACAACTTCCAGTTGCCATTTACCATCTAGATCATCACTGCTGTCTACCGTGTAGTAAAAAGAAAGTGAAGTATCGCTCACTGTGTCTACCAAAAGCATGGAGACAAAAGGCAGATCGGACGCACTCAGCAAGGTACGTGACCTTCACTGCACCTGCAAGTGTTTGAGCTTTTGATCCCAGCAATAAATACAGCCCATGGGATGTGTGAGTACAGCAATCACAGCTTTGATTATCTGGAAGAGAGCTGAAAAGTTCCAAAACAGAGACGTCTGTAATTTTACTGAAGCTGGTGTTTGAGAAAGGGCGAGTGCGCTAAATTCGATGTCCAGCCGACAGCCTACCGTCCGCATGTCAACACGGCTTGGCTGCTTCCTACTCGCCAATGCATACTCAGTACATCTCACTGAGAGAGATAAAGCGTGTTTCTTTCTGCAAAGTGGTCTTTCCTCAACCAAAAAAGGGAAGCTAATTGCTGGGGGGGCAGGGTGGAGGGGGTAAAATGGACCATGCAAAGCAATGGTGTAGACAGGAAAAACGTGAGATAAATGAAGAATAAAATGTTGGCTCTGCTGGTGCCTCTGACCTGTGGCATGACTTAACCTTCCATGCATTTTGTAGACACAAGAAAAAAGGTTTGTGGGACCACGTTCTTTCATCAGGCTGTCTGAGGGGAATGATACGCAAGGTCACTACCTGTGAAATTCCAAGGCTTCCTCCGTGACTGTTGGGTCTGCTTTACATCAGAATATTTCAACTGTTGCCAACTTAAAAACTGCCCTTACATTAGGAAATTACAAAATTAATGTCGTTTTATACACTGTCAAGTAGAAACATTACTCTAAAGTGCATGCTTTATTGTCCTCACCCTCAGTAAGAGTATGTGCTAGAATTTCTCAAATGGGATCCATGTATTCCATTCGGTCCTAAATTTACTAGTAGGAACCCATCACAGTAATTTTATAAAAGGTAAGCTCAGAAAGGCCCGTCCTTCACAGAAGACACACAGCAGCAATTTAGAGACTTTTAGCCTCGGGTATTCTCAAGCAGGTATAATGTAAACTGTCAGTAAAGGCAACAATAACCCAGTCTGCTCCTCAGGTGCTTTGTGGAATAAGCAGGAGGCACAGTTTGTTTCACTGAAAAGTAACATCACAACGAAGTTTCTTTTAAAATTGCAGGGGAGGAAATGAGGTCTACGTGGCTGTCAGCTGCGGAAGACCTTTTATTGAGTGTGAGTGTGCCTCCTGGCCCTGAACCATCCTGGTCACCTCCCATGTCATGCAAATGATGGGGCATGTCTGTCCTGGGCGCTGCTGTGTACCTGATGCCTACCCACCGCCCAGGGAAAAAAGGCCCCTGACAGTTACTGAAGGAGTGAATCACATTTCATTCTGACTCTACAAAAGGAAAGATGACGAGACCTTGACCTTCAAGAACTTACTACTGTTAAAGACAAAAACAGAAGGGGAAAAAAGCCTTCAATTCAAAATAAAATTTTTTGGCAATGGAAAGCATTTCAGTTTTAAAGTAAATAAAAATGCAGGGTGCCTGGGTGGCTCAGTCAGTTAAGCGTCCAACCCTTGATTTCAGCCCAGGTCATGATCTCATGGTTCATGAGTTTGAGCCCCACATAGGGCTCCACGCTGACAGTGGGGAGCCTGTTTGGGATTCTCTCTCTCTGTCCCTCCCATGCGTGTTCTCCCTCTCTCTCTCTCAAAATAAATAAACTTAAAAAAAAAAAAGTTTAAACTAAATAAAAATTCAACAAAATCAGTGACCAAAAGCAATGAAATATTTTGTCAGAATGTCCTGAAATGCTTTTCACAACAATGGGACTTGTAAAACAAATTATTCTGCTTAGAAATTCTATATTAATAGAAACATAATATTGGTCTTAATCATATCAGATAGGTGAAGTCAAGGTAACACTTATCAAACACTACTTCAGGCACCTTGAGCTGGACATTATTATTCCCATTTTACAGATAAGGAAAGAGAGACAGAACCTGCCCAGGTTCACACAACCAGTAAATGGGAAATAGCATCTGATCCCATTGTCTTAATTATATAACATGCTTTATATAGTGGAAATCAGGAAAACAGTAATAAAAAAATAACTAATAGTCACTTGTAATTTCAACACACAAAGATAATCCTACCTAATATTTGGTGTATAATTTCCCTGACATTTTCCCATATAATAGGTAGAAAACTGTATATACATTCTGTATTCTAGACGCTCTGTCACATTCGCCCTCCAAAATAAAATCACCAAAAAACTTAGATCAATTTACACATGCATGCAGTGCCAGGGTGGCTCAGTCAGTTAAGCGGCTAACTCTTGATTTTGGCTCTGGTCATGATCTCGAGGTTCATGAGGTCGAGCCCCATGTCTGGTTCTGTGCTGTGCCAAGCCTGCTTGGGATTCTCTCTCTCTCCCTCTCATCTCACTCTGCCCCTCCCCTGCTTGCTCGCGCTCTCTCTCTCAAGATAAACAAACATTAAAAAAAAATTTTTTTTTACACATGCCATTTTACAATCTGCTTTTTCAGTTTGCAAATTCTGAATATCTTTCACATCAATAAATTACTCCCTTACCTACCTCACTGTTCATGAATAAAGGGTTTTCCATTACATGTACATACCACAATTTATTTAACCAATCCCTATTATTGAGCATTTAAACTGTTTCTAGCTTAGAACTATAAACAAAGCTACAAAAATCATTTTGCAAATCAGAGGTTGTTTGTTTTTTTGTCTGTACTTTGTGGGGACATCACCAGATTCTGGAAATGTGTTTTTCCCAAACTTCAGAGAGCACTCTGTGCAATTTTGAGACACTCCACACTAAGTAGACTTCCCACCAAGTTAAGAACCAGTGTGGGAAAGACAGCTACTGAGGAATATGGTCTCCACACGCAGCGTGGAGGTAAGAACCATTGCTACAGATTGGTCTCTGTACACATGTTGGTTTTTTTTTCCTTAGTTTAAATTCCTTGTGATGGAAATGCCTGACTAAGAGACATGGCACATTTTTGAGGCTTTCGATGAGTAATACCAAATTGCCCTCCTGGAAAGTTGTAACAATTCAAACACCCACCAGCAGGATTTGAAAGTGACAATTCCCCCATCCCTTTGGCTAGATTTGTTTTTAAACAATCAAATCCCTATATGGCCTTCGGTTTTAAAAATAGTGAAATGACTGGTAAAACATGTAGAGAAACAGCAAACAATTCAGACAACAAATGATGTATTTTAAACTTATTTAATTAATTAATTTATTTTGAGGGAGAGCGAGAGAGGGCAAGCAGGGGAGGGGCAGAGGGGGGGGGAGAGACTCCCAAGCAGGTTCCATGCTATTAGCATGGAAACAATGCAGGGCTCAAACTCCCTAACCATGAGATCACGACCTGAGCAGAAATCAAGAGTCAGACTCGGAACTGACGGAGCCACCCAGGTGCCCAAATGCTGTATTTTAAAATACATGTCTTCAAAAACAAAATATAAAACGTTAATGACATCAGATCCCAGCTGACAGAGCTTACAGAATGACAATTAGAAAATGTAGTGAAGCCAGACTCAGAAAAGTGCCAAGCTAGTAAGTAAAACGCCACACCTTCACTTTCCCATCTGGCTAATATGAGGCTTAATATTGGGGGCTTTAAGAGTAATGTGATATATTTTTTTAACAAGAAACTCATGAAATTGCATATTCTTTCAAGTTTTATAAATACTGTACTATATGATAGCTAATGGGGCACTATGAAGCTGTTAAAATCCTGTAGATACTCATTTAGCAACAAGTATCTGAATGCCTATGGGCTGGGCAATGTTCTCTGTTGAGGACACAGTGGCGAACCCCACAGAGTCCCTGCCTTCAAGGAGCTGCTGTTCTAAGGGGGGAGCTCAGGGCCCTGTAGCGAAGAATCAGCACATCGTGGTTCCACAGTCCCAGTCTGGAGCCACTGGATTCTTGGGCAAATTACAACAGCTCTGGTCTTGGTCTCTTGGGTTCTTCGCAAGTAAACTTAAGAAGTGGACCAGATGACCTGCGACCTCTTGTGGCTCTCAAATTCTATACTTTCTTCGGTTTTGTCTGAATGTGTAAGTTCTTATTACTGATACGTGCTTTGCATTTTAAGCTCTATATAGTTCCACAAAACCTGAACCTGGATCTCCAAAAAAGATAATTTAACATTCACGGTAAAACTCTGGTGAGCCAGGTATCTTCGAGGAATAAACACAGGAGAGGTTTCCAATTAGATGAAGATTTATGCTCCCAACTTTAACAGTTTCTTTGAAGAGGTTTCTAAAACCTTCTTGCCTCCTTCACTTTTGTACTGCACTATGAATACTGAGGCATGAAATGTGAAACAGGACCTCGCTGGTACGGCAGCGGGTCTCCAAGCTTGTGGCCAGGAACGGCCGGCACCCCAGCTTTCAGGCGGCATGGCGGCACTTTCAAGGGCTGCGGCACTCAGGGCCGGGTAGCGGATTCTCATTTCTCCCCAGCTCACCCACACCCCCAGCTCAACAGACACACAATTCTGCCCACAGAACGTCTACCACTCACTGCCCCATTAGCATTTCTAATATTAGAAATGGGAAACACTACTTCTGCCACTTGTTATTTTCCACCAGATGTTCCTGCCGCCACCATTTCCACTGTCCTCAGATCCAGAGTCTCCTTGAAGGCTGCTTCTGAGAGCAGTGAGAGGAAGGCGCAGCAAGGGGCCTCAGTAACCCAAGCCCCCTTCTAGGGAAAGGCCACACACACACACTTTCAGGAAGTGACATCACTTCTTTGTGGTCTAAGTGCAGAATGCTGCCACTTAATAACACAGATAGAGTCTCAACTCCAGGCACCTATCAGGATTCCAAGTCGTCTTCTGTACCTGCCACACAAAAGAAGAATTGGGTAAATGCCAAGAGTTTTCTCACCTCTGTGCAAAATTCCATGAAAAGCTCACCCACCAGAAGTTCTTCTCCAACTTCCAACATAAAACCCATAAAACCGCATCTGATAAACACAACCTTTGCTTATGTGAGCAACATGAGCAGCAGTGATGGGCGAGAAAGTATCTGCTCTGATTTCAGACAACCGAAGTCTGATTTGGAATTCTGCATCTCTGTGGTTCACAGAGGAAATACAAAGGAGGCAGGAAAAGTACTCCAGCTCAAACATCTAAGCTGCTAAGTGACCACAACGACTTACATATAAAACAGATGCTCACGTGCTTCTGCTATACCGCTAAAGAGCTTTCGCTGCAGTGACAGTGACAAGGACAAAGCTGACTTAAGTTTTAGGAGTCACAGAATCCATCCTTTACAGTGTCTGTGCAGAACTCGTGAGAAAAAGTTGGAAGAGAAACCTAGAAACAACTTATTCAGTTCTGGTATCAACCAGTTCGAATAGCAAATTAAAAGATTTAAAACCCTCACTCTGTGAGATGACCAAATTCCTCATGTCACACAGAAGCCAGAAAGTCACAGTCAAGAGAAAGATTAACAGATTCTTATTAAACATCTATAACAATTACTTGGCACAAAACTCATTTCCCACGCTTTCAATTAATGTAAGGGAACATGTATTTAGAATGACAAACAGATTAGAAGTTGGGAAGAGGAAATACCCCAGTTCCTGATATTCCCTAAAATAGAACATGCACACATTCTTCCTGTGAGAATAGAAGTACCTGCATAAAGTACATATATTTTATTTGCTCATTAGTCTGTCATCTGCTCAAAGCAATTCATCCATTCAGTAAACAAAACCCAAAAAAAGGCATCTTTGAAAATGTTATGCTCAAGCAAATAGCAAATCTACTGATATCACAGGTGAAACTTCTGACTAAATTACTCAGAAGTCACTACAATGTCCTGGAAAATTAGGTATGTTTTTAAGCCTTCACACTTCAATTTCATGGAAAAGCAATCAAATGCAACCAACACAAAGCAATACTTTGAGAGGATGTACATCACAGATTTGGTAACGTCAAGGGCCACAGCCATGATGGAAAGCTCAAGACTCCCGAATCTAAGTATTTTGGCCCAAATCAGGCAGGATTATTTTTTTGAAACTCCCCAATTATTCATTACTTCAACAAATATTCACAGCCAGCTGTTCCTGCTGGTGGGAGAGGGTGGGGAACAGCCAGACCCCTGCCTGCCCTCCTGGAGCTTTCAGCAGGTGGAGGAACAACCCATCCAAGGCCTCTATTCCACGTCTACAATACTCCTTCACACGTGCAAACACTCGGGCACCAGGTACAGTGCCTGTTCTCCCCGGCCCGGCACTCTCCCCATCTGCTCTCCATCACGGACCCCAGCCACAGAGGCAGCCCTCTGCTTCTCTGGTAAGGCAGGCCCAGCCTCACCGGAGGGCCTTTGCACCTGCGGTTCCCTCTGCCTGAGCCACTCTTCCTCCAGACCTCCAAACACACAGACTCCTTGCCTCATTCTGCTCAAATCTCTCTACCTGAGAGAAAGTTCCAGGAACACTCAATCTAAAACAGCAGCCCCCATCCTGTCTTTACCACAGTGACTCATTACTTTCCCAGTACTTATCACTATTTGGTATCATTTCCTTCACTGCTTCTCTGCTTTTTATCCATCTCCCCCAGTAATTTGTGAACTCATTAAAAGTGGGGTCTGCCTGCCCTGTGCAGTGCTATATTCGCAGTCCCTATAAGGGTGCCTGGAATGTAACAGATGCTCAATGTATGCTTATTTAAGAAGAGCAAATATAGACAATATTAGCAGTTTTGTACTACAATGGCAGGTGCCAAATAATAAGGAAAAAGAAAACATCTTAAACACTAAGAAAGTTGTTTGATAGGTTAAAAAAAAAAGTATAGCTTACCCTCATCTTAAAAACACTCTCCAAAAATAAATGTGATAAACATGTAAAACTCAACATTGGCTAATACTCAAATTTTATGATGTATTAGGCTCAATTTCTAGGATTAGTACTGTTTCTACGATTCATTTTAAAAGCACTGAGATGTCAATTTTTAAAGAGCCAAATATTTTCCAAAAGCATACCTCCCCTTAAGAGTTACTTTTAACCTCCCAAACTGTACAAATTATAACCATATTGTAACAGCATGAAAGTATGAGATACTGGTGATAATCTACAGAAAGCAGGTATTTCAGTGCCTAATGGTAAACAAGTTTCATGAAACAAAAACTGCCTTCATCTTCAACTTAATCAAAGGTACAAGCCTTTTCTCCATGTTCAAAAATATTTAATCTCTTATGATTTTCTCTTACAGATTATTCTTAAAAATTTGTATCTGTTCTTTTCTTTCTTTTCTTGAAACAAAGAGGTAAGGTGTTAATCAAGGTATATGACCTTAGTTTACTGGCCATCATGGCTCGCTCAGGCTTCATCACAAAGACACCAAAGATCTTTACGGGTCACTGTGAAATTATACAAAAGGAAAAAGTGTATATTGGAGAGAAGGGGCATTTATTTCCTGGAATGTGCTACAGAGACGTATGTTACTACTGCCTTTGGGAATAAGTGAAACCCACTCAAAAACTTTAAAAACACAAGTTTTACAATAATTTTATAACAAAGTGTTAGAAACGACCTACACATACCTCAATTAAAAAAAAAAAGAGGTTAAATAAATTATGGTTCATCCTTATTGGAGTACTCTCAGTGGCTCCCAGAGAATGAGCCAGCTCTCTTAAGTACTGATAGACTGCCAAGATTTAGTACTCTAAGGGAAGGGCGGGGAGCTGGTGCAGAACAGCATATACAAAGTGACCTCGTTTGCGGAAAGACAAATAAAAAGAAACATACAAAACGTTTATACTAGCATAAGGTATATCTGGAAAGATATATGTAAGGAACTAGGAACCCTGATTCCTGGGGAGAACAGGGTACTTGCTGCAGAGAAGGGAGAAAGATGGACTTTCCACTCCAGAGCTCTTCATATCTATTTTATCTCCTCCAGTGTGCACAAACTGTCCGTCCCACAAATTAATACAATACATTTCAATATCAAAATAGCGTATACTGTTACCAACATATTATTCAAGAAGACCCATTAAGAGTACAGGCTTTCAAAAATCACAAAAGTTGTTCCATTCGACAGCAGAGTTCCTGATCCTTAATTCCCAGAAGAGAATCCAAGTCTTCACTAATTAAGAGAGGCTCGCTTGTGATCTCACCTATTACAAAGCAAATAAGCCTCAGTTCAATTCTTGGAAGGGAAAGAGCTGCTAGGTTCACCTTGAAAACATACCTCGTATTTAAATTGAGCTTGTAACTACCTAATGAAGTCTCCAAATTAACACAGTTTCCACCTGGCAATAAAACAGGACGTCAATGTCAAAAACGAGGGGAGAGTCCCCAGTTTTTGAGAACACACTACTACACTTAGGTTTCCTTTCCTCTGCCAGGCTTGTTTAGACAAGGAACCCTCCGATTTTGGTGAAATATGATTTCAGATCTGCAGCAAAATAATTTTAGGGGGAGGGGCAACCATCATTTTCAGTATACAAACGCTTTAATTTTTCATTTGCAGCGGATGGGAATGGGCTTTGATTTAGGATTCATTTGTGGACCCCTGACTAAATGATACTACTAGGTCACATGACTTTTACTCCAACCAAAACTTTTTTTAATTAAAGAGAAATCTGAAACTGAAAACGAACAATCGGAAGGCAAACCTTAAACTGAAACCTTTTTGTTGAAAAATGTAAGTTAAAAGGACACATAAAAACAAATGCAAAGAATTCATTTTCACACAAATGTCACTCAAAAAAATGCACACCCGTTCTATCAATATTTGACTGGATTAAACACACTCATACAAAAAGGAACACAAAGATACCCAACGGAGAGTAAAGACCTCATGTGCTGCTGCTGGGTTTGTTTTTTGGTAGCCGAAGGTGGGCACCAAAATCCCATTATTCAAGCCCTGAAGTTAATGCACAACCACCTGACGTGCAGAGTTTTCTGTAGGGGTCAGAACTCAAGACTCCAGGTCCTTCCTTTCAGACAACACATCAAAAGTGGCATCGTGCAAGAAGCCTCACTTTAATCGCTAATACTTCAACTTTGGCTTTATCGAGGTTAGCGCCTTCGGCCAGAAGCACATAAAAAGTACAGGTAAATTAAATACACTCATAAATAAGGGAGGAAGAGAGAAAGAACTGTTTAATGAAGAGTCGAGGCACGGGGTCACGCAATCACCCGGCTGGTTACATCTCCAAAGGAAAATAAAAATTAAAGCTCCTTCCCATCCCCCAGGTAGCCTCTGGTCTCAGAACTTACTGCCCTACGTGGGGCAGAATTTCGCGGCCAGGGAGTGGGCGCCCTCCCGGACGCGGGGTGGCCCGAGGGCGCGCGGAGAGCGGCACGACCCGGAGCATTCCCCCCACCCCGGTGTCAGTCCTCGCGGACGCCCCCAGACCGGAGCCGGCCGGAGCGCTGCCCCCCACCCCGCCCGAACCGCCAGGCGCTCGCGGCGACGCGCCCACGGCACCGGGCACCGGGCTCCGTGGCTCGCGCTTCCCCACGCCCCGCGCCGCGCCCACCCGCCTCCGGCACTCACGGGCCGCTCCCGCGCCGCTATCTCGCCATCCCCCGCCGTCCGCTCGGCCGCCGCCCGGGGGCTGCCCGGAGTCCGCAGTCGCCCGGGGACCGGAGGCGAGGAGGAGGGGGGCCGGGCACAACCCGCCGCCGCCGCCTCGCCTCCCCAGTCCCAGCGCCGGGCTGCTCGAGGCGGCCACGAGCTGGGGGCGGCCGGCTGCCCTCCGCGAGCCCTGGGAGTCGCCGCCGCCGCCAGAGCCTCCAGGAGGCAACGCTAACGGCCACGGCCACGGCCGAGACGCTTCAGCCCGGACTGCGGCGCGCGGGGGCGGTGCCTGCACGCCGCTCGGCGGGGGGCGCTGCTGTCCCGGCCCCGCCCCCAGTCCCGCCCCGCCCCGCCGCCCGCG
>NW_026057577.1:122021690-122099244 GCF_023721935.1 Panthera uncia | reverse complement strand
ACCGCCCGCGCGCCCCCGCCGTCCCCGCCCCCTGGCCCGGCCGCGCGCGTCCAGCCCTCGCCCGAGGGGCCGCCTCTGGGAGTCGCAGGAGCGCGGCCGCGCGCGGGGTCGGAGCGCCGAGGGTGGTGCTTCCGCGGAGAGTCCTGTCCCGGGGCCAATCTCGGAAGGTCATGGAGGAGCCAGCGAGAGCGAAGCGGACGGGGCCGTGCAAATCCCCACAGAAGGCCGGCCGAGCGTGCGGCGGCCCTGCGGGAAGGAGAGTGGCTCCCGAAACGCTGTCAGTGCGCCTTGCTAACGTTGCGTTGAGGACTGGAAAATGTGGGGCCGTGCTTTAGCCTCCCGTGTGAAAACACACGAAAACCGGCTTCTGTGCCTCCGCGAGGGTGGCGGGGGGGGAGGGGAGGAGGAGCGATTGCTTAGATTATAGGAGTTACCTAAAAGGCGCCCAGGGCTGGGGCCCTGCGGCTCCAGCCACCTTCCTCCTCTGTAGTGCAGGGCTCCCTCAGTCCGAGGGGGCCCGCGGGGCATTCTGATAATATCCTGGAGCCATCTAGTCTTGCCTCCAAGGCGTGGTGGGCTTATTTGTGCAAAGAAGAAACGGATCCCTTAATGGGGTGAGATTTTTTCCTCCTTGCATTGTTCCCATTTCCGCAGTTTCACTTGGCCTCGATTTTCTTCCAGAGTAATGCACCAAATGAAATTAGCTGGAGAGCGCTTGATGGCGCAGAATCATGGTTTGAAGATGTTTACACTCTATGCCGGACGCGTTTGATGATGTTCTCTTTGGCACGATTAATTTTGCAAAGTTAAGAAATGTGCCAGATAGAGCCCCTGGCACGCAGAGTCACAGGGCTCTGCAGACACACCTTTGATAGGAAGCCAGCTTGTTTGTTTCATTTGTGATTTATTTGATGCACCAGCACCAAAACCAATGTGTTTTCTAGAGAACTTTGGGTGAAATTCTAAACTGGCAAAATGAAGCTTATTTTCTGAAAGAACGTTTCACTATTGATAATGTGACTAAAACAGGCAACCAAACACCTGCAAGAATATTAATTGAAAAGTAAGCTTCAGAGACAAAAAATGTGTTTCACAGTAAGACATGGTCCCTGCTAGTTCCTAAGAGCCAACTCCATCCATGTGAGTATTTTATTTTTTTTCCATGTGCATATTTGGAACACCAAAGCTAAATGCTTCCTATTGTCCTTAAGATCTTGTTTGGAAAACATGGTTCTACTCTGTGTACCTGAAGCTCGGTTTAAGATATACAACATTGCCTTTTGCTTACCCCCATTCTTGAGTCCATGATGGTTAGAGAAAGTTATTATTTATATTGGAGAAGCCTATAACTGGCTTTTCCATTAGGCACAGTGCCTAGGGCCCATAATAGCTTTAGGGGCCCACGTCAGTCGTCTCATTTCAAATCAGAAGGAAAAAAGTTAACATTAAGGTCTAAGAGAGTGTTTTAATATACATTAAAATATTTGTCATTACACTAATACAATGTTAAAATATATTTTTTAGTTTTTATTTATTATTTTTTAATGGAGGAAGGGATTCAACAGAGGCACAAGTGCCTAGGGCCCCCAAAATCATGTGGTCCTGTTACCTAGGATTGAAAAGTTCCTTTTCATGAAAAATATTTGCAGTTTTAAGCATATAAAATGCTAACTTCTGGAACTTTGTTTTCCAGATAGAAAGGAACAAAGAAAGATACAGGGAGAGAGAGAGAGAAGAAAACATTTGGGGGGATAATGCCTAGCCTAGCATCCATTGGGTATATACCATGTACCCGGATCTGTCCATTACTCATTTAAGCGTCATGATACACCTGTAATATAGGTATTGTTATTGTACCTAGGCATTGATGCAGTTTTTTTGTGAGGCCTGAACTTTATGCAATCGGGATAGTCCTCTTAAAGTAAAAACCAAATGCAGCCTACTCATACTGCTCTAGCAACACCCAACACAAGGGAAAGTGACAGAGGGAAAATCCACGTGCAAAAGGACCTCAATCCCAGCTGATTGTGGTTAAAAGAGCTTACTTTTGCCAACTGTACAAAAACACACAACTGCGTGAATGTCTTATTGCTAGGACTCCTTCCAGGGCCATGAAGGGGGGCCTGGAAAAGATGCCTTGAAGCTTAGTTTTAGTTAGCTCCACATAAAACTGCCTCTGATGTATACCCTCTACCCAATTCATAGGTCAGGAAACTTAGGAACTTGCGGTAGCTCCTAAAGGCCACCATCGTGCTCACCCCATACCCAGGTCTGGTTTGAAGACGGGGGGTGTTCACACTTCTCCCAAGAAATCACGGGTTTTATATTTCCATACAAAGAAGTGGCTTTAAAAATAACGTTGGTAATATCCCGATTATGACGAGGCCATAATTCAGTTTGCAGCACTTGATATGGTCCTGTCATCTGTGCTGATAGGAGTACATTTTTCTTTAACTATTGTGTAAAAAGTGTACTAACCACTGTGGATTCTTCTAGGAATCTCAGCTTAATTTCAAGGGCCATGGATTTCACTCAAGTGTCACAGGCTAGTCAATTTGTAAATACTGCTTTATCGAGTATTTACTTTTTTTTACAATTTCATGAGCTGTTGCAAAAGAAATATCAGAACAAGAATTTGTTTCTTTTGATGCTTAGGTCTTATAATATGAAGAGCCTGACACATAGTTCCCATTAAATGCTCATTAAACAGCAAGAATGAAATAGAAACGATCACGTAATTGGAAGTAAAAGGGTAGGTTACATTATAAGCTAAAATAAGATGGGAATGAAGCAGCGAATTGTTAAACTTTAACTTCTTGCTGGACAGCAGAATTTAGCTGCTTAGCTATTTTGTGCCCAAGATTTGCATTCTTCTTTCTAATTCTTGGCCGTTCTCCCTGCTTTTCTGTTTTCTGTTTCTTTTTTCTTTCTTTTTTTATTTTTATAAACAAGATTTCATTTGAAATGCTTAAAATATAAAATAATCTCTAAGTGAAACAAAAATCGTAATCATACCTATAATGTAAGTTCTGGAAATAAAAGGCTTTGTTCTCTGAAAGGGTCGATCACCCACAGAAGAAGCAACCTTGAGAAGATAAGGTTTTGTTATTAAATTACTTCCATCTTGGCCCTTAAGCTGGCCTCTTGGGATGTGTGATCTAACATGCATAGTGTTTATCAGTCGGGGGGGATGAGAACTGGCTTTGTTTCTGAAAGAAATTTTGGAACTGAATAAAAATCTACAAATTAAGTGTAGTGATTAACCAGTGAATAGGTGGAGTGAGCGAAACTGTTCTTTGTTTTAAGCCTGACTGATAAATGTAGATTTAAATTGGGTTATTTTAGAGCACAGTTTTGGACAAGATTCAAAACTTTAATTAGATCCCTGTAACAAGAAGACATATGAGAGCAATCAGCTAATTTTCTCTAGATGTCATGTTCCTTACCCAAAGTGGTCTGGAATGCTATTTGAGGGGCATGAAAAATGCGATAAACACCATGAAAGATAGTATCTGCCCAGGATACCGTGTAGAATATTCCCTCTCAGATAAAAAGATTTCAGGGGTGTTATGGAAACTATTTCGGTAAATTATTATATCCCTAGCATAACCCCAACAGGATTACATTTTGTTTGTCTTTTGTTTATTTATACTGTGCCTTCTTCCAAAGAGACTTAAGGTGGTTTACAGTGAAAGACAAATATTAAAAAAGACAAGTCAAAAAAACTCTGGCTGAGACAAATAGCATTTGAGCACAAAACTTAGCTCCAAGCTTCCTCATAGCCAAGTGAAATAGGGGAAATGAAGATTTTTCATAACTCCCATTGTCAAGTAGAAGGAATCACACAGTTTATTTAGGAGAAAGTCTTTCCTGGCCCAAGTTCTGAGAGGAATATAAGAGTCTTTATATAAGGGATACTCGAAAGTTAAGAGAGGTGCCTGGGTGGCTCAGTCAGTTACATGTCCGACTCTTGATTTCGGGTCAGGTCACGATCTCACAGTTCATGAGTTCCAGCCCCACGTTGGGCATCAGGATCTGTGCTGGCAACGTGGAGCCTGCTTGAGATTCTCTCTCCCTCCCTCTCTCTCTGCCCCTCCCCCACTCACAATGTCTCTGTCTCTCTCAAAATAAATAAATAAACTTTTAAAAAGACCTAAGTTAAGAAGGACACTACACAACATAATTTTTGGCCATCTTTTGGTGGCAAGCAGAGCTGATGTATTTTTTTTTTTTTCCTGGTGAATAGCTTTGAAATTGCTATTGTTGAAAGTAAGTAGCAAGACGCCCACAGGGTTATTATTTTTTTTAGACTGTCCTTTGAAGGCAAGCCAAGGACGTAATATCAAAATCTTGGTTTTCCCAGTTTCCTTCTTTATAACAAGGGGTTATTAAACGTACCTACCTCGTTGGGTGGTGGAGAGAATAAATGAGTTAATTCCTATAAAACCACTCACTGCTGTGTTACTTTTGCTAAAATTTCCCTCAGCCAAGGTGTGCACATACAGTTTTCCCTCCCTTCTTGTAGTTTGTCTTGTATTGCAAACAGCCTCAAGTCCCTTTTGGAAGAATGCATTATGTATGTGCCTGGCACAGGGTAAGTGATAAATGTTAGCTGGGAATATTCTCATTATTACAATTTCTGCTATCCCTCCTAAATCTATCAAAGCAGATGTAAGAGCCTGCTTTGGGACTAAGTGTGGTTGTGAGGTGGTTATAAAACCTTGCTATCCTTACAGGGTAAAGCGTGTCCTCTCAGTAAGCTTTTTCCCTTCCCTGCCTCTCTGGTCTTCTCTTTTCCTGCATAACCTCTACACTCATGCCTCACATCCTACCTTATGGCCCTCCATCCCTTCACCTTTTCTCTCTTGCTTCTTCCTCTCCAAACCCTCTCCTCTGTCCCTGTTTTTCTCTTTCTTCTCTGTATTCTGTATCTGTTGTCTAGAGTCATTCGAGGCAAAACAAGACATTAACACTGATGCTACCTTATCCCGTATAGTCCATCATAGTCCCAGAATCCTGTGCTGATATTCTCAGTTGAGCTAATGGATGCCACAAAAGAGCAATTTACTCCATTCTCAGTGGTGATATTAAGCCCATTATTTAATTTATTCCTACAGCTACTGCACTCAGTGGGTTGCCAGAGGCCTCTCGCACAGATGGAGCACGAAGCCAAAAGATTAAGGAATTGAGCTGAGGTCAAGCCAGAGGTAGTGGAGTGGTTCGAAATTGGACCCAAATTCCTTAAATCCTTGAATATATTATTCTAACTAATGCACTTAATCCACAGACTTCAATGGTCTGCACAAGACCAAAAATCTAAAACCAAAAGAAAGTTTTCGTTTCCAGTTTCTGACTGTGAAGAATTTTCAATGGTTACACGTTTGCCAACAGACTTAATTCAAGGTCTCTAACACATTGAAAAATAATGAGTCCGTTAAATAATTAATTTCAATAACGGCAATGTCCCTGGGGTTTCCTTCAGATTCCTAATCTGGTACACCGCCTGGGTCTCCTATTGGAAACAAAAGTGGCCATCACTACGGTAGCTCTGGTCAACAGGGACATTTCTGTTGATGATTTGCTTGCCGGAACTTGAGGTAACTGAGGACTCTCAAAGGAAAAGGTAGCAGCTCTGAGAACCTTTTCCATGACAAACCCAAGAAATCTGGGGTTTCTGACTATTCTGTTTCAGCACAGTCTTATGCTCAAAGAGCAGACAGAAACTTTACCACTCCCTAGATGCAGTTCAAAGTCAAGAGCTCATGGAATCTCATCCTACCCACCTACGTAGGCCTAACCTGGACTACACCAATGAATCTAAGTTTGCTAGATTTTTTTCTTAACTCTAGGAAAGAGAGACAGTTGTACGTGTGACCCTCAGACTGGGAGATTAATATTAATTGGTAACTAACCAATTAATAACTACCAACAGTCCCAGCTCCGGGCACTTTCTTTGTGTTATAGGGATTAGTCCCACTTTACAGATGAACAAACCAAAGATCAAAGAAGTAAAATAGAGGTGCCTGGGTGGCTCAGTCAGTTAAGCGTCTGACTTCATCTGATGATCTCATGGTTCATGAGTTCGAGCCCCGCGTCAGGCTCTGTGCTGGCAGCTCAGCTCGGAGCCTGGAGCCTGCTTCAGATTCTGTGTCTCCCTCTCTCTTTGCCCCTTCCCCATCCACACTCTGTCTCTCTCGCCATCTCAAAAATAAATAAACATTAAAAAAAATTTTTTTTAAGTACAACAACAAAGATTTGAAAATACCAGTCTAATTTCAAAGTTGTTATAATGATTTTGAAGACATGGGCTAAGAGCAGGGTTTAGAATATTTAGTTGGCAGATAATAGCAATAAACATTTATCGAGCACTTGCAGTGTGCCAGGTGCTATGTACTGACTCATGCACCCTCTGCAACCCTGTGAGTTTGCATCCCCAATTACAAAGGAGGCCAGGTATCGACAACAGTGCAGTTCAAACCACCACAGACTGGCTCTAAAATCCACACTCTAATTCCTGGACTCTGTTCCACTATGAGTGCTGCCCAGTAAACCTTTGCCACTTCTAGTTTTAGGAACTTCACTGGGATCTCACCTCCAGCTTGTTGCCACTGTAGGTGATGCTTTGACCAAGTTGGGTTTTGCTGGAGCACCATGCAAAGCCCTTCCCAGCCTAAAGGCATGCTCTACATGTTCTCTGGAGCAACTTGGGAACTGGTGTTGTAGCTCATTCTCCCCATTCACTTCACAGGGTACTGGACACTCTGAAGGAACTTCCTCTTCTCTGGGTAACTGTCTTCTAAAATTCTAGAGTCTGTTCAGACTCCACATATTCCAAATGAAATTCATATTTTCTGCCAAAAGTCCCTAATTTTCATGAACTTACACACTAATTACGTTCCTGACCAGGGATATAACAGTGAAGACCATGAAGTTCTTGCCCTAATTCCAGAAAGAAAAAGAGACAATGAACACATCAGCAAATAAGTAATAATATCACTTCAGTGTCAACTTGAAATACATACTTTGGAAAAAATAAAGTGGGTTTAATGGTAGAAAATTACAGAGGTTGCTATTCTACATGCGGGCAGCTGGGGAGGCCTGCCTGAGAAGGAGTTTTGAGCAGAGAGATACAAATGAGATGAGAGATGGAGACTCGCTAATATCTGGAAACCAACAGGTGGATGGCTGACATGTTCCAGAACTGTAAGGAGGCCAGGGTGGCTGGAGCATAGAGAATGGAGAGACCAGAAGAGTATGATCAGGACTTTGATTTTCTTCTGTATGTGATCCCTCTAGCCTATAGGTGAAGAGCACATTTTAGGGATCAAGAAGAGAAAAGGGATGTTGTCAAGGGGCCTTTCAGAGTTGTCAGGGGACAGATCATACTGTCTTAGACCACCATCCTTCTAGCTACTTTGGTTTGGTCATCTTCTTTGACTTCCCCTTTTCTTCTACTGGCTACATCCCTGCATAGATGCCCAACCGTTTCTACAATGCACTCTGCAGCCGTTGGAAGCCGGTTGTTTCCCAGGCTTCAGACTCTAAGAGATTATTGCCATCGAGGAGGTTTATTAGGGAGTATTCTTAGGACACCAGCCTGTTGAAGAGAAGGGAAGGAAGCCGGACCAGGCAGAGAAACAAGTTCAACTGCAGTGCAGGGGCTTCTGAGGCTAGGATGACCATTCAGAGCTGTGGTGAGAGGTAGTGCCCTTATACCCCTGCGGTAATCAGTCCTTGGACACCAACTATCTCAGGAAGAGGGTATGACTGTGGATAAAGAGGCTTGACGGCTGAGGTCTCTCTGTTGGCAGCATTCTCAGTGACTTGGATAATAAGACCTTTATTCTTTAAAGTGGTCTGGGAACCATTTCACAATACTTACCACACACAACATCCCTCTCGACATTTGTCACTCAAACTACCCTGATTTAATTCCCCATTCCTTCTGCTTAGACTATAGCCCACTATGCTATCTCCAGAATTACATTCCAAGTAAAGGATAAATTGCTCCTACTGCCTATAGACTTACATTGAGACTCCTTAGCATGGTACAGAACCTTCGAAGAGCCAAACATCATCTCCCTACCATATATCCCACAATCTGTGAAGACAAGTCTATCTGGCACACCCCAAAACCCATGCTGTTGCTTGAATCAGAAATGTTCTTTATTTTATCTGTCAAGGCTAGCTGAATTCTACCTTTCTCTTTCCCCAGAACCTCTCATTCCGCCTGGAGTGAGTTGCTTACTTGTTAGCTGAGTAGGAGCAGGAATGAGGTCCTCATCATTTCACCACCCCCTCTCAGTCCTTAACAGCATTTAGCATTGTGGGCTACCAATAATGTTGTGTGGCTTGGTCTATGTCAGCTTTCCTCAATGGCTAGACTGTATCCTAAGACGGCCGTATGCAGAATGGCTAAGAGCAGGGCTTCTGGATCCGTACTGTTGAGGTCCAAATTTGGCCCCACCACTTACTAGGTCCACAGTGCTGGGCAAATTTAATGTTTTATGCTTTGGTTTGCCCATCTCTAAAACGAATATGATAATACCTACTTCATAACGTCATTGTCAGGATTAAATGAATTAGTCTAAGTAGAGCATTTAGAACAGTGGCTGTCACTGAGCCACTGTTAAGTGAGCACATATAAGTGTTGGTTCATAATCATGCCTAGAGGCTACTGGGTACCTGCCTGTGTCACCAGTCCCCATGTTGACCCGTGCTCACTTGTGCTCATCAAGACTGTTCCAGAGGAAACTACTCCTTGCTGAGATTCATACTCCCAATGAAGGGGACTTCGTACAGCTCTTCTGTAGGGAAAGCTGTTAATAGAGCTCTTGTTTTCCTCTTAGTAGCATTCCTTTAATGAGTGAGGATATTCTTGCAAAACATTCTGGAATTCTGTGCTTTCCTGGGGCTCTTTCAGTCTGGACTCAGACCTGGTTTTATAATGAAGATCATGCACTTTTCCAATGTTGCAAGAAAAAAAAAAAAAAACAAGCACAAAGCATAGCATTTATGAGTGAATAGATTCACAGACACTTTTGAACTGAAAGGGACCTTAGAGATCACCTAGTCCAGAAGACAAAAAACAAAGAAATTATGTGACTTGTCTAATTCACACAAATGTATCCAAGTTATTAAAGGACAAACTTATTCAATAACATTATCCAGTTTTTGCCCAAAGACATTATTTCCTTCAATATGTATAATTCAACAAAGGTAGATCTAACTTGCTAAATCCCCGCAGAACAAAAAAAAAGAAATCTTGTTTATTTCTCAGGCTGATTGTGTTATTTAAGATTTCTCCTAGATTTGGCACAATACCTACTGGTCTCATAATTACCTTTTCTTATGAGGACAAATAGTGACCGTGATTATTCATTCAGTTATGTGGTCATTCATTTACTCAAAAGATATTTGTGGCGTGTCACCAAGCGCTGAGCTAAAAGTTGGAAACTTTTTAAAATGAATGAGCCCTAGTGTTCTGGGACTGGCCCACTTCTAGGCAATCTGTGTTCCGCTGGGTCGTCCAAATTGAAGCAGCTTCAGAACGTGGGTTCTGGCTAGGAACTGACCTTCATTGGACAAAGGTTAACTATTGTCAGTCACAAAGTCAGTGATTGGGTTCAGAGCAAAGTTGCCATCTATAAAACCAACTACCTTTAAGTGAGAATGGTTGTCTAAAAACAAATACTGTATATTCTCTCACTAACCGAGCTCTACAAAAGCCAGGACCAAAAGAGATGCCATTACAAGCTTTGTAGTATAGCATCATGTTATCGTAACATAATATTAATGCAGATATTGTCATGTTTCTATGAGATGTTAGGAAGTGTCAGGTGGAAAATAAGTTCCACAGTCAAATCAGTTTGAAAAATTCTGGGTGCAATAACAGAAAAGAGATTTCTTTTATTATGGTTCCTTTTCTGAACCTTTAACACGTTGATGTGCATCATGGATCTCTACAAATTATTTGACCCAAGTCAAACTAACTTGTCTGCACAAACCTTTGTTTGCCGTGCATTGTCTGTGAATATTTCCAAACCCAAGGTCAACTCAGTAAGTTTCTATAATCTACCATTCACCATGTATTGCTTTTATCTGATAAAAATCCTTTTATAAAAGTTTCTGTATCATACAAGATTTCATATTTTAATATTATTATACTGAGAAAAATGACTCAAAATCATCTGTATAAGAATCTTGTCTTTACCTGCTAATCATTTTTTTAATGTCCATTTATTTTTGAGAGAGAGAGCGAGAAACAGAGAGCAAGGAGGGGAGGGGCAGAGAGAGAGAGGGAGACACAGGATCCGAAGCAGGCTCCAGGCTCTGAGCCGTCATTACAGAGCCCGATGCGGGGCTCGAACTCATGACCCGTAAGATCATGACCTGAGCCAAAGTCGGATGGTCAACTGACCGAGCTACCCAAGCACCCTTACCTGCAAATCATTATTAAAGCAATCCTCCGTGTGTGTGCGACCAGCTGCTTATCCAGAGCTCACGGCAGCCACCGCTATTCCACTGCAGCCCTCCTTTCATGCAGGTCTGAAAGACATTTGGTATCTTTCTCAACGCCATGCTTTAGGCAGCAGTTTCCAAGCCATGAAATTTGCCCTGCCAGACTGAAATGAATATGCCTTAGTTGTTAACTATAGCTGCCCCTTACCGTGTGCCTACTATGTGCCAGGCATTATGCAAGGCCTTTTACTCAGAATCTCTCATTTCATCTCCATTAGCTGCTATCACACTGGTCTAAGTGGCCAGCATCCCTCACCTGGACTGTTGCGATCACCTCCTAACCAATCATACCCCGTTCCTCTGCACTAAGAGAACAGTCTGAGACACTTCCATGGTCCACAAGGCCTGTAGGATTCGGATCCTGCCTACCTCCCCAATCTCTACTCACATGACTCTCCTGAGGTCCAGTGATTGATCCACCACTAGGTCTGCTGGTTCGGAAGCTCAGCCTTCTTAGTCCACTATTAGGGGATGAGGCCCTTGGGAAATGAATCCTACTAATCAGCTCACAAGAGATGAATGTGCAATGCACACTGCTAACATGTTAATTCAAAATGAGAAATGGAGCAATCAAACCAACCAGATGTTGGTGTTGGCTTGTTGGTGACCTCTTTCTGGAGGCTATAAAGAGTAGTCATTGAGAGTTTGTGGGCTGAAATCTGACTGCCTGGGAGATTCCTGAGGCCAGGCTTACTAACTGGGTGATCTGGGGCAAGTGGATCAGTGCATTTTTTGGCATCTACTTCCCCAGCAGTAAAACAAAAATAATAATAAAATGGACCTCCTGAGTTGTTGTGATGAGTATTAAATGAGAGAATACACATGTTAGGCACTGCTGAGAATGGAAGTTGGTGCATAGCAACACAATAAATACGAGCTACTATGCTCAGAATGGAAATCTACTTACAGAACTAAGTCAATATCAGAGCAAAGGGGATTGAATAATCTTTTTTTAAGTTTTTTTTTTTAATGTTTATTTATTTTTTGAAAGAGAGACAGAGTTCAGGCAGGGGAGGAGCAGAGAGAGAGGGAGACACAGAATCCAAAGCAGGCTCCAGGCTCCACGCTGTGAGCACGGAGCCTGGTGCGGGGCTTGAACTCATGAACCTCGAGATCATGACCTGAGCCGAGGTCGGACGCTTAACCGACTGAGCCACCCAGGTGCCCCAGGGGATTGAATAATCTTAAACACAATTTTTGTCGATTATGTTAACTTCATAAACTACTATTTATATATTCATCCATTCATTAGTTATTGATACCCAGATAATTTCAGACATGACCGGATTCACTTGGTGGTTCCTCATCCCATAAAGGTATTTGAATTCATGGGTGAATATTGAACTGCAAATTCATGAATCAACCTACATTTTTGCACTTATGTGATTCTGCCACCAGTCCTGCTTCTTCCACCAGCCCTCTTCTTACTTCCAGTTTAGAGTGCTTAATGATTAAAGTAAAGCTCATCACTTAAAGGCTCTTCCTGCCCTTCCCATCAAATCTGCCCCTGTTCTTCCCTTTGCATTCTTATTCACTCTTTTCCTCACACATGCCGTGCTCCTTAGAGCATGCCTCCTTAGATTTCCTTCATACTGTTACATCCGCCTGGAATTTCTCATCCCCAACTCTTGGCCGGACTCATGCCTGCTTGGCCCCAGATACTCCTCCCTGACCACCACCAGTTTAAGTTAGATTCCTTCATTGTATTTACCATAATTGTAATGAAATAATCATTGTTTACTCTATTCCTTACCAGTAAAATCAACAAGGTCAAGGACTCTTATTTTTGGGTCACCACCGAATCCCCAGTATGCTGCACACAGGTAGATATTCGATCAATAGTTGTGGAGTAAATGGATTTCATCTTTCAACAACCTCTATTTCCTGCAATGGAAAGTCAAAGCTTCGAGCTATCAGGTGATACACAGTCACATTTGGCAGAGCAAGCTTCAAACTTAGGCCTGTTTGACACCTACCCAAGCCCTTTGCTGCCCCACATAGCTGTTACTTGATTTCCATAAGCTACGTGCCGACTGACCTCCACACACCATCGTCCTCCTTAGCTTAAACCACACTCTATTTAACATCATTGCCTTTTCTTTCCTGAGCTCTGAACTTCTTCTTCCATTCTTGAACCTACCCATACCTCCTCTATCATATGTATATGCATATGTATATGTATCTCTATATCTCTATCTCTATTTTTAACTCTATCTCTATTTTTATCTCTATCTCTATCTCTATCTCTATCTCTATCTCTATCTCTATCTCTGTCTCTGTCTCTATCTCTATCTCTATTTTTACTGCCCTGGCTACAATATGCTACATTTCATCTCATCAAGACTTCTTTTCTCTCCTGTAACCCTAAAATTCCATTCCTACATGTTTACCCAACAGAAATGTGTACATGTTTACCAAAAGGCATGTACTAGAATTTTCATAGCAGCAGTACTCTTAATAACTCCAAACTGGAAACTATCCAAATGCCCACCCAAGTAGAATAGATCAACTATTTTCTTTCACACAATGGCATATTGTATAACAATGAGAATGAATGGGAATGGTCTACACGACAATATGGATGAATCTCCCAAACACAATGTTAAGGGGAAGAAGTCAAGTATATGCTACATGATTCCATTTATAAAAGCTCCAAAACTAGCAAAAGAATTTATGGTATTAAAAGTCAGAAGAGTAGGGGCGCCTGGGTGGCTCAGTTGGTCGAGCATCTGACTTTGGCTCAGGTCATGATCTCACAGTTTGTGAGTTGAAGCCCCGCGCACAGCTCAGAGCCTGGAACCTGCTTTGGGTTCTGTGCCTCTTTCTCTATCTGCCCCGCCCCCCCCCCCCAAACACACACACTTGTGCTCTGTCTCTGTCTCTCTCCAAAGCAAATAAACATTAAATTTTAAAAAAATAAATAAAAAATAATCAAAGACAGAAGAGTGGCTGCTCTTGGAAGAGTAGTGATTGGAGGGGGTGGGGAGTGGAGGGATTTTCAGGGCACTGATCATGTTCTGTTTCTTGATGTGGATGCTTGTTATGCATTGGTGTTTGCTTGTAAAAATCCATCAACATGTACATTTGTGATATGTACACTGTTCTTTATGTGTATTATACTTCAGTAACAGGTTTTACAAAACAACTTCCTATCTGTTTCAGACAACTTCAGTTTACAGAGACTGTTTTGAAATCGAATCCACCATCCAATGTACTGGCCACCCACTATTTGGCCTGATGTGAGCTTCCTATGCATGTAAAGATGCCACTTTGGACTGTTTAAAGTCTTGCTCAGGGCAAGCAGCCTCCAGTTGTTACGACCAAAAATGTCTCCAGACACTGCCAAGTGTCCCCTTGGAAACAAGTTGATCCCAGTTGAGAAATACTGTCTGTCCTAAAAGGGCTTAGATGTTTTCCTGACCTCCATTGTCAGCTGCTTCCTCCCTCATCTTCTGTCCTGCCTCTCCTTTGCACAAATCCGTCTGGCTGGCCTCCCTGCTGTTCTCTGAGTGCGCCAGGCACCTCAGTTCTGCACCTGCCCTTTCCTCTGCCTGTAATATTCTTCCTCCAGGTATCTGTATGGCTCGCACCCACTCCTGGAAGGATTTTCCCAAAGGTCACCTTCTCAGTGAGGCTTTCCCTGGCCTCCTTATTAAAAATGTTAATCCATGGGGCTCCTGGGTGGCTCAGTCAGTTGAGTGTCCGACTTCGGCTCAGGTCATGATCTCACGGTCTGTGAGTTCGAGCCCCACGTCAGGCTCTGTGCTGACAGCTCAGAACCTGGAGCCTGCTTCGGATTCTGTGTCTCCCTCTCTTGCTGCCCCTCCCCCGCTCATGCTCTGTCTCTCTCTCTGTCAAAAATAAAAATAAACATTAAAAAAATTAAAATTCTTAATCCTCCATACTTCTTATCTCTACCTTGCATTATTTTCCTTCAGAGAACGCATTACCCTCTAACCTAGTAAAGAAGTTTATTTTGTTTGTTTTCTGTCTCCCCTATAAATATGTAAGATCCAAGGAAGCAAGGGTTTTGTTTTCTTCGCTGCTTCTTCTATCCCCTGTGCCTAGAACAGTGTTTGGCACATAGTCAGTGCTCAATTAAAACTTGTTGAGTAAATGAATGACTAAAATCTATAGCCCAGTTCAATGTCTGCTATGCAATCAATGGATATTAGTTCCCCTTTCCTCACTCTTCTGTGACCAAGCCACTGTTATAACTGGATTTTTCAGGATTTAATCACGGTGCTTTTCCTGTCTTACTGCTCTCCTTGTAGACTCCAGCACCCCTCTCAAGATTAGAATCTATCCTTTAATCCCAGATGGTGCCACAACTTTGGACGATTAGTGCTCTTGATCCCGACTACCTCATTCCCACTACTTCTAGTCCTGCTTAGCCCACCTGCCAGGACATTCACCTGCTCCTACCTTACCTAACCTTCCTAGCACAGACTACTTCCCTGGATTGCCACCTTTCTGTCCCTGGATTCTCTAGGTGCTGTGACCCTGGACACAGGGTCCTGCCTTCACACTGGACCCGCACACTGTCCTCATCCCTCCCTCTGCTCCTACCCTACCAGCAACACGCTCACCCACAACCGTCTCAGAGATGAAGGCAGGTCTGGTCTCCAGCAGTAACGTGACCTACCCGCATCCTCAACTCCACAACTTCCTTCTGTCAAAATCTTGGAAAAGTCCAGAGAGATTGCATCTCCCTTCTCTCTGTTCATTTACCATGAAACCTGAAATTGTGGCAGGCCTCTCTTTCCATGAAAGGCTTGCCTGAATTTTCTTGCTTCCACTTGACTGTAATGCGAGCCAGCACTCGGAGCCATAGAAACCTGACACCTTTTCAATAAGCAAACAACTGTAAATGCCAAGAGTCAACACGCCGTTAGAGCCTCTAGTGAAGGACAACTTGGAGTCAGGTCGGTCATCATTTTTACTGCGTCAACATGACATGAGACAGAGTCTTTGGCAGGCGTCACAATCATGTCAGCAGGGACTTCTCTGGGTACAGTAGTCAGTTGCCTGTGATAAGAGAGAATCAAGTAACCTCAGCTGTGCTTGGATGCCTGTTGTGGAGAGGCACTTGGGGCAAAACCCAGACACAACCGAGGCATAAATTTGTGACAACTGGTAAAGCAACACTCTGAAAACGAAATTTTTAACTGGAAACAGATCTACAGATGTAATCCCAAAGTGCTCACCTAAGCAAACTAATTAATGGAACGATAGTGCACTTGTCTGTGATAAAACGGAAGGTCGCCTATCAAGCTGTCCGTGGCGTCCAGGATTTGAACTGACACTGATGACACACAGATATTTGAGGTTATAAGAATTTCGTGAATCGCTCAAGGAATTCAAGGACACCAGTCAAAAAGCCTGTTACGATTTGGTTTCTGGACATCTAGCCATGATAAGCAGCCAACTCACTCTCCTCCCTCCTCTCTCTTCCCACTCTGACTCCTAACAGCTTTCCTACAAGCTACCAAAGGAAGGGGCAGACTCAGATGAGCCCTCCATGCCCTTGAACTTTTCAGTTCCTGAATGCTATGCAGGATGACAGCTATTTATCACCTTCACAATGGCCTATAGGCTGCAGGGGCAGGACAGGAATCTGGTTTCCTGGCTGATTCTATGTTTTCTACAATGGCCCGAAAGTGATAAATATACTTGTTGCCGTGTCAGCTCTGCAGAGGAGGAAAGGTGAAGGGAGAAAGGGCAGAAATTGCCTGATCTGCACGATTACACAAGTTATATATAGATTATATGCATCAGAGATATTTCTCTGCAGTCAGATGTTGAAATCTTGAGTGCCAAAGCTGTCAACAACTAGATGGAATTTAACAGTCTTCCCATATAAACCTCACTTTCTTAATTGTTCTCCACTTTATATTTTGAGCATTAACAAATAGAAGTGGCTGTTATGTTTTGGCTTTTTAAAAAAAAAGCCACACTTAAAAAATAATCTCATTTTTGGAATTTTCCAAGTCTCTGGTAAAACGTCCAATAGATCTTGGCAGAGCTCTGACTTGTCTCAGAAATGACTCTGCAGTTCAGTGAATGGTGGCATAATGCAAAACATGTTGATATCGGGCTGAGTCATTAATTAGTGACATTTATTGAACACTCGTTGTATACAAGGCATCACACTAACCCAGTATACAAACAAAAATATAAGAATGGGAGTCTACTCATACTAGGGGGAACAAGCAGAGGAAAAAGGTAAAAAAGATAAAAGAATAGGTCAATGGAGAAATAACTTCACTTATAAGCTTCCTTCCCCTAAATTGTTCCATAATACCGCACAAGTGACAGTGGGAGCCATAAGGGGAAAGGCGAATCTGAGTCCAAAACCTTTGTCTGTAAAGAGATCTCATGCAGATCATCTTGGTTAAAAATCATGAGTCAATAGAAGTCATAATGAGGACTGAACTGCTTCTCTCCATGGTACTTTTAGAAATCTGCAGGAAATGGCTCTGATTCTAGCCCGTAGTAATTAACTTAAATAGACAAGAGGTTGCCAGCATTTTCCCCCTTCAACTTTATGCATCTGTAGAAAATCTGGCTTCCGTGTAAACTACACAATATTGAATTTAAAGCAAGGTTAAAAAGTATGCAGGTTCAACATATCTATGGGAAAAATTTTATTAACAGGCAATCTTGAAGAAGAAAACACAGGTTCTTGTGACTGCCATGAGACCTAACTGCAGTCTAAAACACTGAGTTCTTCTCTGATATTTTCCCAGAAAGGGATAGATATGGTTTGTTTACTTTAAACATTTCGCTTGTTGGCTTGCTTTGAAATTGTTTTCTTTATTCATTTGTTGTCCTTTGGGGGAAAAAAAATCCAGTGTGTGAGCTCCCTTTCCTGTCAGATTGCTAATCCAGAGTAAGAAGAGTATCATTAAGTCTACAGTGGACAGATTGAATTTTGCCTGCACGGTCTTCATTGCTCCCTTGCTGCTGGGAATAGAGTCCCAATTTCCCTTTGGGAAACCTTTGTGATTTAGATAACTGTAACCTCATCCCTGTCTGCAGAGATGGGCACACAGCCCAGTCCTGGCCAAACAGGGCATCTCTGGCCACAGTGATTGAGCCAAAGATTGGCCTTGACCCAAGCCATACCAATGAGACCCAGCTTGGGGATTACTAAATTGATGGTCACCATCTTGCTCCTCATGGGAAATTCTGCCTGAGAGTGAAGTAACATGGAGGAAAGCAGAACTGAGAGGTGGAAAAAAAATAGAAACTAAAGCCATCTTTTGAGCATCTATATCCAACTGTAAGTAAAGCCTTGATTCCAACTGATTGACACCCTTTACTCTGTCTACCTCCCTACTTTCTTAACCAGCTTCCAAGACTTCCACTTAGTCACACATGCCAACCTTCCCCAGTGCAAATCACCTGAGTAGACTGCCCTTCACCTGTCCCCAGGCTCTCCAGGTAGTGCCTTGCTTACTGGGTCTTCCTCCCTCAGAACCTGCACACCATCTTCATTTGGCCCTCTTATTAACGTCTCCCCCTCCTAAGGCACGGGAGCCATTATGGGACCCTCCCATAGGCAGGTGTGGTCTCCAGTTCTAACACATGCTGCCTGCTTAACCAGCAACAAACTTCGTTCTCTCAAAACCATGGACATTTCATTCTGTAACCAATACATTTGTTTGGCTTAAGATGGTTTGAATTAGGTTTCAGTCACTTGCAACAGAAATAGCTCTTGATCTTCATTGATAATAGAACCTCATCTTTGTAGAGCAGATTGATTTTTTTTTTTTTTTGAAAGAGCCAAGGGTCACCTAGAGTCAGGCTTTCTGAATAAGACAGGCATTCACACGAGTGCCATTTTGTGCATAAAATATTTTCCAGTAAACTATAACAAAGTATAATGAATATAAACTAAAATGTGATGTGACTAACTTCATACATGTCATTCAAAGAGGAGTCTCCATGGTGCCTCCTTAAATTGAAATGGCAAAAAAAAAAAAAAAATTGAAATGGCATTTATTGGTACCTATACCTGGTAATCAGATGAGTGGCTTTAGAGAGCAATACACTCCCCAAAGTGTGGCTGGTAGACCATTGTACTGGTAATATCTTGGGAAGCTGTTATCAAATTCAGATTTCCTGGATCCATTCCAGGCCCACTGAATCAGAACTTCTGGGAATTGGGCCTGGAAATGTCTATTTTCGACAAAATTCCAGGTAATTTTGTAGGCATATAAGAGTTTGAGCACCATTTAAGTCCTGTCATCTATATATTTATATAAATATGTATATGTCACCTTCCGAAATATGTATTATCTAAGTCTATATATTTCACCTTCTGAACCTAAAGAGGAATTCTAAGAATATCTCATCATTTACAAAATTGAAACTGAATGAGTACACCTATAAAAGCAGTCGGGCCCATGTAATTTAGAAATGCTTAGAGGAAGGATGGAGTCAGCTTAGGCTAAGTTAGCTGTGGTACAAATGACCTAAAACATTAATGGTTTACAATGTCAACGGTTTATTCCTTATGTCTTTGCATTTCATCACAGGACACTCCAGACCTCTGCGCTATTGGAACAGTCTTCATCTGGCATAGCTGGTCTTGTTAGCAGTGGACTACAGGCTAGTTCTTGAAGTGTCTGCTCAAAAGTGACACACGTGACTTGTAGCCACATTACGTTGGCCAAAGTAGGTCCCATAATGGCTCCTATGTTCAGTGGAGTAGGGCAAGATAGTCCCATAGAAAAAGGATACAGGGGCACCTGGGTGGCTCAGTCGATTAAGCTCCAACTTCTGCTCAGGTCATGATCTCATAGTTCATGGGTTCGAGCCCTGTGTCAGGCTCTGTGCCTACAGCTCAGAGCCTGGAGCCTGCTTCGGATTCTGTGTCTCCCTCTCTCTCTACCCTTCCCCTGCTCATGCTCTGTCTGTCTCTCTCCCTCAAAAATAAATAAACATTAAAATTTTTTAAAAAAAAGATTTAAGAAAATGGATCCTATAAAGTAGGAGCAGCAAACATTCTGAACAGAAATACAATCTACCAGTAGGACATTCAATAAAGTAGGTCATGTGTTCTTGAAAAACCATGGGGATCTATGGTCAGATAAGTTTGGGAACTGCTGTATACTATATCTATCTAGAGCTATAAGTGTAAACCAACACATTCAAGGCTCCCAGAAGCCCTGCAATGAGAAAAAAAATTAAGATTATTTAATCCCACGTTTCCAAGCCTTGTTTCCATAGAGCCCTTTTCAAACACCGTCCCAACATACCTTAACAATTTCAGGTACCCTGAAATTGTGTTGTAGATGCAATAGTATTTTCTTCTTCCCCTACTATAGAGCATGCATGTGGGTTATTCCTAGTACACTATTTCCTAATAAATTCTGTGTAGCTTCAAGCTATTCACATGTTAAAAAAATTATGCTATTGTACTAAGTTATCCAAAGACCTGGGGAATTCTATGCAAATATTTTTACTATTATTCTAACTAGTTACAGGCAGTTGAAATGTAATAGTGTTACTGTGGATCGCAGAAGAAGTGAAACTAATAAGCCATTCTTCCAGGTATGAGAGTGTTCCAGAGAAGATTTTACTTTTAAATCTTTCTCATTACCATGTTTGGAATTAAGTAATTCCTGTAAATCGAAGCAATGTACTGTTTCTTTCCATTTATGGGAACCTGGTATTTCACAAGTTCATTAGCAGTTCTGTAGTTATAAATCAGTATAAATGTGGTCAACTCTATGAGAGTCATGACTGGGGAAGTTCATTTCCACTTCTCTGCCTCCACCCAATGCATCCTTGTACCCCCACGGCGATGCTGGTGATACACGATGTTTATGCCTCTATATAAGCAGAGGTTCTGGTTTCTCAAAGTCATTATGCAGCTGGAGGTGCCACAGCAGAAGTGGCCATAGTCGTCTCCCAATTTTTCCAGTTTTAACTCATTCTAAGCCTCTGTTCTCTGACACCTTTCTCTCCATTATCACTGCCTCTCAGTCTTTCTCTGGCTCCTCCTGCTAGATCTCGTCCTTGAAGGATGGGGTTCTTCTTATTCTGTCCTTGCTCCTGTTCTCAGCTCACTGTCTGCATCTGCCCTCTGGCCTTCTGCGCAGCCTGGCTTTGTCTCTGCCCCACACTCTCCTGAGCTTCGGTACCATATTTAATGATGACAGCTCATCTCTGCCTGGTGCCGCATATCCTGCCTCAAAATTAATGTTTCCCAAACAAACCTCTTCATTTTCCTCCCAAACTTGTTCTTTTTTTTTCTAATTTTTTTTTAACGTTTATTTATTTTTGAGACAGAGAGAGACAGAGCATGAAGAGGGGAGGGTCAGAGAGAGGGAGACACAGAATCTGAAACAGGCTCCAGGCTCTGAGATGTCAGCACAGAGCCTGACACGGGGCTCGAACTCACTGACCGCGAAATCATAACCTGAGCCGAAGTCGGCCACTTAACCGACAGAGCCACTCAGGCGCCCCCCCCAAACTTGTTCTTATATTCTGTTTCTGCTCACTGTTTCACCACCTACTTAGTCTCCTAAATAAGAAATGGGGGCGTTCTCTCTGGCCCCTCCATTTCTCTCACTCTTAAGTTCCAACTCATGCCCACATTCTGTACAATCTCAGAAATAGGAGACTTGATACCTTCCTCTCTATTTCCATGCACTGCCTTACTTCAGATGCTGAGTATCATTTGCCTGGATTCTGGGAGTGTGGTGTGCTGGCAAAGAGTGTGGGTTCTGGCCCCCCAGGCAGCTTAGGATGGAATTCTGATTCTACCGCTTCTTGCAGAGTGATCAACCCAAGTTATATAATGTCTCTGTGCCTCAGTTTCCTCATTTATATATAATAAAGAATCATTATAATATCTACCAAATAGGGTTATTGTGAGGATTACTTTGGTAAATGTCTACAAAATGCCTGGCACATAGTAAATGCACAATAAACGTTTGTTATTAGTATCACAACAACTTTTTAGCCGATTCCTCTGGTACTAGTCTCTTTCCACCCCATTAGAATCGTCTTCCTAAGAAACAAATCTCATCATGTCAATCCTTAGCTTTACTGGCTTCCTACTGTGTAAAGAATGCAGCTCAGCTTGTTCAGAAGGACATTTAAAACCATTTAAAAATCTGTTCTCAATTGCCTTTCTGGGTTCCATATTGGCCACAGAGGCTCTACACACGGAGTCTACACTCTGGGCTGTGCTAAGCCTCCCATTCCTCAGAGACTCCATACTCACTCCTAGTTCTGTGCCTTTGCACACAATGCTTCTGTGTTAGTCATGCAACTGTAACAACCATGCCCAGGTCTCTGAGGTTTTCCCTGCCCCAATTAAGGGGCAGAGAAATAAAAACCTCTCACAGCAGGATGGAGCAAATACTTAGAAACAATAATATGGTCTTCCACGGTTCCTTATATTTGAAATGCCATCACACGCCCCTCCTTTTCTCCATCCTTCAAAACTTTCCAAGCTTTATTATCACCTCCTTTGTGAAGTTTTTCTGTTGGCACCTAGCAGTTGGTACACTTCTCTTCATCCTCTCAGGACTCTGGCTCCACCTCTAATAGAGTGTTTGTCACACTGTGCTGAGAGTATCTGTTTATGCCCCCCTTTCTCTCAGAGGCAATGACCACAACTTCTTGATTTCTCTCTTCCAGGTTCCAAGCATCCTAGTAGCCGGAACGTGTCAACAGAATGGATGAATGAGGCAGTTTATTGCCTGGCCATTTATAGGCAAGGCTGGGAAAACGTTTCTGCTAATAGGCAGTGGTAGGTGACCAAGTAACTCCTTCATGCAGGCAGAAAGGAGACCAGTGAGAAAGCCAGTTTGGGGTTTTCTCCGTGCTCACCAAATATTATGTCATTTTCTTATTTTGCTCTTAGTTCATTGCTACGTACCAAGAATAAATGCCTTTAAAAGACACTATTTTTGCATGTATTAAAAAGTCTTGGGCATTTACGTACGTGTAATATTCAAATGAAAACAGATTATGCCCACATAATGTTTGTCAAAGCTTTGCTTTAAATCGGGTTGTCTATTGAAAAGACAGTACCAGCAAAATCATCTTGAACCATCAAAAAGTCCCACCTTTGGTAGCATATTACCAAAGACACTAAATGAAGCCAACTGCTGAAGTGCTCAGTGTTACCCCCTAAGGATTGCAGATTCGTCCCCAGTCTCCTCACTGGCACTGTCTTAGTTTGGGCCGCATCACTCCTTACCTGGGCTCTTCCTTCACACCCCACTTGCTTTCTCTCTGCCCAGAATGTTCTCCCACCACTCCCGCAGCTCCCCCCACCCCACATCAAGGAAAGCTTTTCATCAGGTGTCCCTTTGAACTCCTTCCAACACCTTCTCCTCACTATACTCCAACAGAGTTAAATTCTGTGCCTGGGTATCTTTTCATCATCGTGTTTTCACAAACCATTGCAATTGTTGGTTTACATGTCTGTTTCTTCTCAAAGGAATAAGTGTCCTGTGAGAGCAGGTATTGTGCTGTCCAGTTTCTCTCTTAGAGCAGATGGCCTTTGCACATACATAAGGTGCTCAATTAATGTTTGTCCCACTGAGCTGCTGTCAAACAGAAGGCAAAAATTACGACTTACATGTTTTGTGGTAAGCAATGTGGTACAATTGAAAATACTTCCAAAATCTGGTATTTTAATGCATGCTAATACTTCCATGATTCATGGAGAATGTGGTGCTGTTAGTATTAGCCAATATATTCCAAGTTAATTAATGTGAATTTTAACTTTCATATATAAGCTCCATGCAAAACTTTTTGGAAATGAGCCAATTCTCATGAGCACTGTTTAGAATACCAAGAAAAAGTCTTTAGAGGCAATATTCTCCATAGGGTATTGTTTGGCTAGGGAAAATTTTTAAGAATACAGTAAGTCTCTTTATTATCTTTGCCATGGAAAACAAAAATGAAAGTTTCACTGAGACATAAAAACTAAAGAATTAAAGACGATTGAAGTTACATATGCCTCAGAAACACAGTACAACATGCTAATTTGGCCAGATCTTCTAAAAGAAAAGAAGCCAAGCACACATTACATCCATTTAATTAGCTCAAGAATGAAATTTTCGGTTTTGCTAACTCTAACACATGTTATGTAAGAAATCATGAGTGTAAGCGGGAGAGAAAGAGGGCAAAAAAGGTTGTAATTAAAGTAAATCTTCCCAGAACCCTGGATTGCACCAGGAACGTGGCCAGAATAAGCAAGGCTACTGACTTTTGCCAGGGTCATGTTTGGAGGTTACTTTATCATAGCCCTGGCTTGAAAAACATAATTTGAGCATAGGAGGGCTCCCGACGTTCAATGATCTCCATGTGCTTCCCATTAGGGGCAAAAGAAGAAATGCTGTGGTGGCTTCTGCAAATGGAATGGAATGGGAATTTTCAGATCTCTTTCCGACTTGGCAAGAAGGCTGTGTGCCAGTCTGGACATCAAGAAGGCCCAGTTATTTCTAGAGGGCACATAGTCATACAGAGTCACCTACGAACCATTGCAAATGGTTACTTAGTCACTCATCCTGTGTAGGACAGCATCTAATTCTGCTCAGAATGGCTATACGCCTTTTTTTGTTTTTAAGTTTGTTTATTTATTTATTTTGAAGGAGAGAGAGAGAGCATAAGCAGGGGAGGGGCAGAGAGGGAGAGAGAGAGAATCCCAAACAAGCTGTGAACCAATTCAGGGCCTGATCCTACGAATCGTGAGATAATGACCTGAGCCGAAACCAAGAGTTGGACACTCAACCGACTGAGCCACCCATGCACCCCAGAATGGCTATATACTTTATTCTAAATAACATCATAGTTTTTAAAGTATAAGTTAACAACAAAATATTATTAATGAATTCCCTTGCTAACTGAGCTATTATGGAGTTGGAAACCACCAGAAATGGTCGGTCAAATCTTCACTTACTCATCCATTCCCACCAAGGGAGCATGACCCATCACGTGCATGAGTCTATCCCCTTCCCCACTTCCCATCGACAACCAGGATAGCACGAAGACCAAATCAAGTGTAGCATCAGTGGAGTTGCTTATCTAAGACCCATTTCCCTCTTTTTCATCACCAAACACTTGTCCAGCTAAATAGTCACTTTCCCATGCAGTGAGACACAACTAGATATTTGCCTGGGAGTTCTGGTAAAGCCTTTGATATCCCACTAAGAAGAGACAGACAGACCACTCCCCTCCTGCTTTCAAAGCGATGTGATATCTGAACTACAGCAAACGTCTTGGCCCATCTTGGAACATGAGCAGTGGGGATGGCAGAGCAAACAGGCAGAATGACTGGGTCCCTCACGAGCTACAAACAAGGCCAGCCACCACCTGCTTCTGGATTTCTTTATGTGTGAAAAGTAATCTCCTATTTGTGGAAGCCACTGTTGTTTGGGTTTTCTGTTACTTGCAGCCAAATACATCCCTAACTGATACACCAAGTCTATTAACAGAAGCTCAATCAGGAATGCTCAGGGAAAACGTCTCAGGATGCCAGTCGTAGAGGGATTCAAAATTACAAGAGGTAGGAGCTAGTCAGGCTTTCCTCCCTTTTTTCCCAAATATCCCTTTGCTCCCTGCCTCCTTCCCCCTCCATGAAACTTTGCACCAGTCTTAGAAGGTGGAATTAAAAGTTCTCATTTTAAAACATCAGTCCTGATACATATCATACCAACATTATGACTTCATTCCTTGGAATAGCAAAGTTTCTTCCAACACTAAGAATCATCAACATCTATCCTGCCCATGTTAGATTTCCAGCAAATTATGTACCTTAATTATGAGACCTGGTCAGTTGAAATAAAAGGCCTCACACTTATTTGTAATCTTTTAATAAAAGAACGTGCAGCGGTGCCTGGGTGGATCAGTCAGTTAAGCATCTGAGTCTTGGTTTCAGCTCAGGTCATAATCTCTTTGTTTGTGAGTTCGAGCCACGTGTTGCGCTCTGCACTAACAGTGCAGGGCCTGCTTGGGATTCTCTCTCTGCCTCTCCGTCTCTTTCGAAATAAATAAATACACATTAAAAGAAAAGATGCAACTTTAGCACACCAAGTTTCACATAATCCTGTCTTGCTCTCATCATGAAAACCCTACCTTAAAATTCCAGCTGTAGGTACAGTAGTCACACTTTATTACTCAAGTATAAGATTGTCATGCGGATGCCATAATTATCTGCTGCAAATTGTATTTTTACAATATTCACTGCAGTCATTTTGCAAGTGCTAACATGTAGGTTTCTATAAGCATTGATCGTATTTCTGGTAAAAAAAAAAAAAAAAAAAAAAATCTCCCCAAACTGGTAACATCTGGTTGACAGACTGGATTATAGACGTTTGTGCCTGGAACGTAGCCAGACCCGAAGCCCATGCAAACATATAATCACGCTAGATCCATCACATCAAAGCCATTTCTATCCTGGATCCAATTTTAGGTTTGGCATGTTATTCTACCTCATTCTGCTCTAAAAGTCTCAAATAGTAATCAGAAGAATGGGTACCAAAGGGCACCTTGCTACCTTCCTTTAACTCTCCCATTGGAGAAGTGCCCACCGAAGAATTTATACATGAAACAAATTCATCACTTACACATTCTTATTAGTGATGATAACCACCATGGACTGAGACATGTACCATGGACCGAGAGTTGTGCTGAACTCTATGCATACATCCTCTCCTTTAGTGCTCACAAGCCTACGAGTAGATATTAGTGTCCTGACACATAAGTCCTTCATGCATCCGGTCAGTGAGTATTATGAGCAGGCTCCGGGCTAGACCCTGGGAGTGTAGCAGTGAAAAGGTAAGTCTGACGCTCCCACCCCACCCCAGCCTCTTCCTTCATATCTCATGGAGTCTGATGGGGGGGAAAGAGACATCATAGTGCAATGAGTATGAAGAAAGGGGGAAACTAAGGAGCATATTCAGGAGTCCTAAACTAGACTTGGATGGGAAGAAAAGTCCCACTGGGAAAACGATGTTTAAGGCCATTCAGGTTATTCAGGTAATGGGAGGAAAGGTGCTGGTGTTGGGGGCACAAATCATACCAGATGGACGAGACAGTGATAGCACTGGACCACTATTGCTGGAGCTGAGACAACCAGGGGATAGAAAGGCAGGAGAACCTGGTGGGCCATGCTTTGTCCTGGACACAGCATGAAGCCATTCAGTGTGGTATTGTTGTCATTGGTGTGTGTGTGTGTGTGTGTGTGTGTGTGTGTGTGTGTGTGGTTGGGGGGGGGGGGGTTGAATAGAAAAAAGAAGGATCAGATTTAAACCCAGATTCATAAAAATTAAGCATCTTGGTCCAAAGTCACTCCTAAGCTGGAATTTGAACCCAATGTGCTTGACTCCTATCCTTTGTTCTTAAGTCATCATTCTCTACTGTCTCCTAGTTTTACCATCTCCATTCTAGTCAGGGAATCTTACCTCTATCAAATCCACCAAGAAAAATATTCAAAACACATGTGTCTAACGTTTACTGGGTACCAGGGCCCACCTTAGTTGTAGGGACTCAAAGGCACTGTCCAGGAGGTATAACCTGTATTCTGTTCCTTCTTGGAGGCTAGAATTTGGAATCTATGTTCTGACCCCATCCATTTATACATACCCCAAAGCCACTTGATTTTGACCTATGGCAATATTATGCCAAAGTGAAAGTTCACTGCAACTGGGGGCTCTGGGGAAACACTGTGCCCTCAGCAATGTCTCCACAGTCTGATTTGGTTCTAACAATAACCTTGCAAAGTGAGTGCTCTGTTGCAGATGGGTCAACTGAGGTTCTGAAGGTTAAGCTACTAGCTGAAGGTCGCACAGGTGGAAAGCCCCAGAACCAGGAGACCAGCATCTGTCCCAGGAACCAAACTCTTGGGGCCACACAGCCAGGCAGTTTCTCTCTGAGCAGAAAGTCACTCCTGGCAAGGAGGAGAGGGAGGAGCAGGGAAGAGGAAGGGGCTCGGGGGAAATAATTTGGACACTAAGAGCACTGTGTGTGAAATGGCATGAGATTGTCCAATCGTTCCCCATGGCTTGAGCTATTTTTAACCAGCCTCATTGTTGAAAAGTCCTACACAAGTCATTGCTACTTAGAAAGGAAATGAATCCAATTCTAACTAAATCCCAAAGCATATTTTTTTCTTTCCTCCCTACCCCCACTCCCCCCTTTTTTTTTCTTTAGGTTAAAAGTTGTATGTGGTTAGAGTTATTAGCAGGACACCTGATTTGGCTCAGACAAGTAAAAAATAAAACATTTATAAAATTCAGATACTTGCTTAGGTCTTTGAGTATCTTTTTAAAAAAGGCCTTAAATCCCCATGAATTAATCAAGTTATGTCCTTTCAATACTCTGGAAAGGCTTATAATAGGCTAAAAGCTACATTAAGACTTGAACTTGGGAACTTGAACTTGAAAATTTTTCTTTAGAGGTCAGTTTGCTCTAGTAAGATTCATGAAATGCTCTGAGCTTTTTCTTTTATTTTCCAGATCACCTACCCAATCGTTGGTCTAAACCATGAATCTACAGGTTGGCAAAGTTTTTACATATTCTACCTATCAGAATAAAATGGATCAGATCATGCACATATTTCTTATATTCAGTTTACTTTCACACTGAGAGATCTAGGGTACTGTTCTCATTTTTTACAATTAAGTTCTGTGAGATACTGCCTTCTTTAAGTGTCATGCTAACCCATTCCCCCATTTATATTTTTTACAGGTTAACTATTGATCTTGCCAGATCATGTTCAAACAAGAAATAGTAATGCATAGTTCAAAGAACTATGAATATTAAAGTACATGCTCCTTAATTGTAAAAAAAAGAATAAAATATCAAAGTGGATTTGCTTATTAAAAATAATCTGATTTTAATAACAGTTCTCAAATAAATGAAATTGAATCCCAAATTACATGGGCAAAAACTTGCTCCTGAAAATGCCATAAAATTCAAATCTGGTGTCACTCAGTCCAGAAATTTGGGGAGCAGTTAAGGATAAAATTTGATGACCTTATTCCATTAAAGAACAGCATATGGAAAATATTGAAATGAGATTATAGCATCATTCAAGTTTTATTTAGAAATTAGAGAAGGAGGGGTGCCTGGGTGGCTCAGTGGTTAAATGTCCAACTTTGGCTCAGGTCCCGATCTTTTATTTATTTATTTATTTATTTATTTATTTATTTATTTTTTTAACGTTTATTTACTATTGAGAGACAGACACAGAGCGTGAGCAGGGGAGGGGCAGCGAGAGAGGGAGACAGAGAATCCAAGGCAGGCTCCAGGCTCTGAGCTATCAGCACAGAGCCCGACGCGGGGCTTGAACTCACAAACTGCGAGATCATGACCTGAGCCGAAGTTGGTCGCTTAACCAACTGAGCCACCCAGGCACCCCATGCTCAGGTCCTGATCTTGCGGTTCGTGAGTTTGAGCCCCGCATAGGGCTGTTGTCAGCATAGAGCCTGCTTTGGATTTTCTGTCCCCGTCTCTGCCCCTCCATCACTCACACTCACTCACTCTCTCTCAAAAATTAATAAACATTAAAAAAAAAAAAAGAAGTTAGAGAAGGAGTCAGAAGGCAAAGAAGAAAAGAAAGTGTGCATGTATTTGTGTGTATGTGTGTATGTGTGTATGTGTTCTTCCCCCTTGTTCTTTGTCCTCCAACAGAAAGTAGCCTCAGCCTTTAAAAAGGGAGTCCCAGGAGAAAGGAAAAAGCCCTTAACTAAATCTCCCAGATCAGTTTGGAAACTCAGAATGGCTAGAGTTGGGAGGGCAGGGGGCAAAATTTCTGTTTCATAATTTAGAAACCCTCTTGCCTTAATTGGAACTAGGTCCTTTACATATTCATTTAATTTTCATAAACCCAGGAGGTAGATCACATATCGATCATTCCCACCTGATATTATTCTGAGACACAGTTAATCTAGCAACTTACAGAGATGACTCCATTAGTAAAGGTGGGGTCGAGAATTAGCCTCAAGTCTTTTCTCTTGTTTTCCCTTCCCGTCCCGAATATAGGAATATAGGCTTCTATCATTTACCTTCTGGCAATAAATTATTTCTGCAAGAGAATGGGTTGCTGAAGAGCATCTTTCAACTGTGATGGGAAGAGAGATCCTATAGGGGAGGCTGATTTGTAAGCTGGGAGCTTTCAGGGAGGACTGGCTAAATACTCGCCTCTCTTGGGGTGCAGAGTTCGAGGTGGGAAGGGAGGGGTGAATTTAGGGAGGTGGTAAAGCATTCTGTAACTTCCCTTGAGCCTTAGATACCCATGTACTCTTGTGAACATCTTTTTGATATCTCCTTTGACACCCTGTCTCCGCCCCTGTGCCTGGCAGAATGTACGAAGGGAAGTAGCCGTCCTGCTCTAGTGCATGTGACTGGGGACCTCCAAATAATGGATACTTCCAAGGGCAACTACTCTTTCCACAACAACGGCCATAAGAAGAAGAAGAACTATCCCTCATGCGGTGCTCGTTACACATCAACTAGCACTGTTGCCGTCTCATTAAAAATCGTGAACATTTACGGAGTCCTCACTATGGACCAGACACTGTTCTGAGCTCTTCATGTGTACTGTCTCATTTAATTCCCACAATTACTCCATCAAGTCAATATCATTATTATCCTCCTTTACAAAGGAGGAAACTAAGCCCTAGGCAGGAAAGCTGCTTACCCGAGAGCACAGGAGGATCCAAGTCCAGGCATTTGACTCCAGTGACTGAAAATAGCTTCCGTGTTTTATTGGGATGTTTCTTGACTCCCTACTACAGCCCTGAGCAAAAGCTAACACAATCCCTGCCTTCCTGGAACTTACAGTCTAGCAAAGAGAGACAGTAGATGAGTGAGGATATAAACAAATGTCTAATTGCAATGGTGGCGAGGATTCTGAACGAAAGGTTTGTGGTACTAAGCATTGGTTTCACTCAGTCGCCACCACACTGTTCCTGTTTTACATGTGAGGCAGCAGAAGCAAGGTCTAGGGACAGAAAGGAAAACTAGTTAGGCGCTTGGCTGAGGACAATCTACTCAGGTCCTCTCAAGTTATGAGTCAATTATTTCACTCTGGGACATGTCACATTTCAGTTGCCATTAGCAAATCATTTCGCTTGGAAGCCTAAGTGGTAATTATGCGCACATTAAGAGTTCCAGAACACAGACTTCACTTCAGCGTAACTCACCCTGTTTTTATATGCAAATATTTCCTGCTGCTTATATAACACAGACCAGGCATTTAACTGACCGCTCATATGGGCATGTAGGTAAGAGACACTGCCAGGGGGCCCATGCTTATACTTTAACTTTTCATCTGTAGAGGGCAGAAATCGGATTAAAGACTGTGTTTATTTCTGTTCAAAGTACCGGAAATAAAGGGTTTGTGCAGATGTTTTAAGGACACCATATAGACTATTCACAAGCTTTTGTGGTCAGTGTAGCAGCTATAGTATGGACCAATGATGCACTCTGACCTGGGTTTTGTCAGCTCTCAAAATACTGTTTTGGTCTTTTCCTTAGCAAGGTTGATGTGTTCATCGTAAACTCTGCTGGTTGGGGAAGGGGACGGTGGTGGGCGTGAAATGTTGTGTGGAATGTTCCGTGTCACAAAAGTTGGTTCCAACTTTCCTAGTTATTCCCAAACTACTTTTGACCCAAGGGGCACTTCAGTCTGGGAGAGACCTTAAATTGGAGCATCTGGTCAAAACCCTGCATGCAAGAAAGCGGAGACCCTGAGAGATGAAGTGATATGACTAATGTCATGGGTTGCTGGTGGCACAGATGTCCTTAGACCTCCAGCCTCCTGAGAGGCTGTCAGCTGTCTCAGATGTCCTGAGAGCCCACAGCCCAGGGCTCCTTGCTCACCTCATGCTGACTCCGGAACTGAAATTCTTAGTGTCTTTTGATGTTCTTGTTTCTTCCCTTCTCCTTCTTTCATACCTGAAATATCGTACTACAATCATCTAAAATGACATGTGTCAACCCACTAACAATGGCTTATAGTTACTGCCAACTAAAACATTAGTTATGTAATTCTACTCTGTTTCCTAGGAGTACAGAGTTTTGAACAGAGAACATTTAACAGAGGGAGACATAAAAATACATGGTTAAGGAACATGGAAATGCCTCCTAAAATAACGAAATTTTATAAGCTTATTAATATTATGTGTCAAGAGAAGGATAGGTGCATATTTTATGGCGATGAACCTGACAGATCTGGGAGCTATGTATTCCAACAAGGGGTCAGGCAGGATCCTGTGTCTTTCCTAACTAGGGAAGATTCCCGGGGGAGGGGAGGATTTCAAGTGTAAGGTCAGGGGAAAGTTTATGAACGCTACCACAAAGGGTGATCTGGCAGAGGCAAAAACTTACACCTGTGCTGTCCAGTACAATAGCCACCAGCCACACAGGCTAGTTCAGTTGAAATTATTACATGAAATAGAATTCTCAAATTCATTTCCTCCCTCACACAAGCCTCCTTTCAAGTGCTCAAAGCCACATGAATCTCATAGTTACTGTATCGACCCGCACAGATGTAGAACTTTCCATCACTACAGAAAGTTCTATGATGACACAGAAGATTCATCAGAGAAGGGGAGGGACGGATGAATGGGGGAAAGGGGAGCATAAGGTAACGCTGACCAGAGAAAGGATGAACTAGAGCAGGAGACACGAGGAGATGGGTTCACTGAACCGACCCAGGGGAAGATCGTGAAATGGGCTTGATCTTAGGTGCCAGGCATTGGCTAAGTTTTCTTGTTTCTTTTAGAAAGTAACGTTTAGGGGCGCCTGGGTGGCTCAGTCTGTTGGGCGGCCGACTTTGGCTCAGGTCATGATCTCGCGGTCCATGAGTTCGAGCCCCGCGTCGGGCTCTGTGCTGACAGCTCAGAGACTGGAGCCTGTTTCAGATTCTGTGTGTCCTTCTCTCTGACCCTCCCCCGTTCATGCTCTGTCTCTCTCTGTCTCAAAAAAATAAATAAACGTTAAAAAAAATTAAAAAAAAAAAGAAAGTAACGTTTACTTTTTTTAAAAGTTTATTTTCTATTGATTTTGAGAGAAGAGGTAGAGAGCAAGCGGGGCAGGGGCAGAGAGAGAACGGGAGACAGGATCCCAAGCAAGCTGTCCATGCAGAGCCCAGTTGGGGGGTTCAAACTCACGAACCCTGAGATCAGGACCTGGGTCATGAGCCAAAGTCAGGAGTCAGACGCTTAATCGACTGAGTCCCGGCACCGGCTAAGTTCTAAAAATGATGCACCTCTAGGCAGAAGCATCCCTGCGGTTTTGGCTGGTAGATATTCCTTTGTACAAAGCAAAAAGTGTACCTTCTGCAAAACTATGAAACAGTAAAAGGCTCAGTGGCTTCCCAGGCCTGGGGAAGGGAGGGTTGTATGGGGGAGTTTTAGTGACACTATTCTGAAGGATACAAAATTGGTGAATACATTTTATTTTACACTTCTCAAGACCGGTAGAATATGTAACACAGAATGAACCCTAATGTAAACTCTGGACTTCAGTTCATAATAGTGTATCGGTCCATCAGTTGTGACACACGTACCACACTATTGCCAGATGTTTATAATAGGGGAAACTGGTGGGAGGGAGTGGGAGGGGTACATGGAACTCTGTAGACTTTTTGCTCAGTTTTTCTGTAAACCTGAAACTGCTCTAAGAAACAAAATGTATGAATTAACTATTTCCCACAAAATATTTTCTTTTTCTTCTTTAAGTTTATTTATTGATTTGGAGGGGGAGAGAGAGAGAGAGAGAGACAGTGTGAGTGAGGGAGGGGCATAGAGAGAGGGAGAGGGAGGGAGAATCCCAAGCAGGCTCTGCACAGTCAGCACAGAGCCTGATGCGGGACTGGAACTCACGAATCGCAAGATTATGACCTGAGGTGAAATCAAGGGTCAAAGGCTTAACTGACTCAATCACCTGGGCGCCCCTCCCATAAAATATTTTCAAACACTCTAAAAGTCTTCATTTTCATATAAACAATGAAAGGACAACAAAACAGATTAATTTAGTCTCAGCTGATAATCTTATGTAATTATGTACTTGTGTAAATATTTGGTCATTAAAAAAACCAAACAGTGCACTGTCCTCCAGGTGTCCCCAGCACAGAGTCAGGCACTCATCTGGGTAAGCAGAGTGCAAGCTGGATTTCAGTCTACACTTGCCCCCTTTCTCAGGTGTCTTTGTGCAGTGCACAAACTGCACAACTGTACACAGTGTCTCTATTAGAACCCTACCCATTACTACATGGTGCTCCAAACAGAGGCTGGTGTGGTTGTAGTGACTAGGGACAAAGGATGACCATCTCTGTAGATGCCAGAGATGGACTGGAGAAAGAATCTGTTGAGAATAAATCACAGTAAGACATACGAGCAATATTGTTTTTCATTAGTGGAGAGCCAAGAACAGAGTGCTGAGGGACCCTGAGAAGCAGCAGAAAAGTGGGGTGGTAAGAAATTAAAAGGGATGTGGGAGACAAAGCCGGGAAGGCAGGAGGCAAACCACAGCAATACTGTACCTAGAAGCTGATGTCTGAGACCCAGCAGCTGCCTCTCTGAGCTGGGATTCAGTTGAGAGAAGTCTTGGCAAACACAGTTCTGCAGAGAGAAGGGCCGGGCACTGGTAGGAGAGGCAGCTTCCAGGAGAGAGGGTTAGGATTTGAGGAGGTTGATCCCAGGAGCCTATATATGCACATAAGGCATGGTCCAGGGGCTGGAGGGAAAGAGGAGAAGGAAATGCATCCCAACGATGACTGGAATGCATCAGCTGTGCAAAACGAAACTCCTGGGAAAACCTAGCTGTGTCTTGGATTGTGGTTCAAGGAACTAGTAACAGGATAAAAAGCTTTCGCTTCCAGGCCAGCCCTGTAAGCCCCACCCAGGTTAGGAGTTAGCAACGTGCTTCAGATGTCAGCGTGAAAGGAACTGATGGGGCCGGTCTACCTTCTAGTATTGGAGTAATCCTGAAAAGAACCACCTGCCACAATAGGTAATCCTAGCAGCCAGCTTCACCCAACGACTGCGGAGGGACGCTGAATTGTGATACCTGCTCATTCTTAGCCCTGAAGGGAGTCCCTTCCGAACAGGGCTGGAGCACTGTGGAAAATTTCTACTGCTCCTGCATATATAGGTCAGTGCTTCCCTAAGCTCGGGGCTTGGACCCCTGTCTCCAAATCATGCTGGGATGCTTATGAACAAGATGGACTTCCAGGGCCCACCCCAGACCAAGGAGATCTGTATCTTCAGGGATGGGGTCTGGGACTCTGCATTTCAGTCAGCTTCCTGAGTCATCCTTATGGACGCCGCATTTGAAGGTAATTAATGCAGACGGGTAGTTGTGAAACTCCAGCACGCTTCAGAATTACCCCAGGACTCCTGAGCACACACGTTGGAGGCCCCACCCCCAGAGCTGCCAGGTCAGCATCAGGGGCGAGGCCTGAGAATTTACATTTCTAACAAGTTCCTGGGTGATGTTGCTGGATCTAGGGACCACACTTTGAGAAGGATTGCTGTAGACAGAGAAGTGGTCTTCACCTGGCCAGCTCTTAAAAGCTCAGAAAGTGTAAAACTCCACTTATTCTTCATCTGCATAATTGAACTAGCTTCTACCATCCGGTCGGTCAGATGACAAACACCCACGACCTCTTTTTCACCTTGTTAGATAACTTAAATTTTAAATTAACAATACAAAAAGGTATTTCACCTGGCCAGCCCTAGTCTTGAACGTGTTCCTAGTTTCGAAAGCTTGTACTGTCGTCAGCCCTGTCTTTTTCTCCTGTTTGGTGATCTGCATGCAGAAAACCATTCAGCTGTGTGTTACCTTGGGCTTCAAAAACTGAAACCAGCCAGGGGCGCCTGGGTGGCTCAGTTGGTTAAGCGTCCAACTTTGGCTCGGGTCATGATCTCACAGTTCGGTGCCCGGGTTGGAGCCCCGCCTCGGGCTCTGTACTGACATCTCAGAACCTGGAGCCTGCTTCAGATTCCAGGTCTCCCTCTCTCTCTGCCCCTCCCCCAGCCCCACCCTGCTTGTGCTCTGTCTCTCTCTTTCTCTCAAAAATATATAAACATTAAAAAAGAACCAGTAAAATCAAACCCTTTCTTCGCTTTCCATAAAGAGACACCCTGGGTGGGGGGAAAATGCTTACAAAAGAAGAGAAACCTGGAAATATTCTGAAATTCAGAAAGTGTTATTTTGGGGTGCTTTCTGGGACAGGATGTCCCCATCAGCAGCTAGAGGAAGCCCAGCTTCTGATAAACACCATTTGCCTTACGCAGATCAAAGGGAGCCATTTATTGAAGGAAGGGATGGAAGTATTTGATGAGGCCCTGCTGTGGACTCCCCGTAAACAGGATAAGCCCTATCAATGAAAGCTTATACACTGCCAGGCCTCAGCCCCCAGTAACAATGGAGCAGCAAGAACAGTGGGTGGCAAGGAAAGGTCCTGACAAGATTGTTTTGCCAAGAGAGTGGCCGTAAACAGGATTAGTTGTAATGAGATTATCAACTCAGGCGGGACCTGGAAGTCTGAGCTAGAGAGTTGGTATTGCATAAAGAAAAGACACAGAAGTGGCTTGTAGGCGAGAGGATTACAAAGCAAGGGGCAAGGGCTTTCCCCTCGGGGGGCTCCCGCGGACCCAGGGACATCCCTCCTGGGCTGAAAAGTTAGTCATTGTAATTGCAAATATTGCTTTGCAGGAGCAGAGAGCCAGCAGTGGTGTTTCTCAGCCGAGGGACATCGGTAAAGTCTGGAGACATGTTTGCTTGTCACATCTGGAGAGGAAGGTGCTATTGGCATCTAGGGGCAAAGGCCAGGGATGCTCCTCAAAATCCTACTGTGCATGGGACAGCCCCCCCCCCCCCCCACAGTACGCCTTTCTGGGCCCTCCACCTTCCCCCAGACCTATGGCCAGGAAAGACAGCCCGAGCAGGCGTCCCCCAGGAGCCTTCCAGCAAAACCATAACTCAGAAACGGGTCACAGAAAAAACAAAGAGTAGAAACAGAAAGTGAATCAGGGATATGGGGTTCATGTATGCAAGGCCTTTCCCTGCTCTTCTCTAAAGCTAAACCAGGGGCCGTGTCTAGGTCTCCAGGAAGGAGAGTTTGAACGCCCCTGCATTAGACTCCTAAAGCATGTTTGGTAAAGGGCTCCCAAATTTGACTTCAGGTGTTCTGGCCCCATACTGGAAGGGTCACAAGCCCAGCTGCAGAACCCACAGGGTAAAACAGGAATAGTCAGAGGGCAGAGCCACAGATCTGGAGACTGGGGGGCAGGTCGGGACCTGAGGCACATCTCGGGGTCTCATTAGCACAGAGGGCGTGTGTCACAGGTGGTCTTTGCAGCTGCAGAACTGGATGAAATTAGAGAGGGACAGAAGTGTCGCATGAGAACAGGACTTAGTATTGAAAATGTGCAAACGATTCTGCAGTGTCCTGTATTTTCAGCGGACATTTTGTGTGTAGCTTATCTTCTTAATTACACTCCGTTCCGGCAGCCTTAGACACTTTCAGATTTTAAAGTTTGATCATCTTAGTGCCTTGGACAGAGTAGACGCTCAAGAATTAAATGAATTACATTGACTGATTAAACTTGTTGCCTCCACCATTAAACGTCTGGAAAGAACTTTCCCTTTCCCTTCACTTCCTTTACTTTTACCTGTTTTCTGCCATCAGCACATGACCGAAATGTCTCTGTAGCAGGCTGTCTGACTTCTGCATTGCCAAACCCACTGGCCTGTTCTCGATCCACCTTCTGTAATCTCTGCAGCATTCAGCACCCCGAGCGCCGCTCCTTCCGTTACCAGTCAGCAACCATGGTTTCCATATCACTGTGTTCTCTGGCTTCTTTTTCAGTCTTCTGGAATATTACTTTATAGCCTCCCTTATTCCCCTGAAAGCAGATTAGTGCTCACATTTCCTTTTGTCCCTTTCCTCCCCTTTTTCAAATTCTACCTTGCTAATCTCAGCCATGGTCTCAGTTATGGCTTTTTGTATGAAGATGACTTCTAGATCTAAGCCTCAAACCCTGATGTCTTTCCTGGTCATTTTGGTCCTGGTCCTCTGGAATTGGGGGAAGGAGTGAGTGTAGGCACCATTTAACAGAGGCCAGCAGCTCTGGGTTGATGCTGGAAGCCAACATTGGTGTGGCAGGGTGGACAAGGACAGAGGTAGAGCAGGGAACACAGCAGGAATTTTGACCTCAGAGGGGCCAGTCAACCAGCACACAAACTTGAAGGACTGGAGCAGAGACCGGACGAGGGAGAGATGCAAGGTGCAGGTAGGTGGTCTGGTGTCAGTTCATCATTTCTCTCACGGACCTCAAGTTCCGACCACAGCATGGCTCTGACATGGGCTTATGCACCCCCTGTAGTAGCAGAAACAACACACAGGTCCCGATTTCCAGACCCTATTTCCATGAGTTTTTGCCACGTCACTCCACTGGGACCTCTTGGTTCCTTCCTCCATGCCCACTTGGCATTTGTTTTCCAAGATTCTGCATTATGGCTAGCTTCTTTTCATTTTGCGAGGTGGTTACACCCACTCCAGTGCCTCGAGATACTATTTTTAAGTTGACGACTCCCAAATACATATTTCCAGCCTTAATTGCAGACCTGGAATTCTACCTGAACAGTCCATAAAAACCTAAAAATCAGCATCCCCCCAACTGAAGCTGTTCTCTCCCCCTCCACACGGGACTCTGTTCCCCTGCCTGGTTCTCTGTCCTGACAGTGATACATGGTCATCCAAGCCAGAAACTGGGGAGTCATCTTTGACTCATCGATCTTTCTCCATCCATAAGTCAATTTTGCCTCTTAATCGGCTGTTCGTTTGTTCATACTCTTCCTTCCGCATTGTCAATTTCTTGCTTATCTCTTAGCATCTCTCACCTGGACATTTCAGCAGTTTCCACCAGTCATCTGTGTCCAGGTTTACAACCTCCCAGTCAGGCCTCCATGTGACTCTGTCATTGTCCCTTACACTGCGGGAAGCTGAGGATCTTACCCACGGTTCAGTGACTGCTCATTAAATTTCAAACACAATGCCCAGCGTGCAACCTCCTTCCTGATTTGCCCTCTTTTTTCTAGGTTTATTAACAACCAGTTTCCTGGTAGCACCTCATGCTTCACCTAGGAATAATGGCCACTTCCTGGATCATCGTGCTGTCTCCTAATTCCATGTCTTCATGCTCAAGTGCCCGGTACCTAGAATGCCCTTTCCCTTTATCTTGGTGGATGCCAAGTCACCCTTGAAAACTCCGTTCTGCATCAGCTTCTCTTTGAAGCCTTCTCTCAGCCTTTTCCCCCATTGGCTACCACATCCCTGTATCCCCCCTGTAATCTGGCACTTAGGAGCCTCCTCATGCAGGCATTTATCTTCCGCACTAAAATCTGAGTCCTCGAGGGTGGGGCCTTGTCCTGGGATTTCTGTCTCCTCCGCAGCTGGCACAGCACTTCTACATGGTGCTGTTCAGAGTTCTAGTTTATGGGTATTCCTCAAGTGAGAATCTATGGCCAAATGTGTTTGAGGAAGGCTGCATATTGACAATACACAGGCTCAAGGAAGTCTTCAGCAGAAACAAGTCCGAACTGGTTGAAGCGGATCCTTACGGCATGTGTCAAGGGGCAAAGCTGGGGACATGCCCAGGGTGACCTGGGAGGACAGAGAAGGGGCTAACTCAGGCTCAAGGGGCTCTGGGAGCCTTCCTGGAAGAAGATCTCCATCACTCACAGTAGGATGGCCACCAATTTAACCTCCAGGAGGGAAACTCTCTGGTATCCTCCTACTTCCAGAGACTGAACTTCAGGACTGGATGGGGATGTCAGACATGTTTTATTATGCAAAGAAAGTCCAGTCTTCCAGGATGTCCTCTGCCCATATTCATTCCTGTGGTCAGACTCCACTTTGAACTGGCCTGACCCAGGCTGAATCACATCCCTAAACTCAATTCACTTAACACCTCCCATCTGTTATCCCCTTGCTGGTTATATTTTCCTGTGTATTTCCTAGTGCTCTCCAGTCACAGTCCTTAGGTCTCCTGAGGGCAGGTGCTGGTCACTTGGACTGTTTTTCCGTAGACTCTGAAAGCCCCGCACACCTAGTGGGCACCGAACAAATATTTATTGAATGCTGTACACACGGCATAGTTCAGTGTTGCGTGTTTGCATGCAGGCAGCAGGGACACAAAGGTATAATGGAGAGCTCGAGCTTGGGTACAGGGAGGCCTGGGAGGCATTTTCTGTAACTGCTGAGGCCGAGGGGAGCAGAGCATTTTTCTTCGACTTCTACCGGGAAAAGAGTGAGTCTACTAGTTACTATTTAACTCCCAGACCTGAGGATGGGAAGAAGGGGCAGAGTGGCACCTCTAACTTGGATCTCTAACACATTCCTCCAGAGAAGGCCAAGTGTGTTAAAGACGTCGGGCTATAGTTCCAGTTTTGCGTGGGGCGGCACCACATCGGGGTTAGGGAGAGCACTCTGCTTAGCATATGGCCTGGATCCTGGCATCACCACTGGCTGCCTTTGTGCCTCTGGCCAAATTACTTGACCTCTCTCCGTGCCTCAGTTCGTTCACCTGTAAAATGGGGATGATAATCGCAGTACCTACGTCTTGGGATTCCAATGAGGACTAAATGAGTTACAATTTATGTGGCATTTAGAAGGATGCCTGGCATGTAGCAAGTAGTATTGAAGTGTCTGTAAAATCAGTCCATCTGTATTCGATTCTGTGTTGGGCAGACCCAGGATGAGACAATGAATAATGGTCAGATGGTATAAATTATCTATAGCGCCAGCACCTACTGTTTAAAAATAGGAATAAAAACTTGTACTTCTGTTGTCTGATTCCACCCCATAATCTACAAAGTGGGTGTTCTTTTCACGTTTTATAGAGAAAACAGGCTCAGAGGTTACCACCCTCTGGGCTGTATAGCTCTGCATTTGGTGATGGAGCCAGGCTTCAAGTTCATGTCTGTCTTAGTCTGAAGCCCAAACCTTCTCATCAAGTGACATGGTCTCCCCAGGGGATGTCTGGGTTGAAGGCAACCCATTACTTCCCGTGAACTGCTGGTTGGCAAGTGGTTCACAAACCTCTTAAATCACACAATTCATATCAGATCTCACCTCTACGTTTAGCACTAATTAGAACTTTTATTAGACAAGGTTAAAGTTGCATGTGATACTTTCTTTTCTTTTAACACACTACAGTAAAAAGCAAGCCTCCTTCCACCTGCACCTTCTCTCTGCCCACCGGTCCCATCGCCTAAGCTCTCGGGAACAACCTATGCTTTTGTAAACATCTTCTTTAGAATATGGAGAAATGAGGTCACACCTCCTACACAGGTGTCTTCCCTTGGTTACTTAACATTTGAAATCTAAATACTCTTATTTGTAGGATCTTTCTGCACTTGTTGGGATGATTTTGCTGCAAACCCACTGACAGCACTTAGAGCTCGGGGTCCCAGCCGGCGTTACAGAGGCCACATCTCCCTGGGTCTCGCATCGCATGTAAGAAGAGGCCCTCCGACGTTCTTTGTGTGCCCCCCCCCCCCCCCCCCCCACCTCTGCAGATCAGAGCAGGAGCCTGTGTCGGGATGGTGTACCGTGGCGCTCACCTATCAAGCCTTTCTCCGGAGCACCGGAGTTTCAGCATTCAACATGGCTTTCCCAAGTCCCCTTACCCCTCTTCTCTATCAGCCAAATGCACACACACTAGCTCAGAGCCTCTCCTTCCTCCTAACTGTATGGAAAACTCCTGTAAGTTCTTACTTCCAGCAGGATAGAGACCTTTATAGGAGAGTAAGTGGAGCAGGGCGTCCACACACTGCAGCTGGCTCATCTTGACTATTGAATGGGAAAGAGCTGGAAGCCCCAGAGATTGACCTACTTCTCCCTCTCCACTTGACAGACAAGGAAAGCAATGCTCAGAGAGGGTAAGTAACTTCCCCTAAATCCCACCGCAAGCTGGAGGCAGAGCCAGGAGTGTCTGAAGATGGGTGAAGTCAGGTGCATGGGGTTATAGGCAGCTGCATACATAATAACTGTCACGGAGTTGGAATTAATTTAGAGGTGATCATGATGATACCAACAACACTTTTCAACCCATCGTTCAGAACATGGGATTGTGCATTAACTCTACCTCTGTCTCTGGAGAGGATGTGTCTCTTAGAAATGATCTATGCATTCATAAACATTTTTTTTTTCAAAATATACCAACAAGATCATGCTTTTGTAGTGATACAAGCTTCCTTGCTTATATCCCCAATGTACAGATGAGGAAGAGAGGCTCTGGGAGTGACTCAGCAGCTCACCACAAGAATCTCCTGGACGTCTGCCTGGACTTCTGTCAGACCCACTTAGTTGACTTTCTATTCAGTATTATTACTGAGGTCTTATTGTTAAGAACATGTTCTCTGGGTTTCCTGCTTATCTCTAAGCTGAAGAAAATGTGTGTGTGTGTGTGTGTGTGTGTGTGTGTGTGTGTGTGTGTTTCTGTTTGCTTTTCAACCTTCAGCTTCTATGACCTTAAAAAAAAAAAAAAAAAAAAAGAGTAAGCACAAGCTGAGCTGGTCTAAAAGCAGCCTGTTTGCAATGTGATATGGGACCTGGACCGTGACCAGCTAAACCTCGGTGTAGTGTTCTCCAAACACATTTCAACGATTTTTCCAAGTGGCAAGTGGTTTATTTCCACTGAAACACTTGAAGATGCTGAATTAACAGTACATTTCCTAAACTGTTGAGTAAGTGGTGGCAAAATGGCAATTCTAAGTCTGAAGGGGAAATGGCTGAGATATATATATATATATATATATATATATATATATATATATATATATGTTTTTGTGGGGTTTTTTTGTTGTTGTTGTTGTTTTTTTTTTACTTTGAAGCTTGGGTACTACTGAACATTCCTAGCATTTAGCCAAATGCATTTTCAAAGTTAGAATCGGTTCATACAACATTCTCATAGTCCATAGTTTTTATTGAGATTGATAGTTGATGGGCCATAACCTCTAACATCACTTGCTGCTTTAAAGTTTACGATTCTCTATAAAATGAAAGTCATATGATCCCTAAATCCAGGACTAATCACAGGCTTTGGAAGTTACTCCTTTCTGTCCTCTCCAACCTCCCCTTCCTCTTGTATCAGAGGAGAGAGAGCAAGTAGGTAAATATGACCGCATTTATGAGAGTGGATGGAAATGTGGTCTAACTTTTCAGGTCCTACTTTAATACCTATGACGAATGAAATATTAATTATAGTGTTAAGTAAATCATTCCATTGACTTAGCATCTGGGAGTCTTGCCTTATCAAGGATAGCTGCTTTTCACTGGCTATTTCAAGAGTCCAACCCAAATGTGATATTTTAATCCTTCAAAAGTGGCATTCAAGTTCCCTGCCAACACTTCGACACCCCTTTCACGTTTCCTTCCACCGGCCCCAAAGGTCAACCAACACCTTACTTCTTTTTGAAGAGTCCACAACTGCTCCCCTTGTCCAAAGCATAGTGTGATCAGGCTTTGGAAGTCTTTTCCACCACCCACAGCTGGCCTATAATCACGGGCACTATGCCCACCTTTAGGGTTTTGCTGCTGCCTTGGTCAAAATCCCCATCTCCACCAGTGTCTTCACCAACAAGCCCTCCTTGTCTTCCTCTGCCAATAGTTAACAAAAGCCATGCCCTCCCAGTCACCACCAAATTCTCCATCAGAGCTTTGGCTGCTATGTCGAGGCTACATCAACCAGGGGCAATTCATGGCTCCTGAGGTCATTTGGAGATACTTTTTAGTCGTCACAACTCAGGGAGGGGAGTGCTATTGACATCTACTGGGTAGAAGCCAGGGGTGCTGCTTAACATCCTGCAATGCACAGGACAGCCCTTCACAACAAAGAAGTATCCAGCCCCAAACGTGAATACAGCCGAGGTTGAAAAACTTCTCTAGGAGATAGTGGAGGCCCTTTGTTTCTCTTTTTTTCTCCACCTTTGGCAGAAAGACTAAAACAAAAAGAAACAAAACAAAATCTGTCCTCCAGGCACACACCTGGAACTGCCATTCTCTTCCCTACTCCTCAGCTCAGGATTGGAAAACACAATGGGATCTTGTAGAACCAGCCTTTCCATTCCCCATGTGGTTCCTTCTCCCACCCGGGCAGGGGCTGGGACACAGCAGTACCAGCTGGGCAGAAGAACCCATCCAGACCAGTGGTTTTCAACCCTGGCTGTACATCAGGTTTACATCATTTCAAATATTTTAAACGTTTAGACTACTTAGAGTACAGACACTCAGAATTCAAAGTGAATTGGTCTGGGATGAGAACTAAGTGATATTTTTAAGCCTCCCAAACTCCCCCCCACCCCCACCCCCCACCCCCGCAGATAATACCAATGTGCAGCAAGAGGTAATAGCTCCCTGGACTGGTAGCCTGCTCAGTGGGGGAGAATAGATCTCCCCAAAGAGCTGTAGGGAATTACTTTTGGGGGACCCTTTAGCCCTATAAGACATGCAGCTTTCCAGTAGGAGAGAAGTCTTCTTTCAACTGTGTGGTCAGTCTGGGTCATCTGGGAAAATTCAAATTATTGAGGGTCCTTGTTCAGTCTTATATCTCAATCAGAGGCTTACACTGATTTTTAATATTTATCAAAATCATGAAAAAAGGAGTAAATCAAAGGTTAAAAGCTACCTTCATAATTAAGCACTTTCCGCTAGCTATTTATTTGTCTGGGGGAAAAAATGCCTTTTTCCTTTTGTAGATAGATAACATAATCATAAATTAAAGCTTTGGGATGAATTATGTCTTATGAAAAATAACAGGACAGTATCATAAATCACAAACAAACATTGTCTCTATGAAATATGACCAGTCTAATTCTGTACATTTCCTCCCTGTTGGAGTACAATAGAGTCTTTACGAGGCAAATTAATTTAGCATTAACCTGGGAATTGTTACTGTGCTTTCACTGATGAACCTGATAAAATAAAAATACTTCTCGATGCTCAAGAATCACATTAAATAATCTGTAACGTAAGCAAATCATATCTAATTTCTATTTCTTTCCTTATCCTTCTGCAGCCACACCCTCAGCATTCCTACAGGAGAATAAATATGGGATCCCAAGCTGGGAAGCCTGGAGCCTAGTTCTTGCCCTGGTACCACTGTAGCAAGACACCTTCTCTAGGCCATTTCCTTGTCAGTAAAGAGAAGGTGTCGCCAGGCGATATGTAAGATCCCTTCCAGGGTTGGGAATTAACAGGAAGGCAGATGAACGCTCTGACACCCCTAAATAGCAATGAAGCGTCTGGTTTTGTGCATTGGCATATAGGGTGGAAATAGGGTAAATATCAGTCAACACTGCAGCATTCCCTCTGCAAAAAATATGGGGCACTGTTAGGGAAGATTCAAAGAAATAGTAATTACACGTCCAAGGTTTTACTTTCAGTAAGATTATAATTTAGTTGGAGAGATAAACAGTTCCATCAGATCAGGACATTCGAAAGTGACAACTGGTAAATAAAAATTGAAAATAAATAAAAATAAAAGATAAAAATAATAATAAAATAAAAAATAAAATAAAATAAAATAAAAATAAATAAAAATTTAAAAAGTGATGATTGGTATTTCATTGAAACACATGAATGTTTATTGGACACCTCTTGGATGAGTTAGATTTTAATGTAATGGCTATCACAGAAAATCGTGCTGATATGCTCAGGGAAGAGTTGTGACTTTTCTTCCTTTGTACAAACTACCGTAATACTACATTAATACTTCAGTTAGTGACATGGTGTTATCTACTATCTCACGTATCTCTCAAACTGACTGCTGTGGAATTAACTTGTGTTTATCTTATTCCTGGGTACTTCTAAAAATTCTCTCCCTAGGATCTGCTCCTCCAGCTGAGATGATCTTCTCTCTTGTGCTCCTTTGAATGTTGCTAAGTGGAGAGCTGGTGGTCATCAATAATTTGGTAGCTAATTTAATTAAATATGCATTAATTGAGTACTTAGTAGGATATGTGCATCTTGAGCACTGTGTTAAATGTTGGCAATACATACAGAGAGTAAATGTTATTTACAACCTGCCTACAGAGTTCATCGTCAAGCCAGGAAAAATACATGGAAATAATTAAATTTATTGTGACAAATATAATCATGTCTGTTCCACGTTTGGAGGTAGCTCATTCATTCATTCATTCACTGAACAGAGATGTGCTTAGTGCCAATTTCTCTGGTCACTATCCAAGGCATGTAACATATGTTGGGGGAAAACCAGACAAGGTCCTTACCCTTCTTGTGAGCTTGCAGCTTAATGGAAGAAAAGACATTGAACAAGTGAGCAAACAAACAAAAAAAAACTATACAATTTCCAAAAATACTAGGCTCTTACTGTAAAGGAGCAAATAGTGGGCAGTGATAATGGGGAGGGTGGGCCGACGCTCTTGCCGGGGACTGAAAAGCTTTCTCGGATGTCTTGGTAGAGAGAAGAACAGAAGCGCCCACCCTGCAAAGAGCAGAGATGAGGGCCCCCAAGTCAGGGGACACAGCAATGAGCCTGGAGCCAGGAATGAATCAGAGGCCTTGCAAAGAGAGTGGTGGAGCTAAGGCTGGAGACAGATCATGCAGGACTGTGGGAACCACAATAAGGAATTTTATTTAAAACCCAGTGATATCATGTTGGGGATGGCGATGATCCAGGTTACAGGTTGTTTTTCTGTTTATCTGATTTAGGTGTCAGCACATTATTCTAGGTGCTAAACAGAAACTGTATTGGAGTGGAATGTTTGTGTTTATGGGGAGACCATATAGGAAGTGGACGTGACCTGAAGTAGGCTGGTGGCGGTGGAGGTGCAAAAAAGTGGGGGGGGGGGGGCTGGACTTGAGGTTTATTTTGGAGAAAGAAGCAACAGGCCTGTGACAGATGGGGGAGAGTGAGGGAAAGAGAAGACCCACGGGAAGGTCAAGGAGGCTACCGTGGCAACCACACACACAAGCCTGAAGCTCAGGGAAGACCTCAGAAGGGGGACAGAAATAAACAAGCCTCTGGCAACTTCATGGTGTCAAAGGATAGGAACTGTTTAAAGCACCCAGAGAATTAAACAGAGAGGGGCCCCTGGCCTGAGTAAGTCCGACATTCACAGGACGTAAACAATGTTAAGCTCAAGGTCCCTTAGTTTCTTACCACCCGTGTGTAAAAAGCAACCGGGTATGAAAGAGCGGGCCGGGGTACTGGAGTGATTGTTTTCTGTTTTCACAAGCGGAGGAGTAGAATTCAGAGGAGGAAGTGATAGGCTTCCTGGGAAATTAAGAAAGCACAGGTTTCAGGCTCCTTCACTAGCAAGGGCCCCTTACGAGACCCCGAGTGTAATTATGTGTTTCTAATTTTGTACTTCTCTTTCTAAAACAGAGAATTGACAAATTACATAAGCTCAGGCCTCACAAAATCTGAGTCTGCCCCTGGTGGGGAACATCAAGGAGCAGACCATGAAATCGAAAACCCCCAGTGACCTGACGCTGCTGATGGGGCCTCTTTGTATAGCTTCTGTGCTGGGCCAACTACAAGTTGTGGGCCAACATACGCTTTTAAGGAAAGCTTTATCATTCACAGTTGTTTCCTGATCTATTCACATACCCCTTAACCAGAAGCATGGTGGCGACACCGTGCGGGAGAAGGGTAAGGCCTAGGTCAAGACTGAGACACTGGAGTTCAGCCATGGGCATCGCTCTGGCCACCAGAACACCTGTCGCTCTGGCCACCAGAACACCTGTGGGCAACCGATGGCAGGGAACTACCTGGGTAACCAAGAGAATGTCTTGCTCTTCAAACCCAAGAAGTTCAGAGAAGGGGCGAAAGAGTAAAAATGGCGAGGCACATTGGCTACATAATATGTGGGGCCCGTGCAAATTGGAAGTGTGGATGGGCCCTTCATTCAAAAAGTATTAACAATTTCAAGATGGTGAGAGCAAAGCATGAGTGGGGGCTCTTGCAAGCATGGGGCTCTGTCTGGCTCCTCTGGTCACACACCCATGAAGTCAGCCCTGGGGATAGAAGAAAACCTAGGGCCAGCGTTCTCACGTCTATTAGGCATGTACTATATTCCAGAATCAGGGCAAGATATATTCACAATTCATTTTTTTTTTCATAACAACTCTGTGAGAGAAATGGCATTACCAACATTTCACAGGTGCGAAAAAAATCTCCAAAGGGTTAGTTTGTTTGCACAAAGACACACAGGTAGTATGTTTGTGTGTGCTCAGGGAAGGAAGAAAAGAGACCAGAGGTTATTGCCCAAGTATTGGTCAGAGGCAGGGGCATTTTGGGTCTCCATCATTAAGCTCATTTAACAAAGCCAAAAAAAATGTCAAAATGGCTTGATTACTGTTGCTGTGTGTGAACCACAGATGAGAGAGTGGATAGGAAACGTAATACACTTTTGTCCCTTACCATTTCCTTGAACTATTTAGCTTTGTGCTGCTGCAGGGAGGTTGTCATTCCAACAAAAGCAGACACATTTGGAAGCTTCTAGGCTTTCGGTTTTTGTATTTAGCTACTCTGGTTGGCACAGGGTTAAATGACTACTGCTTTATTTGCAATTTATTTATATTAAAAGTCAAATGTCAAGTTCACACAGGGTGAAATAAAGGACTCTTTATAAACATGCAAACAAACGCAACTGTTCACTGCCAAAAATATCCAAACAAACCAAACCAGAGACAAGAAATATCTCCTCAACTTAAAGGGTACAGTTCATCCACATGGCATCTTCAATAGGGGAAAGGAAGTCCTGAAATTGAAGACCAGACTCAGTCGAACACTAATTTAATGTTTTTCTTAGTAGACACCAAATTAAGGGAGATTTGCTACTTATCTGACTAATTTGAGCACTGTGGATTCCCACATTACAAACTGAGGGGGAAAAAAAAAATCTAGTAAGACATAGGAATTTTCTGGTGTTTTGCCAACAGTCGAGTCCCGTGAACACTGTCTTATCATCATTCATCCTTGTCTATTTACACATTTTGATAATGCAAGGTTAAGAATCAGTTTCTTAAAAAGCAAATTACTTTACTTGAGTACAAAAATACACGAGCTTATACATGAGTTTCCAACCTATAGGGGTTCTTGGCCTTTGTGATGTGTAAGTAGGGACAGTCGCAGCGAGACCTGCATACTCCTGAGTCCCAGAGATAACAGATGTATGACTTCTAAAGTACACGTGGATCTGGCATGATTATCACCAAGGAGATACGGAGCTGAATCAACACAAGGAAATGGAGTTGAGCCTGTAACCTGCTTATGCCAACTCCGTGGCCCTTGAAACTGGTGAAACGGGTTTGCTACTTACTTTGATCTACACACATGAAACTCAGGGCTTCCACTGACACAAGAGTCTATGGGATCATGGTTCTGGTACCTTTTCTGAGAAGGGAGGAGATGGAAATTGGCATCTTCTCTTTCGCCCATCACCCAGTGTAAAAGTAGCAGGCAAGCTTACAAATTCGATCACTCGATGTAAACAAACTATCTGCCATCAGGACAGAAACAGCAGGCATGACACGTTTGGGGAACACAAAGGCCTGGTCTTACACAAGGAATTTAGGCTTTTCTCACAGCCCGTGAGTAAAGACACAACTGAGATTTTGTTCCTAATTTCGGAGGTGGGGAAAACCCTGCATTTCTTAAGCAAATAGTACCACATGTAAACAAAGCTCGCTACTTATTCCAGTAAATGTTGAATCAATTTCTTAGAGTATATATATAGCATGAAGATCAGTTTGCTGACTTGCCTACAGGAAGGAAATCATTGGAAGAAAGCCTTTATTGATCTTGCAAAAAAGAAGGCCAGAATATCCTTCTCATATCTGTGCCTGTGGAATATGTCACCAGCAATGATGTTATGCAGAGGCACAACTCCCAGAGCAGATGGCTTCTCCTGTAGCAAATAAAGTGCCCAGGGGCTGGAGCCAGGCAGCTGGCTCCAATCTCATCTAATCTATTAGTTTCTAGTTTTGCTAACTCGTCAGCACCAGTTTCCTCATCTGTAAGATAGGGTTGTTATTTTTTTTTAATTTTGTGTTTTACATTTAGTTTTGAGAGACAGAGAGAGACAAAGCACAAGTGGGGAAGGGGCAGAGAGAGAAGGAGATGCAGAATCCGAAGCCGGCTCCAGGCTCTGTCTGAGCTGTCAGCACAGAGCCGGATGCGGGACTCGAACTCACTTACTGCGAGATCATGACCTGAGCCGAAGTCGGACGCTTAACCGACTGAGCCACCCAGGCGCCCCAAGATAGGGTTATTAATACTATCCCCGGAAGCTGCTTGCCAGTTTCCTATTCAGTGTGTATGTTCCTTTTCACACAACCATGACTCTCTTCAGTTCGTGATATTTCCAGTTAGAAACACTCATTTCCCAGACATTGGTAGCGTTGGGGTGGTCACGTGACCTGGTTCTGGTAAATGAATGATAAGCAGATGTGGTCGGGTAGGGCTGTCCCGATGGACAGAGATCCCAAGAGCACGTGCTTTTGCTCTTTGCACTCCCCTCTTCCCACCAAGAATGTGCTAGAGATCCCCGAGAGGAAGCAGCCACTGCAGAATGAACCACATACCAGAGTGAGGGAACAAGTAGGATTAAGAAGCATTGCTCCTTGGGACACCTGGCTGGCCCAGTTGGTAGAGCGTAGGACTCTTGATCTGGGGGTTGTTGTAAGTTCGACTCCCACATTAGGTGTAGAGATTATTAAAAAAAAAAATCTTAACAAACAAAAAAAGAAGCATTGCCCCTTGAACAGTCGCACATATCCCCACTGTCCATCCCTGGATTCCTTGTGATAGGAGAACAGATGAGGAGAGGAAGCAGCAGACTGTGACGCTAAGCTGAATGCAGCCAAATGCAGCTACTACCTGGCAAGGTTGGCAGGAAGAATATGAGACGTAAACTGCTTAGTCCAGAGCCTGGCACAGAGAATTCAGGAAAAGTGATGCCTGCTAAATTACCTATAGGAACTATCAGCAGAGGCCCAGCACAGAGGAATACTTCCCTGCTGAGGTGGGTGCCTTCTCCCACCTGACTGGTGTGAACCAGCTGACCCCGGTGCTGGTGGCATTTCTCTTCTCGTGACTCCAGGGAAACCTTAGCAGCTGCACAGCCCCCATCACGCATCTCTCCCCCTTACTGCCTCCAGCAATGGTGCCCCAGGCGACCTCATTCCAAGACTGGTGAACCCAGTGGGATTTTGAATCTCCTTAAAATTCTTGTCTATTTTCTTTAAATTGCACCTTACAGGGAATGCTGACGAAACAAAAGAAGCAGATGTGGAACCTAGCACGGGGTCATGGCCCAGGGATTGGCCTAAACCTTGAATTTAATGACTAATGTTCCCCCTAATAACTTCCACACCCAAAGAGTCAAGAAAGGAAGTGAACCGGAGAGATTCTACAGCCTAGAGAGATCCTTCAAACACTAGCAGTACTGAGACCCACGCCTCAAAGACCCCCCACATGCAACACGTGTGAGGAACATGGTATGGCCTTGGCCTTCTGGCTTTCTCCACAGTTTCAAGATGACAAAAGAAGCAATTACAACTGTGCAGTAAACCTATATTGCTCTTCAGATAGAACAATGTCAGTTAGTCACCACACTATTTTGCCTCTTTATAGATGGAAACCGGTTTTTCTACATCTGGGTTTGATCTCCTTTTCTTTTATTAACAGCTTCATTGAAGTATAATTTTATGAAATTTGTGAACAGCTTCATTGAGGTATAAGCTTTACGGAAACGACATACAATGGACTGTATGAGTTTAAGGTGTGCAGTTGGATAAGTTGTGGCGTATGTGTACATCCAGGAACCATCACTGCAATCAAGATAGTGGACATATAACCATCACAGCCAAAAGTTTTCTTGTCCCCTTTGTAACCCTTCCCCCAACTCCCACCCCATGGGTCTACTTTCTATCACTATAGATCAGTTTGCATTTTCTATAAGTTTAAATAAAGGGAGTCACATACTCCATTTAAGTGGACTCCATTAAGTGGACTCATTTTTTTTTTTTTTGATCTGGGTTCTGTCACTCAGCAAAACTATCTTGAAGTTCATTCATCCTTTGCCAGTGTAAACAATCCATTTGTCTTTATTGCTGAGTAGTATTCCATCGTATGGATGTGCCATAGTTTTTTATCCATTCAACTGTTAATAGACATTTGAATTGTTTATAGCTTTTGCCTATTATCGATAGAGCTGCTACGAAAATGTGTACGCAAGTTTTTGTATGGGCATATGCTTTCATTTCTCTTGGGCAAATACTTTTGTATGTAAACAAATGTAAACTGGTACAGCCACTACAGAAAACAGCACGGAGGCTCCTTCAAAAATTAAAAATAGAACTAAAGCAGGGCACCTGGGCGGCTCAGTCGGTTAGGCGTACAACTTCAGCTCAGGTCATAGTCTCACGGTTTGTGAGTTCAAGCCCTGCATTGGACTCTGTGCTGACAGCACGGAGCCTGGAGCCTGCTTCAGATTCTGTGTCTCCCTCTCTCTCTCTGCCTCTCACACACTCACGCTCTTCTCTCTCTCACTCTCAAAAATGAATAAACATTAAAAAAAAATTTTAAATATGGAGCGCCTGGGTGGCTCAGTTGGCTGAGCGTCCGACTTCGGCTCAGGTCATGATCTCACGGTTTGTGGGTTCGAGCCCCATGTTGGGCTCTGTGCTGACGGCTCAGAGCCTGGAGCCTGGTTCTGACTCTGTGTCTCCTTCTCCCTCTGCCCCTCCCTCACTCATGCTTTGTCTCACTCTGTTTCTCAAAAACACGTAAATGTAAAAAAAAATTTTAAAAATTAAAAAAAAATTTAAAAATAGAACTATAGTATGATCTGGCAATTCCTCTTCTGGGTGCATATCGAAAGGAAATTAAAATAAGTCTCAAAGAGATATCTGTACTCCTTGTTTACCACAGCATTAGTCACACTAGCCAAGATATGGAAACAACCTAAGTGTCCATTGATGCATGAATGGATAAAGAAGCCGTAGAATATGGAATGGAATATTATTCAACCATGAGAAAGAAGGAAACATGTATGACAACATGGATGGACCTAGAAGGCATTATGCAAAGTGATAGAGAAGGCTAAATACTATACGGTATCATTTATGGGTGGAATCTAAAAAAGCCAGACTCACAGATACAGAGAGTAGAATGATAGTTACCAGGGCTGAGGGGTGAGGAAAATGGGGGAGATATTAGTCAAAGGTGACACCTTCCAGTAGTAACATGAATACATTCGGGGAATCGAATGGATAGCATGGTGATTATAGTTAACGATACTACATTATGTACTTGGAAGTTGTGAAAAGAGTAGATCTTAAATGTTCTTACCACAAAAAGGAAATGGTAATTATGTGTTAGCTAACACTATGGTAGTAATCATGTTGCAGTATATAAGCATATCAAATCAACTTGCTAAGTGTATCAAATCAGTGCCTTAAACTTACACGATGCTGTATGTCAATTCTATCTCAAGAAGTTGAAAAACACACGTTTCAAAGAAAGAAAGAAAGAAAGAAACTTCCAAATTGTCTTAATTACTGTAGCTTTAGAAGAGTCTTGAAACCAGATGATAATTCTCCAACTTTGTTTTCAGAGTCAATTTGGTTTCGGATTTAATTTTAATTTGTTCTCTTGTTTTTTAGTTACTCAAGGTAGAAGCAGAGATCACTTGATTTGACACCCTTCTTCATTTCTAATACAGGTATTTTTGTGCTATAAAAATTTCCCTAAGTACTGCTTTGGAAATATCGCACACATTTTGATATGCTGTTTTTACATTTTTACTCATTTCAAAAAATACTTTCTAATGCTTTTGATTTTTCTTATCCCATGTGTTACTTATACAAGTGTGTTATATAATTTCCAAATACTTGGGAGGATTTTCCAAAGGTGTTCTGTTACTACCGAACTAAAATTTAAATGAATTTAATCTAATTTTATTCCATTATGGTCACAGAATATATGACTTGCTGATACTTGCTTTATGACCCCAAATATAATCTATCTTGGGTAAATGACCTGAAAAAAATGTATCTTTGAAAAAAAATTAATCTTGAAAGAAATATACACTTGAAAAAAAATGTATCCTCCATTGTAGGGGGAGTGTTCTTCAAATGCCAGTTAGGTCAAGTTGTTTGATAGTGTTATTCCTATCTTCTTGAAGTCTCCAGTCTACTTGTTCTATTGATCATTGAGAGAGGGATACTCTCTCAGAAACAGAAATATCTGGCTAGCATGTCTTATTGGGCCTCAATCAGTTTTTGCTTCATATATTTTGAGGCTCTCTTATTAGATGCATAAAAGTTGGTGAGTTGACCTCTTGATGTTTATGAAATGACTCTTCTTGTCCTAGGAGATAGTCTTTGCTCTAAATCTACTTTGTCTGATATTAATAAGTTACCCCAGCCTTCTTTTGATTAGTGTTATCATGGTATATCTTTTCCCATTCTTTTACTTTTAACCAGTTTGTATCTTTCTATTTAAAGTGGGTTTCTTGGGGCACCCAGGTGACTCATTTGGTTAAGCACCTGACTCTTGATTTTGGCTCAGGTCAAGTGTGGGAGATCGAGGCCTGCATCGGGTTCTGTGCTGGCAGTGCGGAGCCTGCTTGGGATTCTCTCTCTCTCTCCTTCTCTGTCTGTCCCTCCCAGCTCACACTCACTCTTGCTCTCTCTCTCTCTCTCTCAAAATAAATAAACTTTAAAAAAATATTTAAAAAAATAAAGTGGGTTTCTTGTAGGCAACGTAAAGCTGAATCTTACTTTTTTATACAATCTCTGCCTTTTATTTTTTTATTTTTATTTTTTTAAGTTTATTTATTTATTTTGAGAGAACCAGAAGAGTGAGTGGGGTAAGGGCAGAGAGAGAGAGAGAGAAAGAGAGAGAGAATCCTGAGTAGGCTCTGCACCGTCATCAGGGAACCCAATGTGGGGCTCAGACTCACACTCTGAGATAATGACCTGAGCCAAAGTCAGACGCTTAATTGACTGAGCCACCCAGCCGCTCCACAATCTCTGCCTTTTAACTGGAGCACGTAGACCATTTATATTTTATATGATTACTGAGATAACTGGGCTTAAATCATTAACCATATTATTTCTCTTATATTCTGTCCTATCTGTTCTTTGCTCCCCTCACTCCCATTCTGCCTTCTTTTGGATTATTTTTTATAATTACATTTTATCTCCTTTGTTGGCTGATTAACTAAAACTCTTTGTTTTGTTACTTTAGTGGTAGCTTCAGGGTTTATAGTATGCATCTTTAACTTATCACAATCTACCTTAAAGATATGATGCTACTTTGTGAATAGTATAAGAATCTTTATATTAGTCCATATATTAATTAATCCTTTTCTTGTATTAACTAATCCTTTTATATTAATATTAACTCATCCTTTTCCCCCCTAGCACCCTTGGTGCCACTGTGGTCATACATTATATACCTTTACGTATGTTATAAACCCCACACTACATTGTTAGTCTTTTTGTTTTTAAATGATTGAAATATTTTTTAAAATCTTAAAAAGTTCTCTTTTAAGTTACCATTTCCAGTTCTCTTTATTCCTTTGTGTAGATGCATATTTCCACCTGGTAGCATTTTCTTCTGCCTGAAGGGCTTGTGTTAACACTGCTTGTAGGGAAGGTCTACTCTGCTGGGGATGTCATCTTGCAATTTTTTTATGCTTGAAAAAGTCTTTATTTCACCTTTGTTTTGGAAAGATAATTTTGCTGTTGACAGCTTTTATTCTTCCAAACTTTAAGGTATTATTCCACTGTTTTTTTAGCTTACATTTTTTCCAAGAAGAAATTTGTTCTCATCCTTAGCTTTGTTAGTGTATCTTTTTTTTTAGTGACTGCTTTTAAGATTTTCTCATTGTCTAGCCAAAGTATGGAAGGAGCCCAAATGTCCATCGATTGGTGAATGGATAAAGAAGAGGTGGTGTGTGTGTGTGTGTGTGTGTGTGTGTATACACACACACACACACACACACATATATATATAATGGAATATTACTCTGTGATCAAAAAGAATGATATCTTGCCATTGGCAACAACGCAGAGGGAACTAGAGTGTTTTATTAAGTGAAACAAGTCAGAGAAAGACAAATATCAGATGATTTCACTCACATGTGGAATTTAAGAAGCAAAACAGATGAACACAGAGGAAGGGAAGCAAAAATAAGATAAAAACAGAGAGGGAGACAAACCATAAGAGACCCTTCAATACAGAGAACAAACTGAGGTGTTGGGTGGGGGGATGGGCTAAATGGACAAGGGGCATGAAGGACACTTGTTGGGATGAGCACTGGGTGTCATATGTAAGTGATGAATCACTAAATTCTATTCCTGAAATCATTATTACACTGTATGTTAACTAACTTGGATTCAAATTGAAAATAATAGTAATCAATAAAAAAAAAAAGGTATTCTCATCATTAATGGTTTATAGTGACTTGATTATAACGTGTCTAACTGTGATTTCCATCATTGTTCTTGTGCTTGGAGCTCATGGAGTGTCTTATGGGTTTATGGTTTTCATCAAAGTTGAAAACTTTCTGGCCATTAATTTTACAACTATTTTTTCTGAATTAGTTATTTATTGCTGTGTAACAAATTTCTCCAAAGTTTAGCAGCCGCAGACACTATGTACTTATTATCTCACACTTTCTTTGGGTCAGAAATCTAAGCACAGCTTCGCTAAGGGCCTCTAGCTCTGAAGCTCTCATGAGTTTGCAGTGTAGGTATTGGCCAGTAGCCACTGGCAGATCTCAGAAGACCCAGTTCCAAGCTCATTCACGTGCTCCTTGGCAGCCTTGGTTCCTTGCCAGATAGACCTCTCTACAGGATTGCATCATGACATGGCAACTCTTCTCCAGAGAGAAGAGATACAAAAGACAGTGAGAGAGAACGCACCCACGATAGAAACCAGAATCTTTTTGTAATATAATTTTGGAAGTTCTATTTCGTCACTTCTGCCATATTTCCTTCAGTAGAAGTGAGTCAATAAATTAATCCTACACTCAAGAGGCAGGGATTAAAGAAGATCATGAATTCCAGCAGACAAGGACCATGAGGGCCATCTTAGAGGCTGCCTGTTACTCCCACCCCTCTTTGGGGAACCGCAGTTACACATTTATTAGGCTGCTTAAAGTTGTCACAGCTCAGCGACGCTCTGGTTTTTGCTGTTGTGGTTGTGGTTGTTTAAATTCCGTTGGCTCTCTATACTTCATTTGAGATCATTTTTCTTGTGAGGTCTTCAAGTTTATTAATTTCTTAAAATGTCTCATCAGCTGTTAATCCAACCCAGTTACATTTTTCATCTCAGATGTACTTTTCATCTTCAGAAGTTCCATTTGGGTCTTTATTATATCTTCCAAATCTCTACTTAACTTTTTAAGCATATGGAATAGGTTATAACTGTTTTAATGTTCTTTGCTGCTGATTCTAATGTATGTGTTAATTCTGGGTCAGTTCTTTTTTCTCCTCACATTTTCCCACTTTTTGGTACTTTTTTATTGGATGTTATATACTGTGAGTTTTACCTTGTTGGCTGATGGATATTTTTATATTCACAGCAGCCACATCTGCTGTTTTGGAACAGACGTAAGTTACTTGGAAAGAATTTGACCCTTTTATGCTTTAAGATTTGTTAAGTGGAAATGGAAAAAAAAAAAAAGTTCCGTGTTGAATAATTAGGGCTAATTCTTCCCCAGTGCTGAGGCAAGAACCGTCTATGTGCCCTACCCAATTCTCCATGAATCATGACAGTGTTCAGTCTATAATGTAAAACTAGGCATTATTTCTGGCCCTATAATGGGAGCTGAACATTGTCACCTCATATCCTTTTGGGTAGTTCTTCTTCTGGCCTCCAGACAGATCACTATCCTTTTTCGCTTGATACTCAGTGTCTTGAACACCACTGTTTCATATGCTTTTTAGGTTCCTAGTTGTTTCAAGAGGGAGGGTAATTCTGGTCCTTGTTACTCCATCTTGGCTGGAAGCAAAAGTCAGGTCTCCAGGTAACACGTTCTGAGTGGACATCATCAACCTTGCTGAAGTAACATGCTAGTGTTTATTCTTTCTTTATAGAGGATAGGGAAAAAGGAGAAAACCTAGTGTGTCTGGAGACAGGTTAGGGGAGAAGGAAAGAATCCATTTTTTTCCCCTCCACCTTAACAAACTGCTTCTCACAACACCACCCACATATTATTTTTCTAAACCTCCTCTATCTCACATGCTGTCATTGGATTTCTGTTATAGGCTATCCAACCATGGTTTCGCGACCCACAGATGTTCACGTCTTTCATTTAGCATCTGGCACTAAATGAAGGCCAGACTCTAGCTACAAGTATCTTAGAAGATATTCTTCCTTGGTTCATGTCTTTGAAGTTAAATTGGGGAGCTGATTCATATCTCACAATCAGACCAAACTTTTTGGTGCAATTCACCAATGGTCATTAATATGTCTATGGTACCTCTGTATAAAAGGTGATAATGCCCTGTGAAAAGAGTACTGATTCATTTGACTAAACCAGAATCCAACTCACTTTCCCCTTTCTTGTCTAATTTCTTAAGTGCCATTTTGTTAATGTGAATTTTAGTAGTGATTTATGGTAACAGCATCCCTTTACCTTTTCATATAACTAGGTGACTTCTTGAGGTCAAAATGCAGTAAGAGCTGCCTTGTTCATAATTCTCATTCTTTTCTATTTCCTCTTGTAATATTTTTAATCTTCTACTTTTAATCATACTTAACTGCACCCCATTCTCAGGCTGACTTAGTGCACTCTTAATGTCAGGCTTCCCAAAGCATGTGTTTCCTGGAAAGGCTTTTCTTCATTAGCCGGGAAGGACAGAAAATGCTCATGTCAGTGCTCTAGGAACCATCGTCTCCTGTGGCCAGAGGCAGAGAGTTCACACCAAGTTATGTGATCCAGAGGGTTCATCTAATGCTTTGGTCAGGGCAGGGGGACAGTATCGGCTTAAAAGCAGTTCAAACATTTCTGAAGAGGGGGAAAGAACCTTGATAAGCACATCTGATTAAATATTTTTCTGTTTGGGAATATGTTATGAATGCTGACCTTTGTCTTAGTAGTACACGGACTGCCACAATCCACATAGATAAGACCAGAAAAATAATGCTGCAGAGTGGGAAATGGTACCCTCCCAGTCCGAGGGAGCCAGTGTGCGTCCCCTAGTCTCGACTGCAGAATCACTAAAGCATGAGGCAAAAACAGATGTGACAGCCTTGAAGTGAGAGGAAGCTTCTTGGAGCTCCCGGAATGTGAGCAGTCAAGATTGTTGTGGTTAAGAGCACAAGTTCTAGGGCATGACTCCCTGAATTCAAACTTCAGTTCCGTTACTTTCTAGCTGTGTGAGCTTGGGCAAATTACTCAACTTCTCTGTGCTTCAATTTTGTTTTCTGTAAGATGGAGACATAATAGTATCTCCTTCACAGGATTATTGTCTCCTGACAACCCAATTAAAATAAGTTAAAAATGAAAACTCTTGGACCAGTGCCTGGCATATACCAGTGTTGGCTACTATTATTCTTTCTTTATTAATTGAAATATATTTGACACATCACATTGTGTAAATTTAAGGTGTACAACATGTTGATATGTTACATTTTTTGTATTATACTATGGCTGCCATTGTAGCGATCCCATCGTGTTGCATAATTATTTATTTTTTGTGATGGGATGATTACGATGTAATCTCTTAGCAAGTTTGATGATTATACTACAGAATGGTGTCTATGATCACTATCATGTGACTTAGATCTCCAGGACTTATTTGTCTGCTACTCACAGCTTTGTGCCCTTAAACAACATTTCTCCTATTCCCCCAATCCCCAGGCTCTGGCGGCTGCCATCTTGCTCTCTGTTTTAGCAAGTTTGACTTTAGATTCCACATGTAAGTGAGATCATACAGCATTGGTCTTTCTCTGTCTGACTTATCCACTTAGCATAATGTCCTCAAGGTCTTACTGAGATATTTAGCCAGGGGTTAGATCCGTGCTGTTCAAAATGGTAGCCACTAGGCACATGCAGCTATTAAGTGTTTCAAGTGAGCTCAATGTGACAGAATGATGGGGTTTTTAATTTAAATTTTAAATTTGTTTAATTTTAATTTAAACTAACATTTGATTTAGTTATTGGAATAATTTTAAGTATGTTAATTTAAACTAACATTTGATTTAGTTATTGGAATAATTTTAAGTATGTTTGGAACAAATGGATAGGTGAATTTACTCTTTGAAGGATGAATTTTATGAGGAGTGCCTGGGGGGCTCAGTCGGTTAAACTTTCACCTTCGGCTCAGGTCATGATCTTGCAGTTCGTGAGTTTGAGCCCCGTGTCGGGCTCTGTGCTGACAGCTCAGAGCCTGTAGCCTGCTTTGGATTCTGTGTCTCCCTCTCTCTCTGCACCCCCCCTGCTCATGCTTTTTCTCTCACTTTCTCTCAAAAATAAAGAAACGTTAAAAAAATTTATTTTTAAAAATAAAGGATAAATTTTTATGAAATCTGAATACAAATAAGTATTTCTAATAAAAATTTTGTGTTCAGATTTTGTAGATAAAACATATGAAAAAGAGACTGCAAAATATCTCATTGATATTCTAAATATATTGACTGCATATCAAAATGATAATATTTTGCATATATTAAATGAAATTAAATATATTAAAATTGTTTTCTCTTATTTCTTCCTACTCTTTAAATATGGATACTAGAACATTTTAAATTTTATACGTGGCTCACATCACAATGAACACTGCTGGGCTAGATTATGGTGGGGGGGGGGTGCTTATTTGCCCTGCAGAGATGTGTGGACTTCATCCTGAGAGCAATGGGAAGAAACAGGATCTAATTTACATATTACACACTTACATATCAGAAAATTTACCCTGGCAGTTGTGTGGGAATGGATTTGAGGGAGAGAAAACCAGAGCTTTGGAGATCAGTTAGCTGAAGAAATGTAGGGAGGAGAATATTATAATCTGGATGTGAATGGCAGCGTGCAGGATGTGAATTTCCTGCATGCAGGAAATAGACATATCAAAGAGGTAGACTCCCTCAGTAAGACTGGGTAAGGGGAGGCCAAGTTAACTGTAGGTATGTGGCTTGGAGAACTAGATAGAATCTCTGAGCTCGAGCCTAGCGGACTAAGAGTGAAATGTGATTTAAGCGTCAAGACTAAGTTCCTTTAATAAAACCATCCCTGATTCCTTCCACTTAGCTCATCAGATTACAGAGCCTTCCACAGGCAAAATGTTGCTTTCAGGAGCTCCTGGCTGTCACATTCTTCCCCTAAGCTGCTCCTAAATTAAGAAGCAAAACAATTAAGTCCCAAAATGGTCTCTGTCCACCTCTCTTTTTAAAAACAACAACAAATAAAGCAGACACATTCCAATGTCATCACTACCATTGGGTGAACATAGTTACTAGTCTTCACTTGGTATTCAAAGAGCTTCCAGAACGCAAAGGGAATATTTTCAAAATGAGAGTGAAAGAGAAGGCCCTTTGGAGACACTCCTCCCTAAGGGAAGCAACATAGCTCCACGGAGAAACACAGGCATGGAATTCAGATACACTCACTCCTGGGTCTTGGTTCTGCCTCTCTGAGTTTCTCTGCCCTGGCACACGGAAGACTCACAATCAATATTTGTTGAGCAGATGCAGTTTACTCAACTCCTTTGAGCCTCAGTTTCCTGATCTGTATAAAGGAGGTGATTATTTTCACTGTGAAGAGTTGTTTTATAGATGAGATCATCTTGCACATGAAGTGTCTGGCACTTCATTCAATACTCATTCAATGATAGCATTAATGATTACATCTTGGAGTAAAATTCAAACAGAGGGCAAAACTACTGTGGCACTTTCCAAACACCACACATGGCTCACCTTGCCCTGAGTCTACCATTTTGTGTATTTCCAAGGCAATAGGGACACGGCTGGCATAGATCTCCTAAGTCTTGGGCTGATCCTAAATCCCAAACTTTGGCTGTGAGCATCAGCCTTCAGCCCTCTCTCCACCAAGTCTCCAAGCAGGGCTCGTGTGATCACTAACAACATTGCCTTTGTTAATTGTCTTCTTTTCCTTGTCCTTCTTCCTTATCCTCCATGCCCCCTGGGGAAGAAATCTTAGAAACTCAAAATTCTAAACGGAGGCCAGGAGGGTCTGAGCCAGAGCAAAGGTCTTGGATTACCCACACACTGATTAACTTAAGGCTGGCTATTCTTGAGATGGCAACTGACACTAGTGTATTGGCTGAAAAGATCACCAACCAACCTATCCTCCTTTCCTAAGTTTGGCTTTTTATCACAGCTTAAACAAATATTTATGTATAAAGTACAAAAAGCAGGCAACTGCTCTTTTCTGTCTTTTAAGAACAATGCAGCTCTTCTTCTCGAACGTTTGCAGGGAACCAGCGTGCTCCCACCCCTGGGCTGAAAAGAGAACACTGAAGAGCTATTAAGAAGTATGAGGCAGGCTGTGTGTGGTGCCGATGAAATGGCCAAGAAATAGAAAGTTTATCCAGACGGGGACACTTGCACAATAATGTTCTCAGAGAAACAAGGTCCTGAACCTTTCATCCATCAAACCATTGTTTGCAAAATGGTTCCACCGTATCTTCCTTGTCTGATCCCATGGAAGATGGGATCCTGGTCCTTAAGGACCTTTCCAGTTATCAAGACTGACAAAACACATACTTGAAATAAATAGAAACTGAATAACTTAGCAGGTATATTAGCCACTAAGTGGAAGATAAGTTTCCAGAAAGGGAATCAACGGTGGCTGGTGATGCTGAAAAGGTCTATGTAAAGAAGACAGAAATTAAGCTAGGGTATGAAGGATGAGTAATATTTCGGTAAAAGAGGGAATGGAGGAAGAATGTTGGAAAAGTGTGTGTGTGTGTGTGTGTGTGTGTGTGTGTGTGTGTGTGTGTATCGGTGGGGCAGCGGGAGGGAGATTCAAAGGCAAGGAGGTGCTGATAAGTAAAGTCCATGTTATTCACTCAAAATCTTCAACCTCACACTATATTTCTCTCAATCCTCTGCCTGACTTCTCTCCTCTCTGAAGCCTCACCTTACAGTTGTCTTTTGTTAACTTTAAATTCTCTCTTTTCTTATCTTATATCCACTAACCTTACTAATATGTGGACTTCAAGTTATGGCTAATGTTTTAAATATGGAAGTCTTAGCTTCCAAATAAAAGCAGAAGGTCCTCGTGGGTTCCCAGCACCAGGCTGAATGAATGCTCAGTAACTATTACCCAGTGGGTGAACTTGAATTTCTTTCCCTCCACTGCAAGTCTTTGAGAGGACCAAAGGGCTTCATGACTGCCATCTTGGCATTTTGAAGAAAAGATGTGGGGGACCCAAAATGTTGCTTGAAATTGCAAAAGAATGCTTAGGGAAGATTAAAGTTCTGAAATTGCAGTTTACCTTCAATAGCTAGCATTGAAAAGACTCATTTTGTCTGCCTTTCTTTCTTTCTTCCTCCCCGTCCTCCTCTTTCTCTCCCTCCCCCCCCTCCTCCTCTTCCCTCCTCCCCTCCTTCTTCTTTTTCAGAATTTTTCACAAATAGGTTCATTCACAAAGAGAAAATCAAAGTTTGGTTACAACACCTTCACGAAATAGAGGCCTTTGAAAACATTGGTCTGGATGAAGGCACATGCCCCCTCCCACCCCACCCCACCCCTAAATTACTCCCTGTAATTTGTTCAGCTTGATTCTACCCTGAGCGTCCAGGCGGTTGGGACCCACAGTCCCTTTGGGCCATGAAAAGAAAGCATCCTTCCTCTCCCCTCCTCTCAGAGGCTCTGAGGCGGCTGGCCCTCTGCCTGGCTATGCCAGAAAGTGGCATGACCACCAGGGCGACTGTGGTCAGCACAGGAAGAAAATCTCGGGTATTCACAGCTAAACTATGGTTTGAGAAATGCTGGCGACTCAGGGTTAGCTGGGTAAAGGAGCAAGAATAGCGACAGAAATGCACTCTTTGACTCCGCTTCTCCCCAAAACAGGCCCTAAAAGAACCACAGAAAGGATCTCAATGTTCATGCTGGGCTTAGCACAGCCTTAGCCCTCCAGAGGGCCAGTGCGGGCCCAGCAGGAGCCTCCCTTGGGGTCTTTCTGAGGATAACGCAGGGATCCCCAAGGGGCCTCCCATGTCAGAGCAGCATTCTTTGGACCTTGAGTAAGACCCTGCAGAGCCCAGGATTTTCCAATCCAGTTCAAAATTCCAGATGCCTCTTCCATTGAAGACAATGTGGCAACACTGTTCCTATTATTTCAGTGGCATTGCTTGTGCTGGTGAGACCCTAGGATCTGCACCACGGCGATGAGTAAAGACTCTACCCACAGTGGTGGTTGTTTTTTTTCTTTCAATTGCTCCTCTCGCGGTGGAACAGAAGTGGGGCATGCCTCCGTCACGGTATGTGCGTCTGGCCTCTGCAGAACTGACCCTCTTCCCTCCTAAGTCACCACCTTATGTAGGTCCCCCAAATAGAGGAAACATAAATAGGAGGTACCCCCTTTCTGTTCCATTTTTGTCCCTAACACAAATGGGCCTGGATATGGGCAAAAGGTCTGCATTTGTAGCAAAAGAATGCAGACTGGAACAGGGTCATGGGATCCACACTGCTTAGTTACTTGTATTCACTGAAGAGAATCAGGCAAAGCACAGGAGGCCCTCAGGACATGAAAATAAAATACGGCAGCTAAAATTAGCATCTTTGGGAGTAGCTCGAGCAGGCTGGCACCCATTAGGCACAGCATCTAGAACGAGTTGAGACTGCTCTATCCCAACTGAAGAACACCTGGGAGGGAAGAGTCGGCCTCCCTTAGCCACAGCGTGGCTTCCTGCAGTTTCCAGTTACACGCATTCAGCTGCGGTGTGGGAGCGGATGATCCTCCTCCTGACCCACAGTCTGCTCAGTAGGAACCTAACGCTCCCTCATCACACCTCTGTCACCTCACTTCGCCTCCTCACGTAGGCATTTCTTCATCTCACAGCATCACAAGAAGGGAGAGGACGGTACCATAAGATATTTTAAGAGAAAGACCACCTTCACCCGACTTTTGTTACAGCGTATTGCTATGATTGTTCTATTTTTATTATGAGTTATTGTTAACCGTGTAGTGTGCCTAGTTTATAAACTTTATCGTAAGTACGCATGTGTAGGAAAAAACATATAGGGTTCGGTACTATCTGCAATTTTAGGCATCCGCTGGTGGGTCTTGGAACGTGTATCCCTGCAGATGAAGGGAGGAACCACTGTAGTTTAAAGAAAGCTAGGGGTGCCTGGGTGGCTCAGTCGGTTAAGCGGCCGACTTCGGCTCAGGTCATGATCTCAGGGTTCATGAGTTCGAGCCCCGTGTCGGGCTCTGTGCTGACAGCTCAGAGCCTGGAGCCTGTTTTGGATTCTGTGTCTCCCTCTCTCTGACCCCCCCACCCACCCCCCGTTCATGCTCTGTCTCTCTCTGTCTCAAAAATAAATAAACGTTAAAAAAAATTTTTTTTAAAAAATAAAGAAAGCAAGTCCCCTTTATTTTAGGACCAAGCTTGCACACTGTCTTCCAGCTAGAGAGAGACAGGGGTTGGGGCGGGGCAGGGGGGGGGGGGATTGCTTTTTAAAGGGGTATTCAATGTGGCTGACCAATTTTTCTTCCATAAAAACTGATGTTTAAAGCAAATCCTTTGGCAGGCTGAGTGCAATCGTGTTTGTACCAGAGCAATAGAACTCCTGGTTATAAATATGCAAAGCATAATGAAAAGATTACAGCTCAGTGGCTGGGGTGCAAATTGGTCTGGATTGTTTACTGCATGAGGAATGCCTTCCCTCCCCCCTTCTCCCCCAGTGCAATCCCACACACAGAGGACGCTCCGTGAACACAAATACCTTTCTCCGTGCCATGTCCCTGCTTCCCCGAGCTAGGACCTGGCCCTGTGGAGCCACACCTGGGCAGGAAGGGCAAGGCAGAAGGCAGGGGTGGCAGTGAAGGAAACAGGCTCCCTGATCCCAAACCGATCGTCCTCGTGGGGGCCTCTTCTGGTTCTACACAAGTTTTGGCTCCCACACAGTGGGTTGGTACCAGATTAACCGCAAATTTGGGCCTAATTCAATGACCTCCAAGAGGCAAGAGGAGGCAGTGCTGAACCTTCCCAGTGTCCACGCTGGCCTGACATGCATCTTTAAAGCCAGGCCCAGTCTGTCCTAGAAGAGGGTGACCGAATGGGTGGTTCAACTCGAGGGTCGGAGTCCCGGCCCTGTCACTTACAAGGCCTGGGTCCTTAGGCAACTCTCTCAGCCTGGTTTCCCAAACCAGCTTTGTCCACCCTGTGAAGTCGAAATGAGCCCGTGCATGTAAAGCACCATGCCTTGGACAGGGGACATGTGTGGTCAACGAGGCTGACCCTGGAATGCCGGACACAGACATGGTAGAGAATGATAGGAAATGGCCGTTCGCCGGCCTGTCTGTTGGGCTTCCCCCGCGTTTACGCAGAACTGCTTTACCTGGCATTGCTCTGCTGAAGCCTCTGGTTTCAGTCTCCCACCAGCCTGGGCCTGCTACTACCTGTGGCCATTTCTATGCCAAGTCTTCGTGTTCACCACCCTCTCTTCATGGCAGCTAAGCATTTTTAATCCTTCTCTGCTCCCGTCTCCAGTCTTGCCCCTTTCCTTAAGAAAACAACTCCATTATGCTGAAATAAGGTGGGAGTTTCCCCATCCAACTTAGAGTTATGTTTTAAATCTTTGAACTCTAGCTAGCTCCCAGGGATTTCCTAGCCTAGACTGATGAAGCAGTTTGCACACGGGTGCTTAGCCTGTCTCTGTGAGAACCAGATCTGGGTTTAGTCTCCTAACCAGAAAAGAAGAGAAGGACCATTCTACCAGGGGCCAGGCAGTAAGCCGTGGGATGTAAGGGCTTGAAGAGGATGTAAGGGCTCGAGGAGAGGACCATTGGCAAAGATGTGAGCAGGGTGTAGGGAAACCAGAAGGGATAATGCGGAAATCCGAAGCGAGTAACAATGGGGGGTGGCTAGCACCCCTAAGCCAAAAGGGTCCAGGTGAGGGGCTGTTCCTAGAACACGGATTCATAGAACCTGGCAGGGGAATTGTGTGACAGGAGCTGTGCGCTTCTGCTCAGGGATGCATCCAGCCTGTGGCAAACGCACAAGGAGAGATGGAGATGATTAACTACCCCAGCCTCACACTCCTCCCTCCCTTGTGTCTCCTGCCCATGCTGTGTTCCCCACTGGCTGGATCCACCCAGAGGCTGGAGGGCGTGAGACCCCTGTGGTAATCCTGACTGCTCCCCCTTCCCTCCTGGGGCGGACAGCAGGATGGAGAAGGGGAAAGAGCATTAGGCAAACAGGAGACAAGAAGTTTGGGGAGAAAAATCGGAAATACACAATAGTATTGCACTGATCTTGTCCAGTGTAAACTCTGGATACACAGCTGCAGCAGAGGCTTCAGCCGTTCCCCGGGCGGGGGCGGGGGATGGGGGTGGCTCTGGAGCTGAGAAGCCCTAAGCGAGGCAAATGGGACAACAACTTGCATCCTCACACCAGCCAGTCAGTGGCTGTCCCTGGAAGCGTAACCTTAGGTGAAGCAGTTCTCAGGAGCCAAGGATGATTCCAGGGAGCCATGTAGCTAAGATCTGCCATCAGATGACATTCCCAGCAGCTGAGGCATGGGTACATAGTTCCTGAAGGGGGGACCTCCAAGGAGCTCTACAGCACCCACTCCAAGGGTACTTACATCCACTTGCGTCTAAAGGTAATGTTGCCCTATCTGGAAACATTTCCTCCAGGGTTCTGGCTAGTCTTGTTTCTTGTGCAAACTTAGAAGTACTAGCGAGATGAGCTATAGCCCTACTGCTGCACTTGACCTCACATTCCTAATTGAAGCTCAGGATAAGGAGGTCCTTATCCTCCACTACTCAACCTGGGTTCCTCTCACCCTCAGCCAACGGATCTGTTGATCTAGGTAGCTAGCATGGTGGGGTGACCTAGGCTCTCTTTCCTGAATTACCAAGTCCTTCCCGGGCTGTGGCTGCTGTGCCTGAGTATAAACCACTAAGTCTAGGCATAGGAGCACCAAAAGATGTCCAGCTAAAGACCTGCAGGCAGGGACGGCAAACCCTTATACGTGGAACATGTATCAATCTTAGTTAAGATCAGTTGCTCCTTCTAGGATCGAAAAAATTTCACAGAACTGATTTGCTACCAAAAGACTGGTAAGGGTGCCATATTGGAGACCCAGCATTACTCTTTGTCACTGGCAGGTTGGATGGATACTCAGCAGCATCATTAGCTAAATCAGCCTTTGTGAGCATGCTGTTGGCCAATGCGTAAGGCTTCATCTCTACCGTCATGGTCGCTCTATTCATTAATCCACTGTACAGGCACTGGAGTTGAGGACAGAGGCTGGCTGATACCTACTAGCTGAGTCACTTGGTTGGTTAGTAACTCTTCTGCAGTGTATGCTGTCTGGTCGTGCCCACCACATATGCCCATCCAGGTGCCTCTTCCCCAGATACGCTTGTCCCCAGTCTTTTAACTGTTCTCTTCCCAGGCCCTGGCAAACCAACCAGGCCCCCTGCCACATGCTCTGCCTCCAAGGACTATCCCAGGTGCCAACTATTTCAGGTTCGGCACCCTGGAAACCAGACTCAGAGATACAGAGTTGCACGCAGAAGCTTTATTCTCGAAGGTACTCAGGAGACACATCTTTAAAGAACTGAAGAAATAAAGAGTAGGGAGAAAGACAGATTGAAGCAAGGGAGCTAGACCTTTTAATCCCCACATCTGTTAGTCATTGGCCACAAACTCTCCCAGACGGGATCATGATCTTGGATGAGACACACTTTCAGATGAAGGCAGTGAGGGATAGTAACTCTGTGTTGTCAAGATTTCTAGGAGCTGGGATGTGGTTATGTCAGTCCTACAGAAGCAATAGGGAGTGTGCCACAGTGTCCACTACGGTGTCAGACCATCAGTTTATCCTAACTCAGATTCAAGTTTTATTTACTGGTGTGTAAGAAATTCCCCCAAACTTAGTTTCTGTGGATAAGGAATTTGGGAGCGGTTTAATTGGTTGGCCTGTTGTAGTGAAGGTGTTGACTGAGCCTGCCATCATCTGGGAGCTTGACTGGGGCTAGAGAATCCACTTTTAAGATGGCTCACTCATACTGCTAGCAAGTTGGTGGTGGCTGTTGGCAAGAAACCTCAATTCCTGGCCACATGAGGATTTCCATCGGGCTGTTGTAAGAATCCTCTGAACAGAGCAGCTGATTGATCCCTGAGCAGGTGATCCAAGAGAGAGCCAGACGGAAGCCCCAATGTATTAATAACTCAACCTCAGAAGTTACTCACTGTTGGTTCTATACATCCTGTTGGCTCTATACATCCTGTTGGTTATGCATGGAGGCCCTATTCATTGTGGTAAGATGCTACACGAGGGTGTGAATACCAGAAGGCAAGATCATCAGGCTGATCTTGGAGACTGGCTACCATGAAGAGATTTCACAGATATAGAAATCTTGAGCCAAAAATTTTTCTATCAAATGCTCCTATCATTTCAATATTTAACTCGGTGTCTGAGGGGGGTTCTATCAATCCCCAGAACTCGAAGCTGGCTAGAATTCATCCTCCTTGGGAACCATCACTTCTCTCCCTGCTACATTGTTTGATGAAGTACATAGAACTGTTTCCAGAAAGCAATCCATCACTGCCATATTAGTCCACTGCAGATTATACCACAATTTAAAAACATATCAGTTATTGCCCTAGAAATAGATTGAAAAGTCATGTCATTGTGCTCTAAAAGCTTATAGCATGAGATTGTATTGCTTCTGATTCAAGTCTTCTCATATTTTCCAGGGTTCCAAAGAGAAGCTTATATGTCATCATCACGGATGATGCTCCACGGTGGTTTTATGATTATTTTGCACTTCTTTTCAAAACAAGGTATTTACTTTATGAGTGGCAATTATACTCATAAACAATTATTAAGGTCTGTGAGCCAACACTCCAAAGGTAGACAGCTAAACTTGGCTTGGGACAATACAAAGAAAGAAAAACACATGGTTTCTACTCTTAAAGACATTGGTATCTTGTGAGGGAAACAGCACAAACCCATAATGAGCACATAAGAACTTCCGAGATGCAGCAACCAAACCGGAAACATCCATGGGAATACCATCTTAGCGAAGATCTCCCTGGCCTCCATCTCTCAGCAAATGCTTTTTTAACTTGGAAACAAGCCTGGCTTGAAAATAGAAGAGCAAACCCCTTCTTCTGCTAGCTTCATGTCAGGGATGGACTGGAAAAGAGGAGAGCAGAGGTCAGTCCTTCCTGCCCAACACCTCAGTGGCCCGGAGAAGTCAACCCCAGCTATAAATAGAATGTTGCCTCCAACATGCCCTCTCTACCCACCAGATCAGACCACATCCCCTTGACTGAGAGATGCCCTTTTGCCCAAGGTTGTAATTCATTTCCATTACTACCAGAAAGGCCAGAACAAACACGTTTCTCCCAACAGGAGCTACATTTATTTTGTAGATAGAAAATCAATATCCTTTATTTTGTGGAGATATGTGCAGTTGGTTTAGAAGTATTGTACTCAGATCTGATAGGAAAAGTCTGTGTGACCTGAACTTAATTTACACGCTAGACTTGGAACCAAGAGGAATGAGCTTTCATTTACTCACTCATCCAACGCATTTATTCCTCATGAAGGTATTGTGTTTTGGACAAGGAGAATGTGGAACTTAAAAGAATAAATAAATAAAATAGAGTCCTCGTCTTAAGAAACTCAAACCCTACTGGGAAAAACAGATAAATGCAACAGAAATTGAGAAACCCTCTGGTAGAAATGTGTACCTAGATTTGGGAGAAAACCTTAGAATTTGTTAGGTGAAGATGGGGGAAGAAAGTGTGCTCTAAACAAAGGAAACATTGGAAAGGGGTTATCGGAAAGGGGTCAGAGATGAGGCTGGCACGATTCTGGTCAGGGGATATTTGGCAAGCCCTGCCCAGAAGAAGGTTATTGAAACCTTTGGAAAGACCGTAAGGGGAGTGAAATGATTAGATTTCCCTAAAAAAATCACTCTGGGAACAGCAAAGAAAAAGGATAAGACCGGATCAGGATGGATTCCCCAGGGAGCTCCCACATTTACGAGAGAAAACAGAACCAAGAAGACTGGGGAGTGGCCAAAGAATTAAGAGGAAATCCAAGAGAGTGGTTTTGTGGACTGGGAGAGTGTTTGGGGGGAAGACAAGAGTACCCAATGCCACAGAGAGGTCAAGGAAGGCAAGAACTGAAACACACCCATTAGATTAGTGACCAGGAAGGAACTGGAGCCCTTAGTGAGAAGGAAAGGCTGTGGAGTGGGGGAGGTAGACTACAGGTAAAAAGGAAAGGGGAGTCTGGAAGGGGAGACAGTGAGTGCCACCTTCTCCACAACCCTGGCTCTGCTGGCATGAAGGTCCCTCACTAGAGGAATCATGCAGTCAAGGGATTTTCTTTTCTTTTTTCTTTTCTTTTCTTTTCTTTTCTTTTCCTTTCCTTCTTTTCTTTTCTTTTCTTTTCTTTTCTTTTCTTTTCTTTTCTTTCTTTTCTTTTCTTGTCAGATGAGAGATTGGAGCACATTCCTATCTGAGCAGAAAGTAGAGGAAAATGTATGGGTCATTAAAAGAGCAAATTAAAATTAAAAGAGGATGTGGAAAGGCATGGGATCTAGAACATGGGTTGGAGGGCTTTGCCAGAGCCTGGAGGGAAGACACCTCTTCCGTGGTCTAAGGAGAGCCCAGGGGAAAGATGGGGGGATGGTGTTGAAGGGAAGGCTTTCCCTCTGCTGCTTTCTCCACTGTCTGTGAGGTACAGGCTAGAGTCTCTGCTGGGTACAGAGGGGAAGGTGTCAGGGATGAAGATACAGAGACAGGCTAGGCAGGTCTGAAATAGGCACTGGGAAGCCTGGGAGAGAGGCTGTCCACGCAAATTTGGAAGGGTTCCTGTGTTATGATGGGGGCTCCTGTCCTCTGCTGTGGGAAGAAAAGAGAAAGTCAGATGCTGCTAGATTTTGTGAGGTTGGGCGATGCGGGTCACTTCCCTGGGTTGCTTCTTCCTTGTGCGAATTCTCTCTGAGGTTTCTGCAGCTTTAGCTCTCAATTCTGTTTCTTTTCTTACTCCTTTTATAAAAAGAAGCAACTAGACATCAGCTGGCAGTGTCATAACTGAGGAGACATGGCACTTCCTCTCCCTGTGCCTGAGAAAACAAAGTGAGTCAGCTTCTGGTGTATTAATTAGAGTGCAGTCCACTTCCATGAAAGTAGAGGCTATCGTATGATCTTTACATAGTTAAACCTTCAGTGACAACAACTCTTGGAATGCATCCAGAGCAAAGTGCTCAATCTGTAATACTTGTTTGCAGAGCACTGTAGACAGTTCCATTCAATTCATAAGCATTTATGAAGAACTATCTGTGCACCTACAACTATTTTTACAAAATCTACACAAAATGTTGCAGTTTTGTTTGGGGCACAAATAACAACTCTAGACCATTTTCTAGTTCATTCGTGGAAAATGTTATGACCACAGTCATGGTATAATTCTTAAAAGTTTATTTTTGATCATTCTTCCTTCCAAAATTCTTCCATGATCTCAAAACAAAACAAAATCAGAAGCAAATCCCAAGCCCTCCTCTAGCTAACACTGCTCACTCTGACCCCCCAAGGACCGAAATCAGAGTGGGGGGGGGGGTTGCGGGTGGAAAGGCTTGAAGATGAAATCAGGGCATGAGAACAGAGACGATGATAAACTCAAATCCCCAAACCAATTATTTCTCAGAAACAAAACTCGTGTCTCTTTGGCCTTGTTTTTATTTGGGGAAACACAGAATCCCTGGGCAGGAATGGCCTTTCCTTTGATAATGTGATGCATGGGCCATTCCTACTGACAGCTCAAGAAGCCACCACAGCTATTACTCTTGCATTTGGGGAGCCGGACTCCCTGACACGACGGGAAGCAGTGACAATCCTTTGGTTTGTGCAACCAACACGCACTCGTTTGATTTACATGTAAGGGAAGAAGCATGCATCTTGCAACCCTGCAGGGCAGCCGTGGTCATCCCTTCAGTCTAAGGGCAGGATTAGAGAATGGGCTCTTCTGCTCACCTCTTTCTGGGGACCTTACTCAACACTCACATTCTCTCGAAAGTTTTCGCAATACATTAGCAGCTATACTGCAGATCATTCATCTATTCACTTGCTGGGTTTGCTGTCTGCCTCCCTATGAAGCTAATTACCAAGGAGATGGGATTTAGGTCTCTCTTGCTCTCCCCGGTTTCTCCGGTACCTAGAACAGTGCCTCGCACAAGTAGGTGCTCCATAAGTATCAGCCGAATTAATGAAATGAACATTCAATATAGAGACTTACGTTGATTCCCTTTCCGTAATCATACATTCCCAGAGGTGGGAAGGATATGAGGATGAGTGAGGGCCTTGAGTGCTGAGCATCGGAAAACTGTGAAGTTCCCAGCTTGTTGGTGGAGTGAGGTCTTCCCTCCCTTAAGACTCATAGCTGAAAGTGTGGGCTTTGTTATGACTCTCATCGGTTCCAAATGAGGCTCTCTCAAAAATAAACAAACATTAAAAATATTTTTTTTGTTGGGGCGCCCGGGTGACTCAGTCAGTTAAGCGTCTGACTCTTGATCTCGGCTCAGGTCATGATCTCACGGTTCGTGGGCTCAAGCCCCGCATCAGGCTACGCACTGTCAGTGTGGAGCCTGCTCTGGATTCTCTCCATCTCTCTCTACCCTCCTCTGCTCAGGCTCTCTCTTTCTCTCTCACAATAAATAAACGGACTTTAAAAAAAATTAAAAAAATTTTTTTGTTAAAAAAAAGAAATACCAGCTACCATCAATTCAGAACAACCTTTGTTTTTCCCAGAGCTAAATAAATCCAAGTCCTTTATATCAGCTTCTTTCTTATCTTGTTTTCCAATCTTTAATCAGATTTGTTGGTCTCCAACAAGAAGTTCCTGTTAGAACCTCTTTTCCAAAGTTCTGTGGGTCTCACTAACATTTGATCCTTAGAATCAAGCCTCGTACCGCAGGAAGGAGCAGGCTGACATTATTTGTACTGTATTATAGCTGCAAAAACTATCTTGCAAAGAGAATGCAGCCCTTGATTCCAGTCTGTGTTACAGGTCTATCCATGAACATTCCTTTAAGAATTTAAGACACCTCGGGGCCACCTATTAAATTTACTATTTATTTTATTTTATTTAAATCCAAGTTAGTTAACATATAGTGTAATAATGGTTTCAGGAGTAGAATTTAGTGATTCATCACTTACATATAAGACTCAGTGCTCATCCCAATATGTGCCCTCCTTAACGCCCATTCCCCCATTTAGCCCATCCCCCGACCCAACATCCTTCCAGCAACCCTCTGTTCTCTGTATTTAAGAGTCCCATATGGTTTGCCTCCCTCTCTGTTTTTAATCTCATTTTTCCTTCCTTTCCCCCATGTTCATGTTTTAAATTGCATATATGAGTGAAATCATCTGATATTTATCTTTCTCTGAATGACTTATTTTGCTTAGCATAATACATGGTAGTTTCATCCACATTGTTGCAAATGGCAAGACTTCATCTTTTTGATTGCCAAGTAATAGTCCTTTGTATACATATATGTATGTATGTATGTACATATATGACATCTTTATCCATTCATCAGTCAAGGGACATTTGGGCCCTTTCCATACTTTGACTATTGTTGATAGCGCTGCTCTAAACACTGGAGTGCATGTGCCCCTTCGGATCAGCATTTTTGTATCCTTTGGATAAATACCTAGTAGTGTTATTGCTGGGTCATAGGGTAGCTCTATTTTTAATTTTTTGAGGCACCTACATATTGTTCTCCAGAGTGGCGGTACCAGTTTGCATTCCCACCACGAGTGCAAAAGGGTTCCCATTTCTCTGCATCCTCACCAACATCTGATGTTTCCTGAGTTGTTCATTTTAGCCATTCTGACCAGCGTGAAGTGGTATCTCATTGTGGTTTTGTGTATTTCCCTGATGATGAGTGGTGTTGAACATTTTTCCATGTATCTGTTAGTCATCTGGATGTCTTCCTTGCAAAAGTGTCTATTCATGTCTTTTGCCCATTACTTCACTGGATTATTTGTTTTTTGATATTGAGTTGGGTAAGTTCTTTATAGATTTTGGATACTAACCCTTTATCTGATGTTATTTGCAAATATCTTCTCCCATTCTGTGGGTTGCTTTTTAGTTTTGTAAATTGTTTCCTTCACTGTGCAGATTGTTTCCTTCACTGTTTTTATCTTGATGAGGTCCCAACAGTTCATGTTTGCTTTTGTTTCCCTTGCCTCCAGAGCCACGTCTAATAAAAAGTTGCTGTGGTCGAGGTCAAAGAGGTTGTTGCCTGTTTTTTCCTCTAGGATTTTGATGGTTTCCTGTCTTACATGTAGGTCGTTCATCCATTATGAGTTTATTTTTGTGTCTGGTGTCAGAAAGTGGTGCAGGTTCATTCTTCTGCATGTTGCTGTCCAGTTTTCCCAGCACCATTTGCTGATTTTGTAGATGGTCTTTAAAATGTTGAGGTATGTTCCTTATATCCTTATACTTTCTTGAGGGTTTTTATCAAGAAAGGATGATGTATTTTGTCAAATGCTTTTTCTTTATCTATTGAGAGGATCATGTGGTTCCTATCCTTTCTTTTATTAATGTGAGGTATCATATTGATTGATTTGTGGATATTGAACCACCCCTGCAGACCAGGAGAAAAAAATCCCACTTGATCATGGTGAATAATTTTTTTAATGTATTGTTGGATTTGATTTGCTAGTATCTTGTTGAGAATTTTTGTGTTCATGTTCATCAGGGAAATTGGTCTGTAATTCTCCTTTTTTAGCAGGGTCTTTGGTTTGGGAATCAAGTTAATGCTGGCCTCATAGAAGGAGTTTGGAAGTTTTCCTTTCATTTCTATTTTTTGGAACAGCTTCAAAATGACAGGTATTAACTGTTCTTTAAATGTTTGGTAGAGGGCCACCTCGGTGGCTGGGCATCTGACTTCGGCTCAGGTCATGATCTCATGGTCCGTGAGTTCGAGCCCAGCCTCAGGCTCTGAGCTGGCAGAGCCTGCTTTGAATTCTGTGTCTCCCCTTCTCTCTCCACCCCTCCCAGGCTTGTGCTCTCTCTCTCTCAAAAATAAACAACAAAAAAAAATTAAAAAACAAAACAAACAAAGCAAACAAACAAAAAAAATGGTAGAATTCCCTTGGGAAGCCATCTGGCCCTAGACTCTTGTTTGTTGGGAGATTTTTTTGATTACTTACTCAATTTCTTTACTGGTTATGGTCTTAATCTTTTAGAAACGAACTACCACAAAGATCTCCAGTGTATCTAGTGTAAACATTAGACATAAATGACTTTTCTAATTTTGTGATTGTAGAGTGCTCCTTTCACGGATGTTTTGAGGTGGGGAAAGTAGGTAGCAGGCACTCCAATGCCACGAACAATGTTCAGAGTGTGGGATATGGCCTGTGCAGGGACAAGTCAGTGTTCGGGAGGCACACTTGGCAAGGACACACCAGCCGAACGCAAGTGTTGTGTCATCCTTGATTTTTGCTTGGCCGTCCCGGGCACACAGACCGACAGGGCTTGAAGAGCCTCTTGAGACCAGCAAATAGAACCCCTCACCTGATGAACGTCAGTACTAGACAGGGGCCACTTCCTGTCAAGACAGGTCTTGGAGAAGGTGGAACAATGTGTCGCCAAACATCATTTTTGGGTTTAGTAAAGTCTGTGCCTGTTTCATCTAATATGATTCTTCCCAGAAAGCAGGAACTCTTCCTATCTTCCGGATCTCTTTCAACAAGGTAATTTGCACAAGGCACTAAAGAAAACTGTCTTTAAGATCTCTTCAAACTGAAGACTTCTAGGCAGATGAAGCAAGCACTCCACATTTTTATTCAAGCTTCGACAAGCACCTAAATGTTGAATTTCACCTCTACCTCCATTTACAAAGTAGATGGGTCCACAAAAGTTTAGGGAAATTTGAACTATCTTATAAGACCCAGGGTGTTTGCTATTTAAATGATCCCTGCAGAAATCTTTTCGTAAAAGAAAAGATTTCTTACTCCATCCCATTTCCTTTCTTTCTTTGATGTGTTGCAAATTACATTATCAGGTATTGAGGTCAGGCAAAGTGAAGACTATTTGTACTGTCTCAAAGTCTGGAGTTTATACTCAAAAGTCATTGGTATTATGCCAAAGGATGTGGTGGCATTTCTTTCGTCTACAGAGACCCTCCTGAAGAGACTTATCTCCTTTTCTGCCTGCCACCCCCTCACACACTGACTCAAGTCAAAGACGGACTTTTTCAGATGACAAGATGATTATTCCAAATCAGTGCAGTAATAATCATTTTCATCGTGTGTCTTCCCTCCTGCTCTTAGCTTCTTCGGGCAGATATCTGAAAAGCAGGTTTTGCTTAATTGACCCACAGAGTAAAAGTACACTTTAGTCCTGTCATCGACCAGTGGCTTCTTCCTGAAGAGGAATCCCTCCAGGTCTTGTCAGAAAATTAGAAACACAGACGTGGAAATCATGTGGCCATTCTCTGTACAGTTTTTAAATGGGGGCCAAGAAGGAACAGGTTTCGTACTTGAGAGGAGTGTCACCTGTAGGAACCCAGTCTCCCACTCAAAATTATCTGGTATTCATCTGGCTAAAGGAGCAATTACAAGTAAGTCCAGTAAATGATCTTACGTTCTTTCACTCTAGTGTGACCGACCTGGTGCAGGGGTCCTCCAGCTTGAGTGAACCAAAGCCCAAGGACAGTTTCTGTGTTTGCCTATAAAGTGCATTTCTTCCCTTCGCTACCTCCCTTCTTTCCCTTCCTTCCTTCTTCCTTCCTTCCTTCCTTCCTTCCTTCCTTCCTTCCTTC